>NC_051179.1:191920703-192232202 GCF_013339695.2 Rhipicephalus sanguineus
TAAAATGTGTTTTTTTGTAAATTCTATGTCTTTTCTGCCGCATTCTCTCGCCAACGAAATTCCCGCAAGAGCGAAATTTTGTGCTTTCCCCGCCGATTTCGTTATTGCGGGTTTCACCTTTACAGCAAAAGTGATAATAAGAAACGCACGTGGCAATATAAACGTGATGAGGATTGAATGGCCTGACCGAAAATGGACGACTTAATGTTGTTCTGGTTTACATTGTTGGTCAATTTAATAGTAACTATGGCTTGGTACAAGATGACGCTCAAATCAAGAGGAATGCTGGATACCTTTATATGGAGCAGAGAACTATGCCCTCGCTGTATACTGAACAGGGAGGTAAGTAAACGAGTCGTCTGTGTGATGCCTCATGCATGTGCAGACTAGGCAAGAAATACTCAAAGTCCGTACACATGGTAGTCATCATGGTACAAAAACGTACCATGGCAGGAGATTAGTGACATTGAAGCAAAGGCTATACAGGTCTTTTCTTACATCCTCTATTATTTCATGGAAGCATTCATCATTGTTACAATGTTGCAATACTGACAACCTAGCTTTTGTGGTTCAAAGAAACACTGAGCTATGACTAAAAAACACTCAAAGGGGCCCTGACTGTGAGCTCTTCTCTGGAAAAACTACAATGTGAAAAGGACGTACCACATAGACAAAGGGAAGGACAGCCATTGGCTGATTTCATGATCACTAATACATCACCAGCAATAATTATAACGGTCTCGATCAATGGTCATCGTCTGAATGTTATTCTTCTCTTATATTCATGAGTTGTAACAAAGCAAACTGCACCTGTTCTAGTTCAAACACTACGTGCCTGAGCTGGTCACTTCTCTAATATTGAACCCACTATGACAGCACTTAATGATGCACACAGTTGTTTCCAAAACTACCCGCAAGCTTTCCAGCACACTCTTTCTCTCCTATGTCCCTCATGAGCTAGACTCCTTGACAGACATTATTTGGAATTAAGGCATTTGAAACCAGAACACGCTACCTGAATTTAACTACTATTTGTCGGGTCAAGCGAACAGGGCAAGACAGCACACAAATGGTTCTCGTGGAACATAGCCCACACTTTAGTACAACAGCCTTCTTGTGCTGTATAAGTATTGTAGCGCCTAAATGCCAGTGTGGAGCTCGTCTGAAATGCTCAAGGTAATAACGCGCGTAGACGCAGCTTCCTGCCCCTTTCTTGTCATCTCACTCTGTGTAGCTTGTATGAAGCCCTTTTCATGGTGAAAGAAGAGAGAAGGCACATGGAACCTGTGACAAATCAGTGCAACTCCACTTGCACTTGACAGATTTAACATAAGTTTAGCAGTAAAATATTTTCAAGGCATTAAATTCTCATTTTCTCAAATCAATTCTCAAACGTTGGTGATTATTTCGAAAGGTGTTATATTAGAGTGTAGAAGCACTGTTCAGTGCTCCCACCAGCAGTGCCTCATATCTAAATATAAAACATTTAAAAAGTACTTTTGATTATTTATTTAATATACTCCACCTATGTATGCGGGCAAGACAAATGAAAGTGAGCCAATGTAAATATATGAGAAATGGAGTACTTTATTTAAACGTAATCTCTATGAGCGTTAGACATTTGTCCCACTGACTAACGAGTTGCGTGATTCCCGTCTCGTAAAACTGCTTGGGCTGCTGCTTCAAAAACCCTGTAACTGACTCTTACACCATCGTCCGACACGAACTAGGTTCCCCCTTGAGCTGTCTGTCGATTGCCTGAAAATGTGGAAGTCGCAAGGAAGCAGGTCTGGGCTGCAAGACCTGCAGCGTTTCCGACTTGAACATTGCCAGTTTTGCGTTAACCACATCAGCGATGTGGGGACGGGCATTGCCTTGGCACAAGATGATGCAATTCTTCAATTCTTCATGTCGTTTGTTCTCCATGATGACTCACAGCCAATCCAGCGTTTGACAATATCGGAAGTGATTGCTAGACTCTCTAGGTTTAGCAAACTTGATCAGTAATGGCCCCTCATGCTCGACAAAAAAAGTCAACAGCACCATTCCGGTGGAAATGATGGCCTTTGCTTTCTTTGGGGGTGGTGAATTTGAATGGAACTTTTCTAGTGTTTATTATATCATGCGACCATGTCCAACCCAGTGTATGAAAGCATTAAAGAACATTTATCCTCCCATCTGTGGGCCGCTTTTGTAAATAAGAGATGCCTGTGTGCTCTGTGCATGCCTTGCAGATAATGGACCAAACCATTATTGTGGTAGGTGGGCTGGCTCACTTTCGTTTGACTTGACCTTGTAAGTATGACCACCCTTTGAGTACAATATGACAAGTCTACCAACACATTCGTGTTGGCATGCCACTTCTGTGAAGTTCCTGAACCATCTTTTCCATCAATGCATAAATACAGGAAATGGAAGGCCATAACTCTTTGCCATTCAGCCAGAATCGATCAGAACAGGTACCAATAACTATATTTTGCTCGGTCTGACAGTTCATAAAGTACAGCCTCCAGCATTTTATTGCGATAGCAATTATACGGACAGTCTCGGCTGGATTTTGCCGTCGCCGTCATGCACCGTATATGTATAAGTATGTATATATATATATATATATATATATATATATATATATATATATATATATATATATATATATATATATATAAAAGCCCCAAAGAAAAATATTTCAGAAAAATGCTTCAGAAGCGCGGAATTGAACCAGGGACCTCTTGCTCCGCAGGGAGTGGCGCTAACCACTACGCCACGAAACGCAGATCCTCCACGTAGCTAACGGCGAGCGTTATATACAAACCCTTTACCGCTGAACGGACTCAGAGACGGCAGGCGCTTATAAGCGTTTCTTCATTACCAGCGAGAGGGCGCTAGGAGCGCGACGGGCGCATTTAAAAGTCGTAGGCGAGCTCGCTCGCTTCTTCTTATATTTGCGCAGGGAGAACCTTGCCCTTCCGCTGTCTGCTCGCGCGGTTTTCTCGTGGTGAGGGGAAGAGGGATGCTTCGAGCTTTCACCGTGATGTCTGCGCTCATGTTACGGAGCGTACCAAAGTCACTCGAGCTCAAGGGACGCCGCTAAACGAACAAACAGAAGATGAGCGCGAACTATCAAGTGTGACAGCTCGACACTTGAAGCATGCTAGTTTCCTTCGCTGCTTCGGCCGCCTTTGCAACAGGAGCGCTGTTCAAACTGAGAGTATCCATTGGCGAGCCTCACTTCGTATAGCATTAGTTTCTTGCTATCGCATTCATTGCTTCGCCCTTGCGGCGAAACTGTGACTTTTTTAACTATATCACTCGAGCGTCCACTGCACGCAGCACCAGCGCCTTACAGCGGTGATAATCTGAGAGACCGGCAGTAGCACGTTCAGGTGCGCAAAGGAGCACTAGCGCTGCTTTGTGCTGCGGCGCATACTGCTGCTGGTCTCGCAGATTATCGCCGCTGTAAGGAGCTGATACTGCGTGCAGTGTACGCTCGAGTGATATAGTTAAAAATGATGGAGGCTGTACATATATTCCCCTCCCACTTACCCTAGATCAGTTGAAATGTCGATCTGGTAACCAGGTTATGTAGTGACATAATATTGTTTGCAAGTTTACTGGTAGACTGGAGAGATCTGTCTTTGCACTCTGATTGTGAGGTTTATGTCCTGTACTGCAGTGGTACGAATTTCAGTAATGTGTATGTTGTGCTTTGTGCACCACATGTCATTGTTATTTTCCAAGATGCCTGCATGTGCCCTCCGGTATAGGGTCTGCAGTATAACTAAATAAAAAAAGAAAAAACTTAACAGTAGCAGACATTGAGGATGAATTTGTCAAAACATGTAGACATTCTGCACTTATTTTGTTCTGTCAGCCTAGACGGCAGCGATTTTTTAAATGCGAAGCATTTCTTAGCGAACCTCAGGCACTTTGGGCGTTTCTATCTACGTATCTATCTAGCCGCCTACGTCTGGGCGCTCTCCTTGTTGTCTGCATAACTTGTAATATAGGAAAATTGGCACAGCAGGGGAACAGTGTATGACGAACACGATTCACTGGTCATGACATGAATAACGCAAAATACCTGTCGCGTACGTCGTGAAACCCTTTCTCTCAGTCACGTGTGGCACATACCCGCCTACCAGAGTTCATGTTATGCTGGTATGTGCCACAGGTGATACAAACTCTCAACCAACACAGTAACCGAGAACACACACATTGACATGCAAGGAAAGTGATAATAATAATTGTTGGGGTTTTGTGTCTGAACACCACGATATGATTATGAGAGACGCCGTAGTGAGTGGCTCCGGAAATTTTGACCACCTGGTATTCTATAACATGCACAGAGATCGCAGAGTACACGGGCCTCCAGCATTTCGCCTCCATCGCATTGCGACCGCCGCAGCCAGGATCGAACCCGCGACCTTCGGGTCAGCAGCCGAGCACCGTAACCACTACACCACAGCGGCCGACGCAAGGAAAGTTAGGGAGCTGAAGACAGAGCGCCCCTGGAAGACGCTGGGCTATCATCTATTTGTCCACGTGGTCCGCAACGTCGACCACGTGGATTACGCAAAAACCGGGGTGAATGCTTCCTACAATAACTCTGCCGAGAGGACCATGTCTCTTATGATTACCGGTTACTTCAGCATTGATTTATCAAAACACAACAACGCCTGGTTCTTAGACGGCATGAAAGACGGCTTGGATGTGGACAGGTCATGACAAGACCTCGGTGCCACGTGCAGACAGGAGGCATCATACATCAAGTCTTCGTAAAAGCCATCCACGGTTTCCACCAGCTCTACTATACCTCGCACTTCACTACACTTAGACCGTTCGTAGGCGCGATCACGAACAGATCCGATAACGAGTCCTGCCCAGCTGCTGGTCCTCACTGACCACGGTGATGATGACCTTATTCAAGAACTCCCAAGAACCCCTTCCACACATGTACACGGGTTCGTGAAACGTGCGTGCGTTCTCCGTGATAACGGATAAGTATAAGCATAACAACTGTAACGCAACTCTAACTGCAACTGTGACTGTAACGTACCTGCAGTGCGCCTGCTCGTGCCACTCGGCTGTGTATATACCTGGGGAAAATTTTCTGTAATAAAGCTTAGTTGCGAGTAGCGCGTATCCTGTGCATCTGTGTTCCTTTATTGTCTTGTTAGGATTCGCGCTATGCAATATTGAAAAATATAAGCGCTGCATATCAGCTTACTGCGTTTGGTGTTGGTAACACCTATGTTGCTGTTGGCATCGTTAAGCAACTGTAAACAACTGGCTCTGTAACACATGTGCGCCTCTTCAACATATGTGTGTGCCTATACCTATTGCGCATTTCTGTAGCGTCATTCTGTAACGTTTCGCTCAATGTGAAAAATTGCTACACAGTCACCTTCCTGCGCATGCTTCGCATAACATCGATCCCCACAGTACGTGGGATCTGCCGAATTTTTTCTTCTTTCTTTTTTTCATCGAAAGTTGTTTTTGGTTGACACAAACATTCTTGTTTACCTATACTGCTTATCCTGTCGCGTGCGTGTGCCGATTGCGTGGTGTGTGCGCGTGCGTGTGTGTGTGTGTGTGTGTGTAGCCATGGCATGGTGCTGAGCTATGCCATTGCTTCGGTTCTAGCTGTGGCGTATGCATTTCGACGCCCTCGTATTTGGTTCTCGGTGTGCGTTACCGTACTATGAACATGGTCAAGATCAATCCGGAGCGCCGGACAAGCGCACTGAAAACTGTTCATTCATAGCCTGAAATGTACGAGCTGGAGCATACGCTTATCGTGCAGTCGTCTGAGAAACGAAGACAAAAATCTTACCAGCTCATTGTTGAAATCTGGTGACGTGCTCCTCTGCGGTGCATCCCTTATGGATTCCTCGGAGTCGCTTTCACTGCTGCTGTCGCTGTCCTCGTTGTTGGGCTCCGAACATACTTCGGCTTCTGAACCGCGGATGTCAAAAGGAACTCGTTCAGCACGTGGCATTCCGAAGCATGCTGCAGCTGCAGAACCTGAGCTTTCTACTGCGGAGCCGTTTTGCAAGGTCTGCTCCTACGACATCAGTCGTTCAGATTCTGCAGAATCTGACGCTGTCCTCAGTGACGAGTCATTGTCGGCAGTGGCCTGTGTCCTCAAACGATGCTTTGTGCGAACAGGCATCTCAGCGTAGCCATCCCAGAGATACCGGTTGTATCTTTTCTTTGGTCCCATGCTTGTACGACCGTCGAAACAGCCAAAGTAGCCAATGAGAATTTAAAGCAGCGTGACAACAGCAAGCGCAACTAGCTACTACTAAAGGCTGTTTCACATGCCGCGATTGCAGCGAAGAAAATCGTTCGGTTCGCTCTATTCGCTCTGTTCGCAACCGCCGCTAATGGCGGTTTCGTTTCACATGGACTGCGAATGGTCTGCGATTTTCGCTCTGCGACTGGCACGGCGCGCAAAGTTGCTTGCTGCCGTTGTTCGTGGCAGACACGGCATAATTTTCGAATGTAATGTAACAAGCTGTGCGTTATGATATTCTTAAATTTCCATCACCGGTAGCGAAGACCAAGCGTGTTTTGCCGTTTAAAAACACTTTCCTATCTACATTCACTTGAGAATACGCAACAACGGGAAACATTTCAACTTGGATCGGCGATTTTTTATCCCAGCGTTCGCAATTTGTTTATCTCGATGAAGCGTCATCCGATATTATTCCCATCTCATCTGGTGTACCACACTCGGTCTTAGGGCCCTTACTGTTTTTAATTTATATTAATGACATCGTCACTAACACTGAATGCAACATAAAACTTTTCGCGGATGACTGCGTTATCCATAAAGAAATAATGTGTTACGAAGACCACCTCACCCTAAACAGACAACTTAACGTGATGAATACCTGGTGTGAACAATGGAAAATGTCTATCAACACTAGCAAACCTGTGTTAATGACGGTGACAAGAAAGAAGAACCCATCAGAATTTACTTACTCACTTAGTGACACTAAACTAGCTAAAGTTCATCAACATAAATACCTCGGACTGACTCTTACATCCGACCTCAGGTGGAACATACACATTGCCAACATCTCCTCAAAAGCCACCCGTAAGTTGTTCTTTCTTAAAAGGTCCCTGAAGTCTGCTCCCACCCATATCAAACTCCTCAGCTATACAACCTTTGTGCGGCCAGTACTAGAATACGCTAACACTGTTTGGTTCCCTCACAATATCACTAACATAAATCAACTAGAAAAAGTTCAAAGAAAAGCGATACGGTTTATTCGTAACAAATACAAACATACTGACTCGCCCACTGAACTTCTGGCATCATCCGGTGTAGACAGACTGACAGTTAGGGCAAAACAAGCTCGTTTAAAATTTACGCATAACCTTCTGCACAACCGCTTCAACATAAATTCTTCAAATTACATCAACTTCTCTAGGTCCCAGATATCACGTAATAAACACGATAAAAGTCACAGTTTCGCCGCAACGGCGAAGCAATGATTGCGATAGCAATAAATTGTAATGTAACGCGAAGAACGGAAAGCAGCTCGAAATTGACAGCGCATCGCTCGAGCCCAAAGCACGCACGAAAAGAACGCACACAGGAAGAGCGCGAACTAATGCGTCACAGCTCGACACTTGAAGCGCACTGCTCAAACAAAAAGCAGGACGCACGAAACAAACGAACAGGTACACACAAAACGAGCGCGAACTCATTGTCACAGTTGTTACTTATTTCTGTTTGAACAGCGCACTCCTTTCGCAAACGCGGCCGCTGCAGCGAGCGAAGCAAAGCACCCCACCGGCCGCCCCTTCTTTCCTTGAGATAAGCGCACGAAAGCGACGACGCCCTGTAGAGCGAACAGCAACGGCGTTCGCAGGGGCGGGGCGACGATCTTTAAAGCGCGCAATACGCGCGCACGTCGCGCCATCTATGTGGCCACTAAGAAAGCATGCTGAATTACATGGTGTATATAAATAGCTCGCCGTTAGCAGGCTGAGAGACGGTGCTGTCGTGGCCTAACGTCTAACGCGGCGGGCTGCAAAGCGAGAGGTCGCCCGTTCGATTCCGCGCGTCGGAATGAATTTCTCAATTATTTTTCTTTGTGGCCTTTCTCTATATATACATACTTATACATATACGGTGAATGACGGCGACGGGGACGGACATTTTCCAGCCGAGACTGTCCATATATTTGCTATCGCAATAAAAAACGTTAGATGAATACTTTTCCAACTCCAACACATTTAAATACTCATTCTTTCCTTCTGCAGTTAGGGAGTGGTACCGCCTTGACCCAACAATAGCAAGCATTGAATCACCGTCAACCTTTTGTTACGCGATAGAAAATAAGCCCTAACCATGAAAAAAAAAGTTATATGTTTATGCAATGTGTTCTTTTGTTGTCTGCATGACTTTTTTATGTTGCGTTAGATTGTATTAAGTTTCACTGTTGAGTTGTAAATATTAATGTTGTATTAGAGATAACAACATTTCTATGTATGAAACGCAATTCTACTCTGCAATATGTGTAATATGTTCATGCTCACGTTGTTATTTATATGCCCACCTGCCTTGGTCTCCAAGTGAGACTGGCAGTAGTGAAAATAAATAAATAAATAAACCAAAACAAACTGGTTGGCACAGTTTTGACGGCTCGGCCGGGTCGGCACAATTTCGACGGGTCTCGACTGAAAAATCGCTCCGCCACTGCGAACAGAGCGAAAAATTTCCAACATGTTCGTCGCTCGCCGCTGACAGCTGCGGCGAGAGTGATCGGCCGTTGTTTTCGCTGCGAGCGAATTCGCAGCCTGAAAATCTCTCTGTTTTGTGTCATGTGAAACGGCCTTAACGCACGAGCTAGCTGCACAGAGGGCACTGGACAAAGCTGAACACGCGCCGAGTGCAAATGAAAATTGAGAAATAAGTGAAGTCCCACTACTCCCACAGTTAGCCCAACACTAGGGAACGGGAAACGCAACGGCGGCTGCTAGAAACTATCATCATCATAAACAGGTATGTGCCATAGAAATGGGGTAAATCCCACTACTCAGCACTGGTCCCCTAAAAAAATCACAGCATATCCGCGGAGTGAATGATGATGAGTGGGCGAAGCTGCGGAGGTTCATCGGTAAACCGTGAATCTTCCGTGAATTCTGCCCAGTACATCATCACCGACGTGAGATCGGGCGCGTTTATACTAAAGGTTCGATGAGTTATGACGACTTGCAGCTCATTTTAATTTTACATGTACGCTGTGAATTTTCATTGTTTAGAAAACCATTGCTTTAGAAAACATCTGGCGTCTTTCGTTAAGCAGCTGGCGTCTTTTCGTTTTGCTTTAGAAACATCTGGCGTTCTTTCGTTTTGCTTTTAGAAAACATCTGGCGTCTTTCGTTGGTTTATTTCGTCAATCAACGGCGTTTTGAACAAAATTTTTATTGTTTAATCACGCACAGGAGAAATCTCACCAGGCACTACTTTGGAGGTAAACAATGGTTGCTAATGGGAATGAGAGACAGAAGAAGTCGGCTTTTAGCTAACACTTACACTTCTACTTCTACTAACGTTTCCTACTGGAACATGCCAATGGCTGCTAATGGGGAATGAGAGACAGAAGAATTCGGCTTTTAGTTTACGCGCACGCTGCGAATTTTTTATTGTTCAACAACGCAGAGGAAAAATCTCCCACCGGCACCACCTTGGAGGTCAAGATCTGGTACTAGCGTTACGACTGGTTACGCACTACGACTACGACAACTACGAGGGACGAACGGGTGCCGCCTTAAGGAGCTTCGCCCCTAAAAGGAAGAAGGCGACAGTTAGCCCGACAGTAGGGAACGGAAAAGACAAGATCTGGACGTTGCGTCGCGTGAGACCAGAGCTGGGGTCTTAAAACCTGCAGGGCCTCTCAATAAAGTTATTTCCATACATGTGGGTTGTTCTCTGCTGTTTTGCACAAATTATCCAATTACCTTAAGAAATTGTATCACGATCGGGCTCGACAGTGAACCCTGTAACACCGGTACAAAAACCATCAAGCAAATAACTGTCGTGTTGCAGGCTGCATAGCGCGCTGTAGCACTAAAGCTGCACCTTGCGCTTGTTAGTGTGACATTAGCGCGTCGATATACGCATAAAATATATACAAATAGACCCGTTAAGCTTGCACTAAGCCGCGCAAACCTTGAAACACGGAAAATGGACGATTCTGAAGACTAATCTGGTTGCTTCTAGGCCTTACCTAGGTGATGAGGGTTGTTTCTACAGGTTGCTTCTAGGTCGTTGCTAGGCTAGCTATGTGATTCTAGCAATTCTAGGTTGTTCCTACGTTGATTCTCAGCGCAGACAGGTTCGAGTTAAACCGCACATAGTCACAGACACGACACGGATGTCCAAACTCCAGAGACGCTGAAAGCATTAAGCATGTCTCAACGCCGCTTCGCGGGCCCGCTGAAAGGCAAAGTTGGTCGCCCACACACAGGGTCGAACAATTCCATTTCATCATGTTTGTGTACATGTATAATCGCCTATAGTTACACTTGTCCCACAAAGAGAACGAGGAGAATAAAAAGAAAAAAAAAACAGTGCACGCATGAGGTGACGCTTGACTGACTGTGGCAGCCTAAAAAATGCGCTCAACTGCGCGCTAGACGCGTCTCTCAGGACCAACGTTACTAGAACAAACTCAGTTTCAAAGCTCCGTACCTCCGCCAGCGGAGCAGGGTGGTCCGAACGGCGGTCGCGAGAACTAGCGGCGCTGCAGTCACGTCTCGCGCCACTATCGGCGCGTCGTCTGCTGACACGGCGTAACGCGGCGGTCCACCGCGCAGTTGCTCCGCGGCGACTTTCTAATTGTACTAATGGCAACTCAAACATTTATCATTCTTCCAGTCGACGTTCGCGCATCTCATTTGCGGACTACTTAAGTGGATATGCATAAGGTCGTCTGTATGCAGTGGCCCGCGTGCGTTGCTCATTGATTGGCCAAGAATCGATGTTCGATCTATATTTCAGCTGTCTATATAGCGCTTAACTTCCAAGCATAGGAGTTTCTAAGTGAATGAGCGTTTTCAGCGTAATTTTTATAACTACTGTAAGCACATTTAACGCACTTCATCGTTCTTATTTGTACATCGCCATCATCATCCCTGTTCTTCTTCTTCGTGGTTTTGTGCCGAGACAGACACTGCGGAATAAACGGTTCTGCTGGCGTTCTCTGGTCCGGTCGTCCTGCGTCTTTCACTACCACTACAATTTTAGCCGCTGCCGTCTTATCTAGACAAAGAACAACCCAACACGTTTATAAAAGCCTTTACAGTGTACAGTGGCGTAGCCGGGCGGCGGGGGGGAGCGGGGGGCACACGGGGCCCGTGCCCCCCTCCCGAAATTTTTTTTCTGCCATGTGTTACAGAGCACGAAATGACACTCGACCACACTTACCTGCCCTGACCCCACGTCAGATCAAGGGCGTGCCCCCCCACCCCTTCCCCCGAAAATAATTTATGCCTACGCCACTGATAGTGTACAAAGAAGTGCAGGCACGTAGCCAGCATTTTTTTCGGTGAGGGGGGGGGGGGGGCAAGGCCTAATTATTCGAAAGAAAGTCTTTTCATGGCAAAAAGAAGAAAAAAGTTGCCCGCGAATGTAAAGGGCTGGACGAATTGCGGGGGGTCCCCCCCCTGCCTACGTGCCTGAAGAAGGATACTTACTAGAGATACAAAAACGTTCTAGAAGAACAGTGCTCAGGTTGTCTACAATTTACTAAAAAAACTTTCTCGACAAACATCACCAATACTTTGCAATGTTTACAAGACACAATTTCGCGACGGTTAAAGGGATACTGACCCAAAATCGGAAACTTTTACGAGAACTCTGTAGATGAAATCTCAGCGTGCGATTGCATTAGGTATATTTGTTGAACTCGTAAGATTGCCTGAGCTTGATTTCATCAACAACAAGCGTCCCCAACGCTGTATTTGGAGGCTGCTTGCTCATTTGCCGTTGTATGGCTTCCAAGCACAGTACTTGAAATCCGTATTTACATGGAATGCCCTTCAGTATTTGCGTCAGCTTGTGCCGGCTCATGAGCCGGCTCATCAGCAGCATGTAGGCTCGCGGGCTGGCGATTCGCACAAGCAGGCAGTTAAGCAACCATTCTGCGTTGTATCGCATTCCACGTGGCGCCCTTGCCTTGATTTTGCGGAATGCAGTTACAACCGCAAGCTTTAGTAGCGGTGGAAGACAGTCCAGCTGCTTTTTCAGGCACTCCTCCGAGGTCGTTTCTATCTTTCCTTTCAGTTCCACGATTTCTTTCTTCTGCTTCTCGCGAATCGCTGTGGCCCTAAGCAACATTCTTTTAAGGTTCTTCATCTTGAGCTTCTCAACGGCGGCCTTCGCTGGTCTCTGCAGTCACATCTTTCTAGGGTGCCTTAAACAATTCGGACAGACCAGCCGTGATGTGAGCACCGAGCAGTCTTCGCGCGTACTCTGTCGCTAGAAGATTCGTCAGTATTGACTCCTTCACACAACTTCAGTTTTTCTACTTCACCGAGCAGATAAATAAAGTTTTTCAACAAATAAAGTTTTTCAACCAACCAACCGAGCAGATGTTCCATGCCCGCAGCATTTCTTAAACTGTACGACAGCCGTTTGCGTTGCGTGCTGTAGCCGTTCACTACGCAGTTAAACTGCTCGTCAACTACAATTGTCTTTTGCACAAGTAAGTCTCCGTTCACGAGCCGGCGAGTGTAAAATATTCGGCACACCAAGATCAACTCCTGGCCGTCCGGAGAGCTCACGCCATCGGGAAAGCCTTTGGCCTACCAGTGCCGTCGTGGGCGGAGCCACCAACTTATCCTGGGGGCTTTACCCTCGGGCCGTAGTTTCTCTGGACCATAATAAAGTTCTTGCCATGCCATACCATCTTGTTCGATACCTCATCGTAAAATCTCTCGAAAATCCACTGCTTTGAAGGCAGCGCGACAGTTGACAACTGATCGAATGTCAGTGTGATGCAACTCTCAGTCTCGGTAGCGTAGGAAATCGCCAGTCTCAGCAGCGTAGGTAATCGCCTGCCTTTCGTTTTGCTTATCTATTTCTTGCGGCTCCTCCAAACTGGGCACTGGGCTTTCGCGGGACGCCGTGCGTTTTTTGGGGGGGACTTGCGCCTTGGTCCCGAAAATTTTGGCTTCGAAATGTGGGGTGCAAGTGCTGGGAACAAGTGCGGCACGGCACCGGGCGCGAGTTCCCACTTTCCACGTGGGATCAAAACGTCTTGTCTCGCAACAACATGACGATAGTGCTTTACAATGTCGTCTCTCAAAATGAACGTCACAGACCTTGCATTTCGCAGTGAGCTTTCTATCTTTGCAATGCAAAGCTTGCTCCCACCTTTTCCGAAGGTCGCGGGATCGAATCCCGGCCGCGGCGGCTGCATTTTCGATGGAGGCAAAAATGTTTGAGGCCCGTGTACTTAGATTCAGGTGCACGTTAAAGAACCCCCGGTGGTTGAAATTTCCGGAGTCCTTCACTACGGCGTCTCTCATAATCATATCGTGGTTTTGGGACGTTAAACCCCAGATATTATTATTATTATTATTATTATTATTATTATTATTATTATTATTATTATTATTATTATTATTATTATTATTATTATTATTATTATTATTATTATTGCCACGTGCGTTTCTTTATCACTTTTGCTGTATTCGGTTTTCGGCCACAAAGACTGTCAGCAACGCTCGCGCGAACCGCGCCTCATTGTTCGAGAAGATTCGCGATCATCGTAGATCGTTTTGTTAAGATTGCGCGCAAGACGCGCACACTCGAGCTTATTCTAGAATTTGCACGACAGCCAGCGATAACGCTGGAATATTCGACGGCACATGTTTAAATGCCGACGCGCTTCACCGCTTGTCAGTTAATCGACGGTCGACGCTCTGTTCGACGCTATCAGGGTATTGCTTTAGTTTGACATTCAGTTTCTCGGCCACAAGTTCGGCCAAATAAACAGTTTCATCTCGGACGTGCTGACTGCTGTCTTCGTCGACGTCACGACCACGTGACATCTGGTGGAGGTGCTGCTTCATGATCCGGACGCCACCGCGGAGCGCTGACCCAAGCCCAAGCCGCGAAGAAGACGACTCTAAGGACAACCCGGATCCTCGAACCAGCCGCCGGCAGAAGGGACTACAACCAGAGTACGGGCTCCTTCCCGAAATGCCAGGCAGCCGAAGACCGTCACATCGACCACCGAGACGATGACAGACCCCATGGCACCTACAACGGTAGTGATGCAACAGCCAAGGGAGCCAACGACTTTCCGTGGATCGTCGTTTGAAGACCCGGAGAGCTGGCTGGAGACGTACGAGCGAGTCGCCACCTTCAACCACTGGGACACTGAAGAGAAGCTGCGCCACGTCTACTTCTACTTAGAAGACGCCGCAAAGACGTGGTTCGAAAACCATGAATCGAGCCTTCAATCCTGGGACCTCTTCCGGACGACGTTCCTTAATACCTTCGCGAGCATCGTCCGCAAGGAAAAGGCCGCTGCTTTGCTGGAGACAAGAGCACAGCTACCGAATGAGACGGTGACTATCTACACGGAAGAGATGACGCGACTTTTCCGCCTAGCCGATGCTGCCATGCCTGAGGAAAAAAAGGTCCGCTTCCTTATGCGGGGAGTGAAACAAGACCTCTTTGCAGGATTGGTGCGGAACCCACCGAAAACTGTCACCGAATTCCTAAAGGAGGCTACAACAATTGAAAAATCCCTCGAGATTAGGACAAAGCAATACAACCGCTCAACCCTGTCGACAGGCTACACCGAAGCGCACTCGCTAGGCACCGACGACCTACGGGAAACCATCAGAGCGATAGTGCGGGAGGAGCTGCGCAAGCTATTGCCTTCAGCGCAGCCTCAAGTGGATTCGATCGCCGACATGGTCCGCGAGGAAATCCAGCAGTCGCTTGGCACCCCCGATGCAGCGCAGCCGCAGCTGCAAGCAATGAACTATGCTGCAGCAGCCCGACGCAACGCCCCCGCTTCTCGTCCGCGTCAAGACGCCGCGCCGTCGCGGCAGTTCTGCCGCCAGACGCCGCCGCCATCACCACCAACGCCCTACCGTCCTCTTGTCGCCCAGCGCTATGCCCCGCGCTACGCCCCAAGGAAGACCGACGTTTGGCGCGCCCCCGACAACTGCCCGCTCTGCCATCATGGCGGGGAGGCCGGCCACACATACCGCCGCTGCCAGTACCGACAGATGTGGCTACGCGGATTCGCCGTCAACGCGCCGCGCCCGTAGCCAGGCGAACGGCCTCGCGACATCGACGACTACCTCACCGGAACACAGTGGCAAGAACGACGACCTTCCCGCTCGCCTTCGCCGGGCCGCTACATGTCACCGCACCGCCGGCAGTACATTGGCCCAAATCGGGGCCGGTCGCCTAGCCCGTATCCGGGAAACTAAGGGCAGCAACCGATGGAGGTGCGGTTGCTGTTCGACGAAATGCCGAAGATCCTCCGCGGCCGCCGCCGACGACCACCCGACGAGACCTGCAGAACACGACGCGAAGCAGACGAAGCCCTGCCGACGAAACCTCACGGACCGAAGAAGACCCGACGACGCAACATGGAAGCAGCGGAACATACCGACGCAGCCGTGACCCGACGCCGCGACCCAACCGCAACGCAAGACGACGAACTAGCGACCTCGACGTTCTCATCGACGGCCACAACGTCACCGCTCTCGTCGACACTGGGGCCGACTATTCCGTCATCAGTGGGCCATTCGCCACCAAGCTGAAGAAAGTAAAGACCGCTTAGAGTGGACCCGAAATCCGGACAGCTGGAGGCCACCTGATAACGCCGATTGGTGTCTGCGCGGCGAGAGTCACCATCAATAACCGGACTTATCCTGCGACCTTTGTGATCCTACAAAACTGCTCCAGGGATGTAATACTTGGAATGGACTTCCTACGTGAACACGGCGCCGTCATCGACCTGAGGTCTGAGTCGATAACACTAACCTCAGATAAAGCGCTCCCGCCCCGCGCGACGCCAGGGAACCATGCATTGAATGTGATAGAAGAGCAGGTGACCATTCCGCCGCGTTCAAGCGTCATTATTTCCGTCGGCACCGAAAAACCTGCGTACCTTGAAGGCGTCATCGAGGGCGATCAGCACCTACTCCTGAACCGTCAAATTTGCGTCGCACGAGGTATAGCCGAGCTGCGTGACGGTAAAGCAAAGGTAGTGCTGACAAACTTCAGCCACGAATATAGGCACCTCAACGTTGGTACGACGGTCGCCTACATCGAAGAATGTGTAGCCGCCAGCGATGCTTTCGCCCTCTTCGATGCTGCCGAACCTGCTTCGACGAGTCGAGGTCCCGAACCAGATTTCGACGTCAACCCGAGCCTTTCGAAGGTCAAGCAAGACCAGCTCAAAACCCTGCTCGTGCAATACAAGGACTGCTTTTCATCGTCGTCCAGACTTCGGCAGACACCGATCGCAAGACATCGCATCATAACAGAAGAAAGCACCCGGCCACTTCGTCAGAGCCCGTACAGAGTTTCGACGCGACAACGTGAGGCCATAAAGAAACAAGTCGACGAAATGCTACGCGACGACATCATCCAGCCTTCAAAGAGTCCGTGGGCGTCACCGGTGGTGTTAGTGAAGAAGAAGGATGGGACCCTACGTTTCTGCGTCGATTATCGTCGCCTGAACAAAATCACGAAAAAGGACGTGTACCCTCTCCCACGTATAGACGACGCCCTAGATCGACTCCACAACGCGAAGTACTTTTCTTCGATGGACCTCAAGACAGGCTACTGGCAAATCGAAGTCGACGAGAGAGACCGAGAAAAGACTGCCTTCATAACACCAGACGGCCTGTTCGAGTTCAAGGCCATGCCCTTTGGTCTTTGCTCGGCACCTGCGACTTTCCAACGAGTCATGGATACTGTATTAGCTGGCTTGAAGTGGCAGATTTGCCTTGTTTACTTGGACGACGTCGTTGTGTTTTCCTCGACCTTCAACGAACACCTCCAGAGACTTAAATCCGTACTTCAAGCAATCAAGAACTCCGGGCTCACCCTGAAGCCAGAAAAGTGCCGCTTCGCGTACCAGGAGCTCTTGTTTTTGGGTCACGTGATCAGCAAGACTGGAGTGCTCCCAGACCCGCAGAAGACAGCTGCCATCGCCGCTTTCCCGCCACCCACCGGCAAGAGGGCCGTGCGCCGATTTCTCGGCTTGTGCGCCTATTACAGACGCTTTGTCAAAGACTTTTCACCGAAAGCTGAGCCACTAACACAGCTCACGAAGACCGACGTCGAATTCAGGTGGCAAACAGCGCAAGTCGAAGCATTTCATGAACTCAAACGACGCCTGCAGACACCTCCGATACTTGCGCATTTCGACGAATACGCCGATACGGAGATTCACACCGATGCAAGCAGCGTAGGCCTCGGCGCCGTCCTTGTGCAGCGGACGGGTGGACTGGAAAGGGTTATCAGTTATGCTAGCCGGTCGCTGTCTAAGGCAGAGGCCAACTATTCCACAACAGAAAAGGAGTGCCTCGCCATCATCTGGGCTACGTCAAAGTTTCGCCCCTACCTCTACGGCAGGCCCTTCAAAGTTGTGAGCGACCATCACGCCTTGTGTTGGCTAGCTAACTTGAAGGACCCTTCAGGTCGCCTCGCACGGTTGAGCCTAAGACTTCAAGAGTTTGACATTACCGTCGTGTACAAGTCCGGAAGGAAACACTCCGACGCCGACTGCCTGTCTCGTGCCCCCGTCGACCCGGATGATGACAGCTTCTTGGGAGCCATAAGTGCCGAGGACTTCGCCAAACGACAGCGAGCCGACCCGGAATTTGAGGGCCTTGTGGATTACCTCGAGGGCAGGACCACCGTTGTTCCGAAGGTATTCACGCGGGGACTGACGTCGTTTTTCTTGCGTAACGGTGTTCTCCTAAAGAAGAACTTCTCACCGCTTCGAGCCGATTGCCTTCTCGTGGTACCCTCGACATTGCGGCCAGATATCCTCGAGGCTCTCCACGACGACCCGACGTCTGGACACCTGGGTGTTTCTCGCACGCTAGCAAGAATACAGGAGAAGTACTACTGGCCGCGCCTTTCCGCCGACGTCACCCGTTACGTAAAGACCTGCCGGGACTGTCAGCGACGCAAGACACCGCCCACTAGGCCAGCCGGACTTCTGCAGCCTATCGAGCCACCTCGACGGCCGTTCCAGCAAATCGGGATGGACTTACTGGGGCCGTTCCCGACGTCCAATACCGGAAACAAGTGGATCGTCGTGGCAACTGACTACCTCACCCGCTACGCCGAGACAGAGGCCTTACCCAAAGGCAGTGCCGCCGAGGTAGCCAAGTTCTTCGTGGAGCACATCGTCTTGCGTCATGGCGCCCCAGAGGTCCTCATCACAGACAGAGGTACCGCCTTTACTGCGGACCTAACTCAGGCGATCTTCAAATACAGCGAGACGAGCCACCGCCGCACCACCGCCTACCACCCGCAGACCAATGGCCTCACCGAGCGTCTAAATAAGACCATCACCGACATGCTGGCCATGTACGTCAACGTCGAACACAGGACATGGGACGTCATCCTTCCGTACGTGACCTTCGCGTACAACACGGCCGTACAAGAAACGACACAGATGACACCATACAAGTTGGTCTACGGACGGAGCCCGGCAACGACGCTTGACGCCATGTTACCAAACGTGACCGCCGAGGAAAACATCGACGTGACCACTTACCTACAGCGCGCCGAAGAAGCACGACAGCTCGCCCGCCTACGGATCAAGAACCAGCAGACGACTGACAGCCGCCGCTACAACCTTCGACGACGTCACATGGAATACCAACCCGGTGACCGTGTATGGGTATGGACGCCAATACGCCGACGGGGACTTAGTGAGAAGCTTCTTCGACGATACTTCGGACCGTACAGGGTACTTCGACGCATCGGCGCACTGGACTACGAGGTTGTCCCTGACGGCATTACGAACTCTCAGCGACGCCGTGCATGACCTGAAGTCGTCCATGTCGTGCGCCTCAAACCATATTACACGCGTTAGCGAATCTGAGGACTGTCATTTTGCTTTATTATTGTACTTTCTTGCTTGTGCTTATTGTTTATTGTACTTTGTTGCTTTATTCTTGTTATTTATTGATGCATGTATTGCCCCCCCCCCCTCCCCGTGTTCTGTTTTAAGCATCGGGACGATGCTTTTTCAGAGGGGGCATTGCCACGTGCGTTTCTTTATCACTTTTGCTGTATTCAGTTTTCGGCCACAAAGACTGTCAGCAACGCTCAGCGCGAACCGCGCCTCATTGTTCGAGAAGATTCGCGATCATCGTAGATCGTTTTGTTAAGATTGCGCGCAAGACGCGCACACTCGAGCTTATTCTAGAATTTGCACGACAGCCAGCGATAACGCTGGAATATTCGACGGCACATGTTTAAATGCCGACGCGCTTCACCGCTTGTCAGTTAATGGACGGTCGACGCTCTGTTCGACGCTATCAGGGTATTGCTTTAGTTTGACATTCAGTTTCTCGGCCACAAGTTCGGCCAAATAAACAGTTTCATCTCGGACGTGCTGACTGCTGTCTTCGTCGACGTCACGACCACGTGACATTATGTTCCCACCATTTGAATTGCGTGGGGTTGTTTGGAGGTCCGAAGAAGTGTCGTGAAGCGGAGTCGTCGTTGCGGTAGCCGCTCTTGCACCCCGGCGCAAAGCGAGTCGGCATACCGCGCCGTGAATCTCTTCGTCCTCGCAACGCTACGTACATCATGAACGTGTCTTCGTACAAGACGCTAAGCCTGGTCAAGAACAGTCGCAAAAATGACGAGCGAACGAAGCGCAGACGTCGCTGTACTCCACGTGCGCTCGTACGTCGCCGGCATGGTCGCCAGCGCCGATTACAACAAGCGCCAGCCGCGGCAGCTAGACGTGACTGCAGTGCCACTAGTTACTTTTATTTTTTATTTACAAAATACTGCAGGCCCAAACGGGGGCCCAAGCAGGAGGGGCAAAAGTACATGAGAAGGCAGATCAAATAAAGGCAGAGCAATCGCATACTCAGCAGAAATGAACACTGATAAATATAAAAAAGAAACTGCAGCATAAAATAACGCAAAAACCGCATAATTTCTTTAGAAGGGGCACTCCAAATTGAAGCAACAAAAGTAGAAACATAATCGAAAATTTTCACACACTCGAAATAAGACCATGTTTCAAAAGCACGTCATACATCGATATACACATAGAGGTACAAAATAAGGCAAGTGACATTGGCTTCTTAAATTAAGGATCAGGGAAACAGGAAATAAGAGATAATGAAGGTATAGGAAATTGGAACATCACGGTCAGAAGTTCAAATAATTACATGTTAATTCTAAGAAATTGGCGTTTTGTAAGGGGGAAAATGGCAGGTTGTTCCAGTCGGTGATGGTTCGCTGGAAGAAGGAATATTTGAAAAGATTAGTGCGTGTCCGATACGGCGTTAGAGAGTCAGCGTGACGACCGTTCTCACGACTGCCGCGCGGACCGCCTCTCCGGCGGAGCTTTTAAACTGAGTTTTTTTCTTGTAACGTTGCTCAGGACTAGTAATAAAGTTTGACCAACCAACCAACCAAACAATGTAGTTCTTCACAATGTCGCATGTCAAATGACCCGCAATCCTGTTTTTGTCGTGTTCCTCAGGTTAACTGGAAGTGCACGAGGTGTGTTTTTGTATATGTTACCCGCTTTTAGAACTTCAGAAAAAAACAAAAAAACGAAAGATTAGAGTTGCTTGACAGGTACAGATGCTATCACTTCCTTTCATTAGTGTATTCTCCTGTGTAAAAATATATGGTACAACACAGAAGTCGAACTGAATGCTACATTTTATGCACCAACTAACTGCATGGATTCATCTGTCGATTATGTAAACCTCTTGGATGCGTGCATTACCACCACAGGCGATATTCTACGCAGTAACATCACTGAAGCATGAAAATAATGAATTTCCTGTCATGAATAACATGAAAGCGAAAGTTAACTGGAGAAACATATTGGTCCATGTGCGTGTGCGGGCATGTATTTTTTTTTTTCAATATAAACATGCAGTCGTCTATTTACTCTTGTTTGCATCTTGCACGCCTTCCTCGTATTTCGCCTTGTTCATGCTAAAGAGTGATACGTAATTATGCATGATTATCAAAATAATTGATCCTGCCAGCTGCTGTCAAGAGCACATTGGTTTGAGCACAACTGTTTTGAACTATGCATTCCGCCCGTGGATGAAGAAATGATTGTGTCCTTTTCAGGGGTGTACGCAGAAATTTTTTTCGGGGGGCGGGGGGCACCTCCGTGATCTGAAGTGGGAGCAGGGCAGGCAGATGTGGTCGAGTGTCATTTTGTGCTGTGTATGCCATGGCAAAAAAAAAAAAATTCGGGGGACACTGCGCACTTGTGCTGCGGGCCGATCTGGTATAGCATTATCTCCGGGATCGTCCCCCATTCTGTGATGATGGACCACAATGACAACGACACGAAAAGTTCCGACTGACGGGCTTTAATGTCATAAACAAGCTAATGAGCGCAGTTCGTCTTGGTGCTGGCAGGGAAACCATACTGATCCCAAAAAAATGAGCGTCTCAATACCAACCAGTTCACTCGCAGCGCAGAAACGCCTTGAAAGCAGTGCAAATAGAAACCTAAAAATCTGCTGTGCACAAATCAATGGTTCTTGGTTTATATAAGTGGTGTCCAACTCCACATATCATTTTCGCAACTAAACAACAAAACAAATCTCGGAGGCCATACTTAACTGCACGCACCACATTTAAAAACGAAAAATAAAAAATACTTTGAAACCAATCTCTAAGGCCATACTTATGCACAGCACTAGCTGCAAGAGCGACGTCACTGCCGGTTTATCATCATCATCGTCATATGCTCAGAACATTTTTTTCTTTTTGTTCACGGTTTTGCTAGCGCGGTATTTGCAAAGAGGCTTCGGAGTGCTTGCGGTAGAGAGGCTCTACTTGCGGCGTGTATTCACTTCGCACGTGGCACTTCGCCCTCCTATTTCGCCATGTCGCACGTTCTGGTCAAATGGCTGACCGAAGAGTCCTGGGACGCGTACCCAGTGTGGGCCATTCAGAGTACGACCATAACTTTACAGCTCCTCTCAGAGGAGGGCAGTATTAAAAAGTTGCGCGGAAGCCTGGTTCTCGTGGACTTGGATCCCTGCAAGAAGCCAGCGTAGGCGAAGCTTTTCGATTTTTGTAAGTCTGTGGAGAAGTGTAGTTTTAAGCAGTTGTTGTTTTTGAGATGGCAATGCGATAAGTTTTCGCAGGCTCCCAAAAAGCAATGGAAAACAAGCGGGCCCGGCTGGCCAAAGTTGCCACGGTCAAGCGACGAAGTTCCGGAGATGCGCCTGCGGAGACGCACGGAGAGGCAACTTTTCGCGTTGCACGCACTTTACGAACATAGTGTTACCAATCAGCTCGCACATTGCATTTTGCACTGCCTTGAAAAGCACGTACAGGACTGCCTGCGTCACGTGGCAGCATCAGCACTCGACCGTAGGAGTAAACAACTTGGAGGAAAAGAAAACCAGTCGGTTATAATAGCGTAGGATAACAGTGAAGAAATGTCTCTTGCACGACTGATCGACGTGTGACTTTTATTTATGGTTCTTTGCAAACGGCGTGCAGTGATAGCAAACTGGCTGATTGGACTAGAAGCGGCGTGGTGCCCGTCTTTTGTGCACCACCTTGATTGGATGCTATAACGACGCCAGGACATAAATCGTGCGTCACTAGTGCTTATCTGCTTTTCGTTGCTCTAGAACTGTATTAATGCACATATTATAGGTGTGTTGAGCACAGAGAGAACACTGAACTATCATATATGTTACAGCACGTGGTCAATTTCATTTTTAACTGTGGAATAACAGTTTTCTCTGCAAAAGCAAGAAAGAATGACTGCTAACACGACTCCTGTAGGCTTGAAGTTTAATCAACTTCAAAAAATGTGCGTGTTTGTACCAGCTTCTGCCGCCACAGCAAGCTCTGTGCAGTAAGTGCCACCTTCCCCGAGCCTGTTGAGTTGTAACAGATGTCACATTGTTACATTCCTGCGCAGCTTGTTTCTGTGCTGATTGAAACATAATACCAATCTGTTTACACAGGTGGTTGTTCAGAAACAAAGGAAAATGTGCTGCTTTACTGGATCAGATTTGTGTTCTTTGTTTCTTTCCTGTGCTGCTTCCTTAGTTGTGCAGTAGGTAAGCCACATTGCATGCGCAGACGGCACAGCTTGGTGTAAAAAGTTTGCAAGTGGCCCGTGTGGCAGCAGCCTCTGTGGCCAAAGTATCCTTGTTCAAGGAGATGCTCAACTTAACTCCATGGGGGCCTCCACAGCTGACACAGGCGGCTTGTACGTGTGAGATGGGGGTGGAGGTGATATATGTGCATGTGTTACTGATTGTGAACAGGCTCCCCTTTATTTTTCGCGGATAGCTCCGCATTCAAGCCCTGTTGGTCATGTAGTATCCATTCCGTAACAAGAGGGTCTCCCACTTGCATTGTAGCCCCGCCACGATGGTCTAGTGGTTATGGCGCTCGGCTGCTGACCTGAAGGTCGCGGGATCGAATCCCGGCCGCGGCGGCTGCATTTTCGATAGAGGCGAAAATGTTTGAGGCCCGTTTACTTAGATTTACGTGCACGTTAAAGAACCCCAGGTGGCCGAAATTTCCAGAGCCCTCCACTACGGCGTCTCTCATAATCATATCGTGGTTTTGGGACGTTAAACCCCAGATGTTATTATTATTATCACTTGCATTGTACAAGTGAAGAGCAGCCCTCCCAATTATGACAGGTCTCAGAAAGCATGTGAATTGCAATTTGCCTGCATGGATGCTATACCTGTCACACATTCAACCTTGAACTCTTAGCTTCATCACTGCGCTAATGAGATGCGCTCTGTCACAAGGTCAGCCTTATGTTGGAGAAGCTATTGATGGCGAAAGTAGTACCTTCATCCTGTAGTTACGATAAATGCCAATAACACGTAATTTTGCTGTCAACACACCAATTGGCTTTAGCAGTCTAATAGTTTTTTCATTGCACAATACAATAACATCGTGCACACAAACGGAACACTTGACTCAACAGTTGCTCTGTTATGTACCAGATGGTGCTGCAGGTGGCGGTGGCTTATTATTCCTGTCAATGCTCCCACAGGAACACTACTGTGTGCTTTCGTCATTTCATGATTTATGCGACAGATGACACTGATCATCTCCCCGTGTTGGTGGGCGGCCTTTTTAAGGGGCCCCACCACACCTTTTCAAGTAATCATAGAATGACCTCGCCATTGGATTTTGTTTTCTCATGACTCTCCTCCTGCCATGAAAATTTATCAAGTATAAGCAGAATAACCGGTAGTTATTGCATGCTTGCACCTCTTTTTGTTTTTCATCCCAGCAACTGCACAGAAGCTGCACAGGGAGAGGAGAGTAATCAGTGGCAGGAAGGCTAGAAGCTACATTAGCTCATATCGTGGCCCTGACATTTTTTTCTTTTTTTCTTTATGTCATTGCCACCACTCCTAGTTTAGACGAGCAAGGTTGTGGTACCTACGTGGCTACGGTGTACTGCTGCGACACTATATTACGATGTGGCAGAAGTGAACAACCGTCTAGAAGTCTTACCCAGCTGCACGAGTATCTGGTGTGCAATGGCTGTTGTCTTGCCTAGCCTTGATTCAGGGGTAGTAATCAAATGCACATTTTAAAGCTGTTTTAATTAGCTAAACACCGAGCGATGTTGGCCAAGGCATCTAGCTAACAAAGCGTGTAGAAAGCTAGCATATGCTGTGAAGAATACTGGTAGTTTTGGAGACGACGATGTGCATCTGTAAGCAGGGGCGTAGCCAGAAATTTTTTCGGGGGGGGGGGGGTTCAACCAGACTGTATGTATGTTCGTCCGTGCGTTTGCACGTGCGCGTGTATATATATGCAAGCAAAATTAAAAATTTTCGGGGGGGGGGGTTCAACCCCCCCCCCCTTGGCTACGCCCCTGTTTGTAAGTACTCCGTGGCAGACTTACTGTGAGGCAAGTGACTGACTCAGGCACGTGATTTCTTAAAGAGCATGTACATGCTCTTTAAGAAATCACGTATATGCACCAGGTACCGCATCATGTAAATGTAGGAGTAAAAAAAACAACGAACAGATGACCGAAAACTGGATGTGCTAAGATGAGATACTTTTTTAGTGTTTCAGCGGATTGAGGTGCAAATATTCTTTGTTTATTGAACTAAAAACAAGCAGTAGAAGTATCACTGGGAATGTTTTCATGGGCAGAAACTGGCCGATGTTCGTGTCAGTAACAGCTGCTACATAGTTTGCTGAGGGGAGAGAGAATTTTCGGACGTCCTTGGCACAAAATTGCAAGTTCCCTAGTGCATGCAGTGCAATAATAGTTGGCTCACATGTTCACAGGAGCATTGACTACAGATCAGCAGTGTTTTCTATGTGTTCAAAAGGACTTGTAGGGCCCCTCTAAGCCTCGCATTTTGTTGACCTTAAAATGTTTTCTTTTGTCTTGCAAAACATTTTTGACAAACTGATCACAACTAAGATTACTTTTGTATCTTCAGAATGGCAATGAATGCCACTGGAACGCGTCACAGCGCATAAAAGGTCTTGAAGGCCACGTACAGGACCTTGAACAGAGGCTGCAGGAGGCCAACAACAATTATGGTAAGTTCCATATCAACAGGTACATTAAAAAGTGGGTGCAGTCTGTTTGTTGCCCGAGAACACATCCTACTGCACAATTTTGCAAGCTCTGTTAACTGTTCAACATCCATTTTTTTTTTTCTGCAGGTCATGCAGAATTAGCCTGAAGAAATTTCTGCAACCATATATTTCTTAATCTGATTAAACTGACTTCTCTTAGCGAAGCTTTCCGTCTATGCTTACCATACTGATGGGACCCAACTTACTGAAATGTTCCATATTTATTTGAACTGATATGTCGTTAGAAACTGTGGAGCTTGCTGACTATGCTTCATTGCTGACACATACACAACTCAGCATGTCATTGTCCTTGTCACCGCTCTTGTCATAGCTTGAAACCGTCTCTTATTCACCACCAGAATCGCTTTGCAAGATGTATGCCATATTTCCACACAAGTAACCTGCTCCGAAAAACTGAAAAATGTGCTTAAAAGTAGAGGTGTGGGTCATGTGCAGCCGTTTTATGCATTTTTTTCTTCACTTTTTGTAGAGTTAAAGTTAGGGGTGCAGGTCAATGCAGGGGTGGCTTATATGCGAGAAAATACAGTATGCAGTCTTCAGAAACAGTGAACTTTCCCCTGAGTCACATTAATTCTTCAGCAATGCTGTCTGATCCACTCCAGCAGACCCGCCACGGTGGTTTAGTGGTTATGGTGCTCGACTGCTGACCCGAAGGTCGCGGGATCAAATACTGGCCGCGGCGGCCCCATTTTCGATGGAGGCAAAAATGTTTGAGGCCCGTGTACTTAGATTTAGGTGCACGTTAAAGAACCCCAGGTGGTCAAAATTTCCAGAGCCCTCCACTACGTCGTCTCTCATAACCATACTCTGGTTTTGGGACGTTAAACTCCAACAATTATTATTCAACCTACTCCAGCAGCTTTTTCTTAAAATATCTCTGCCACTGGCATTCCTCATGTGCGCTGCAGTTTTTAAATTGCTGTTGCCAGGCTAAACAAATGTCAGAGGTGTAAAGCTAGTTTTTCTGGGTATCTACCACCCTACAAAGTGTAAAATGTACTTAAAGGGGCCCTGCAACATTTCTTCAGCATGGTCAGAAAACACTGCCGATCAGTAGTCGAGGCTCCCAAGAACACGCGAGTCAAACATTGTAGCGCAGCACGCGGCCTGGGATTTACAATAAATTCTCAAAGTCAGCTAAAGAGAGCTTCCTCTTCTCTCGACAAAAATGATGCTTACGGCGTGACTGACACAAGTTCCACGCCATTGGCTGCTATGAACAAGGCACGCTCGGTAGTTACTGCGGCCGCTGCAAGAGGCTGTCACTTGCCCGCGCGCGCGCAATTGCACTGATATTACGTTGCGCGTTCGAAGAAAAAAAAAAGAAAACGTGCTCAAGGTCATGAGGCGCGCGTGACTTACCTTCTTCTCCCGTGCCACCCCTCCCTGCTTAACTTCCAGCGCTTTTGTCAGGAGGACAGAAGAGAGAAAGCAATGACAGCGTGCGAGAAATCTTCGGAACTCCGCTCGTACTGGACGGATTGCAAAAATTTTTGCGGTGGTCGATTCGCGAATAAGCTCCTTTAATGAAGCCCTTCCATGGCTACTTGGAAAAGTGTTGCAGGGCCCCTTTAGAGCCAATTCGCTGGCCATAACTTGCTTTTGGTTCTGAGATGAGCAAGCAACAATTGTGGCTTACCACTACCAGTATGGGTACAGCCTCCAATGAGAATAGGGCGTATGCACTTGACGTCATCCGCGAGGAGCGCTAGCGACGGGGTTACCATTTGACGGTCCGCGCACTTGCCGCACGTGCAATAAACTCGGGGCACGCACTGTGTCCGAGATCCGTACGGAACAAATGACTAGAGACCTCCAGTAAACCTCCTCCACGCCAACGCATGGACAGCACTGATGGCGTGTACGGATGGACCTCGAAGATGGCACGGCAATGACGTTGCCGCCTTGCGGATCAAGGCTCAGTGCATACCCCCCCCCCCCATATAGCTCAGCCCTTTGGGGTTAGAGGGCATACTATAGTTTGTAGGAAATGTCATAGCTGAAATGATGTTAGGATTGTTTAATGCTATTATAAAAAACATTTGTGCAACTGATTGCATTAAAATGCTTTATTGGCTTATAATGCCTTTCATTAACCACCATGCCTACTTACCAGCTATGGCATTGTGCAACTCAGCAAATGGTTGTGGGTTTTGTACCCAACCACAGTGGCCACGTATTCATTGCAGTGGAATGTGAAAACCCTTGTGTATATAGATTTAGGTGCAGCTCACAAAACGCCAGGTGGTCAGAATTAATATGTGTCCCTCACGATATTGTTCGTCATTATTGTATTATTGTTGCAAATAATGTCAAAAATTTTAAAACTTTAATTTTTTATAACACAGATATTAGCAGAAGGCAAGCACTGCACAAAAACTGAGCAATAGTAAGCAGGTATGATGCCAGGATGTGTGCACATTTGCCGTGTCTTCTGCAGCTGATCAGGTGACAGCCCTCTATCATCTCTGCAGTGATGCCAATACATGCATGGCCTTAGAATTTTGTTTTACAGATGTTCTGTTGGTGATTCAGTGTGGTACGATAACCATGCTTGTTCAGAAAGAATAGTATAATGGAGGCCATTGCACACAGTAAGCTGTGTAATGAACATTTTTCTGGAAACTCCTGATTTAGTACACTTTTTTTCCCGGAAAATTGGCTGAGATTTGGGAGTGTGATTATTACGCGGGTAAAACTTTTGTGCGAAAAGTCAAGCTGCAGTTCGCAATCCTTACGATGGCTAGCGTATGCATTACCGAAGAATCAGGGTAAATAAGTCTTATCATTGCATTAAAGGCACATGTTCACTTTGCTTTGCATGAATTCCTTAATAGATGGCGCGGCGCCTACACGGGCGATCGCGAAAACTGAAAAAAAAAGACGGCTGAAGAACGAATCTTTTCGTCATCTTCGTGCCCCTGCATCTAATGGTGCATCTAATTTCATCGTTAGAGAAGCGATGCGGGACAGTCTTGTCCTTAGGCAAATACTCAATAGCCTTTAACGGCACACGTGTGACTTTTATACTCAATTCATAGCACAACAGTGCAAAGCAAGATGAGACTGCTCTTTTTTGCACAATGGCCGCATCACAAATTGATGAACATGTGCCATCATAATGGAAATAACCGCCATCGCCTAAGTTGGGGGTGCGATCATTACGCGGAAAAAAAACGAAATTTTGGTGCCAAAATTCAGGGGTGCGATGATTACACAAGTAAATACGGAGGCATATTTTCGGACATAGACAATAATACGCATTTTCTTTTTCTGCCTGCTTTAGACTCCCTCATTATGGTCAAAAAAGCAAGAAAACTAGTGCGAAAACTAGAGAAGCTCACTGACGTAGTCGAGAGTTCGACGGAATACCGTCTGGTCAGGTAAAGGCATGGTAAAAAACAGGTCACTGACCACTGTCAAAAAACAACAAAATGACGTTTCGGGATCCGTACGGATCCCTTGTTCACAACCTTTGTGAACAAGGGATCCGAACGAACAAGAGATTGTGAACAAGGGATCCGTACGGATCCCGAAACGTCATTTTGTTGTTTTTTGACAGTGGTCAGTGACCTGTTTTTTACCAGAAGCTCACTGAGCAGCCAAGGGAGCAACATGTTGAAGCTGAAAAGGTAAGATGTCTGGTTTTAGAAGCACATTTGTGCATATACGTAGCAAGACTGGCTTGTATTAGAGAATGAATGAAGGGAATTTTTGGAGGGCTCGTTTCTTTATTTGAAACTAGCTTAATGAAAACCAGCTGATAATGAAGCCAAGGAAAGTGCAGAGGACGTCAACTGTTTCAAGTGTATTGTAATAATTGTGATATAGATGGGAAGAAAGTAAAGTGGACGAAAGGACAACTTGCTGTTGGCAGGGGCCGAACCTGCGACCTACGGATAGAGAAGTACATGATGCAGACTTTTACGCCTATTTATGGTTGTAAAGGGTAATACATGTCAACCTTTTTTACCAGTGCTACACAGACTCTGAAAGAATTAAAGCAAGGGAATGGTTCAAGAGGCTTGTTTCTTTGTTAGACAGATCCTAACGAAGCCAAGGAGATATGAGGCTAAGGCATAAGGGACATTATTTGTACTTCCTAACCGTAATGTAGTTATGACATAAATGGAAAATGAATTAAAGTGGACAAAAAAAAAACACCTTTGTCATTGGTGGTGCTTGAATCCAGAACCTTAGCTGTCGGGCCCCATCGACGGCAAAGGTGTTTTATCATCCACTTGAATTCATTTTCCATTTACAGTTAAAAAGACTACAAATAATGTCACCTACGATTTCGTTGGCTTCATTAATTTATGTCTAACATGGGCTTTGAAAGGCATGTGAGCTTCCACTTATCAATTTTGGTACAAGTGCATATCTCAGTGATATGATTGCTGCGCCAAACTGCGCCAAGACATGAAACCTGTTATATCCTCCTACATTTTGGCAAAAATTGCATAATTTTGCGCTGAACGTATGCCAGGACATCGTTTCGGTGATGTTTCAGAGAAAAAAAAGAAGGCAGCAGGCGCTCGAAATCCTTGTTTAAATTACGACTGTCTTTCTCAGTGGTTATTGAACCAGATGGGCGAGTGTAGCTGGAGAAATCTCTAAAAGACAAATAAGTGCGTTCTCATGAGATGGCATTGCTCACTTGATTCACTGGTGATATTATCTAGTCGTTGCCTCTTCGTGCCTAATTACCATTCGCACTGCAATGCTGCCTGTTGCGACCACCTTGCCCAGCTACAAAGAGATGCACACAGTCTTGTAAGTGGCCACTTACGTAAGCATTCAAGTGCGTGCTCTGCCGTGAACTGCACCACCATGATTTCTCAGCGGACTGCTTGTGGAATACTTATTTTGTACAAATAGCTCGTGGCATGACAAAAACATGGGAGCGTACATGTTGCACAACAATTTGATCAAAATAGAAGGGCTCTGGCTTGATGTACTGATCAAAACGATGCCCGGGAGGGGGTGGGGATGGGAATGCGGGGGTGGAAGCCGAAGTTGCGGTGTATAGACCTACTCCATCTTTGTAAATAGCGGTAGGCGCCGTCGACATACTGAGGCGCTTGTAGCGACGTCGCGGCGCGTAGGCTCCGCCCAGCCCGAAGCTCGCTACCGCCCTCTATGACCACGTGACAACTAGCATAGCAGCTGCAAAGCTGCCTCCGAGCACCGCGAGTCGGGGCGCCTCCCGCGTGTTTACAAGGGGCGGCCGGGCGGCCGCGACAGAGGAAGTTCCCATGGCCCCAACAAGAACTCTGAAATGAACGTATAAAAACTACGTTGACGTGCAACTCTACCTCTGATAACCTCACCATAACATTAGGTATCTTGACGCCACGAATGTTACTGATTCGCGAAATGCCATCGACGTTCCCGTGGTCACACGTGTACACTTCAATTTGTTAACTAATGCAAGAACGGACCTCCTAGCCCCGCACGACGCTCTTTGCTGCGGTATGAAAATGCGCAGAGTAAGGTTACGAACAGGTCCATAATCGTTACGGTAAATCCTCGCACAAACAAATTTGCCGGGTCAGTTACTCATTCAAACGTGAAGGGCGATCTCGGTGACACTTTAATTGGCGATACAGCTGCGATAACGTGTTAAACAATTACTACATGCCATGGACAAGGCTGCTGTCGCTTCAGCGTACGGGCCCGCGGCTCTGCCCGCACGCTGAAGTCGAGGCCGCGAAGGCCTACAGCCCTTGTAAACAGACTCGGAACATTTCACGCTTACAGTTTGCCTGTGCAGTCTGACAGACATGCAAATATCTTAATGCGTATCGCCAAAACAGCCGTGTCCAATGCACTTGTGTTGCATGTGTAATCGCAGCCGCGCATACAATTTGGAAAAGCATAGCCGAAGTCGTGCTTTCATACGCTGCTGCATTAATGAACCGAGCTACACCTTTAGTTCACGCGAATGCTACAAAATCTTCCTTACCCCTCTGACTTCCACATTTTTCAATCGTGATGAATTCTCCGCATACGAGATTACAAAGCTATCCACACCGCTTACGTATTTGTGCTCTGAGGTCAACATGCTTCCAATGGCTCCACGCAAGGCTTATGCGAGAAAATGTTGTGCGGGACATTACAATGACGCACATTTGACAAAGCTACTCGTTTTCTTTAGATAAAACGAGCCCCGCAAACCGCTCCTTTTTGTCACGCTACCGATGAGCCGGCGTCGCAGACGAGATCTCATGTTTAACAGCTGCGGCCAATTTCTTGCGACGGTCTTCGTAAAAAAAGTGGACAAAAACTTATTCCGCCTCGTTTGTGCCTTCCTACGTAAGTAACCGCAACGCATCTCGTCGGCACACCCTTTCTTCGTAGCACGACGCAAACAGCGTACGCACCAGCGAAAACAGGCAGAGGAGTTGCTCGGAGGATTTCACCCGAGACGGACGTGTCGCCCGCGATGCCCCGCTCGCCCGTTCAGGACGCGCTCGTGCCTCTCGCTGATCGACGCCCCGTGACGCCTGCCTCGACCGCCATGCCGTGCGCCTCTCATCGGCGGGGCCTTCGCCGCCTCGTCACCGACGTGTATCGTGCCCCTTGCTGAATCGTGGTCCTGTCCGTGAACTCCTGTGACCGGCTCCCCAATCTTTCCTATCCTCTTCTCTCTTCGTCGCGCCTGTCGGCATCCGATCACTTCCTTTACTATTTCTTTCTACATTTTTTTTCTTTTATCCCTCCTTACCCCCACCCCTATAAGGCACTGCGCCGTGTCGCCTATAGGCAGACAGAAACTAGGTGCCTTTTTCCTTTTCCTCCCGAACCACCAAGAAGAACACGGCAGCAACTGCGGTAGGCACAGCGGCTTTTGCCTTCCGCGCGAAACTAAACGCCTGACGTCAGCGCCACCGCATTTTCGTAGGCTGCACGAGGGAAACACTGGGCGGCGCCGGCCATTTCCCTTCCAGATCGTCTGGGGAGCGACTAAAAAGCCACCAAAACATGCCCGCGTTGCCAGACCACTTTTTGGTGCTGTCCCTAGGATACCTGCGATACATTAGTGGTGCAGGTGGGCCCCCAGGCCCTTCTCACATTCTGTCCCTAGGAAATTCCAAGCGAGATGTACCTAGCCTAGTCCCGTGGCTCTACGTGCGTGCGAGACGTTGATCATGCGATTTAACCATGGAAATGCAGGTGGCTTGATTTAAAGGACGCACGAATAAAGGTGCATACTTGCTGCTTTCTTTGGGAAGGGATGGGGCCACTTTTTGACTAAGGGGCACGCAGTTCGCAAGGAGGGGGATCTTGCTCAGTTTTGTTTCAGCTCAATGAGATCATTCTGCGAGTGCAGGCATAGCCGCACAGTGCATTAAGTTTCATTTTAGTGCTAACTTTGCTGGCGTATCAAGCGCATTAGTTTACGAAGCTGGTTCTTTTTGGACGACGAAGTTTCCGACATGATCAGAACAGCTGGCATGCTATATATTCATATGAGCTGCATTTTGGGCCTTGTTTTGTGGTTCCAGAAAAGCCAGCTTTTCCCAAAAGGTGCCTTGGAAAAACGTTTAGCTCCAAAATTCCGTGATAGCCACCGAATAATCAATATTATTGCTTGTTTTAAACAAATGCTTGTGGCGATCGAGCCACCACGCGAACGAGCGTCACGCCGAAGCCGGCCTCCCTACTTAGAGCGCAGCATGCATGTGTACTAGGAGCCGCAGCGATGCAGATTACTTATTTTAATTTCTCATCAGATCAGTGGAGTTCCCGGTGCCTAGCGAACACATCGTGGTGATGGATCTAGGCCATCCTCAACACATATATGTCGCATATGCATGCATGGCTCCCATCGCATGCGTGCGGTATCAAGCAGATATATGAAACGCCATTGTGAATAACTTTTTCTGTTGTATCCGCGCACTTATATGAACTCTGCCTAGCTGTTCTTTATGAAATATTTTTTTCATTGCTGTGCTTTTCACATATCCTATCATCAGTGAAAAGGAGTAGCCGGTGCTATACAGAAGCACCAACATCTCCTAAATATCATATAATAAAAAAAAGCATTTGTTTACACCAGGAAAATCAATGCTCCTCACCACATAATGCTTCGCTGAACCGACCAATATGTTACGAATGCACACTGTCGGCTAAGTGTACATACAGTAAAACTCGCATACATCGGAATCAAAGGGCATCGCTAAATAGTTCAGTATACGTACCCGTAATTAAAAATGCATAAAATGCCTGTCTGAAGCTTAAACATTCATTCTAGAAGGATTCGTTGATGGGCTAGTTGGTACATATGTCTTGATATATACTGAGTATGTATCAATGAAACGAAGACCAGAGAAGACACATAAACGACATAGCCCGTCTATGAATATCAAAAATTACACCATTTCCCACTAAAGGGGACCATGAGGCGATGCGAAGCCGGAGCACTTCCACGATCGCGTTCTGTTGGCGTTCGTTGGGCATGCTACCGACCTCGCGTCGTGTAACGCGAAGAGGAACGCTACGCGCGTCTTGTCTTCCCTCTAGCATGGCCGTTAATTTTCAAGGGCGAGCGGGGAACGCGGTCGACAGGCGTGCGAGAGGGGGGCAACGTAGGAGAGGAGAGAGAGGGGGAGGGGACGCGCATGCGCTGGTGCTCATCGCGGCGTTGCGCAGGAGAGAATTTCGGCATGTCTAGCCCGCGTTTCAGAGGAAAAGTGGAAAGTGGGAGAGGAAGTGGAGAGGGGTATGGGAGAGGAGGAAAGGGGAGAGGTGAAGTGTGGAGGGGAAGTGGAGAGGGGAGGGAGAGGGTGAGTGGAGAGGGGTATGGGAGAGGAGGAAAGTGGAGAGGGGAAGTCCAGAGGAGGAAAGGGGAGAGGTGAAGTGTGGAGGGGGAGGGGAGAGAGTGAGTGGATAGGGGAGGAGGACAGGAGGAATGGTGAGGGGGAGTGGAGAGGAGGTGTGTGAAGAGGGTATGCGCATGCGCAGTAAGGGTGGTCACGTCGCACACCACCACCACCACCACCGGATTGAACTCCGCCATAAGATACTTCGCATCTAATAAATATTCATGTGTCTCGGACTGTGCCTCGAGAAAATTGTTCGTTCTAAATCTGCTGTGAAGCCGTTGAAGTTTTGCCATTACTTATTTTTCATCAACCTGCTCGTGTGAAACGTGTACGTATCGGACCAGACAACACTTTGCGCAACTGAAGCAGCCTGCTGATACTCTTTCCGGCAAGTATAATTACAGCCACAGGTAGCAAGCTTCACAGCATGGCATTTAGTTGTCGTCGCATTACAGCCCTGTGTAGCGGTAAAACTTACAAAGCAATGCCTTCATTATGGAGCGCAAAGAAATCTGTGCTGCACACGCCGCCCATATTTTGACTCGTACCCTGCTTGTTTACGCCCCTTGGATTCAATGCACTATATATTTACAATATATATGCGTGCAACAAGATGACAGATTCACTATAGTCAGCTTTATGGCATTGCAGCTGTGTTATGCCACAAAGCATGTACTGACAATTACGGTATCGACGATTCGTTGTGCAGCGAAGCCCACCAGCAGGGGAAATCGTAACTGCCACATACGTTACCTGATGCTTTGTCTTCTTTAATTACAAAATAGGCGCCCACGCAGTCTCCAGTCACCGTACGAGCACCCAAACGTCTAATAAATGCGCAAGTGCATAGCAAAGGTTTCTTCAATTCTTCTACCTACCCACGCAAACGAATTAGCAGCAACCCTCTTCATTAGAGAACAGACCAAGCCACTTCTTGGAATAGTGTCATGGAGAAACTTAATTATGCCAACAGAGAATATTACAAGATACCAATGAATCAGGTGGCCCTTCCCGAGCATGTCTATACCTATGTATTGCATTGCACAAAACGTTATCTGTTCGATGTTTGCCTTGCTTTTTGCGCATGCGTTTGCATATATATACTACTGCAGTAAATTTGGAATAAACAGTCGAAAGTTTGCGCTCCCCTTAACCCTTCCCTTCTGATTTCTTTGCGCGAAATAGCCACATCCGTGGCTTCTGAAAGAACATGAACCGACTAGCCCAACAATCCGACGAGCCCAACAATGTGTGCTTCTAGTAGCTAGCACCCCTAGCAAGAATAAAGAAAAAATACTTCAAGGTTTCAGAATCGGCCCCACGCATTACACAACTTGTATAAAGAGAATGTGCATAAGTGACAGGCATCAGGGCTTAAAATTCGGGTGTTTCCCAATACCATGAAGTCATATATTAGAGGCATTGAAAATGAGGTTTAATATCCTGTACAAAGCCTTCAATCTTCACAGGCGCCAGGTTGTACAACCAATATGCGGATAGCTGAGGCGAGCGCAAAGCGAACATTCTGCACCGAAGATCGCATGCCAGTGCAATCGATAGGTTGAGCATGCAGCCGATTCCGTGCAGCACATGTGTGATTCAATCGGCGCTTTTCTACTTCTGAAGGCGCCGTTACCCACTTTTGAACACGAAGTCCTTTCTTTTAAAGCGTCTAAGCACAATTACTTCCTGATAGCTTTACTCCGCATTGTCTAGCTTTGCGCTTCGCATCCGTTTTTTTTTCAGAGAGGCATCGCGTCTCATGAGTAACAACAACCTCATGTGCATTGTAGCATCCAGAATTTAGACGAGGTGACCAGCTGTAAACATGGTAGCGTTCACTAAAGGCGCAGGAGACATAAATGAAGAAATGAAAAGACGGTCGTCGTTCTAACACTGCCGTAAGCAAAGTGCGATTGCTTACCTTCTGTGTTGAACAGTGGCAATCCACCGCGGGCCGTCGCTCTTGCTCGTGGAGTAGCACCGCCAACTTGAAGAAGTGTGTTCCTAATGAGTTCTTTTACGTGTTCGCGCAGCCAACTACGCGGTAGTTGTTTCTGGGCATCGCTGAAAACTAACAGAAGCGATGGAAGACGCAAGTGTCACAGCAGCTACATCTCTCGCCTTGACGCTCACGGGAACACTGCTCGCCCGCGCCGGCCTACGCTTCCGAGCCGTGGCGACAGGCGGCGTTGTCGGCGCTTTGCACAGCGCCTATTGGCCGCGAGATCGAGCGGAGTCGCCGCCTGGCGGCTTCTGGCTGAACCGCGCCTAGTGTGGATTGCTCCATGCATCGTCTGCTAGACACGTTGTGTTTGCATGTGCGCGTACGTCATCATCATCATCAGCCTGTGTACGCCCACTGCAGGGCAAAGGCCTCTCCCATGTTCCGCCAATCAACCCGGTCCTGTGCTTTCTGCTGCGACGTAATACCTGCAAACTTCTTAATCTCATCTACCCACCTAATTTTCTGTCTCCCCCTCACGCGTTTGCCATCTCTTGGAATCCAGTCAGTTACCCTTAATGACCACCGGTTATCCCGCCGACGTGCTACGTGCCCGGCCCATATCCATTTCTTCTTCTTGATTTCAACTATGATGTCCTTAACCCCCGTTTGTTCCCTGACCCACTCTGCTCTCTTCCTGTCTCTTAAGGTTACACCTATCATTTTCCTTTCCATCGCTCGCTGCGTCGTCCTCAATTTAAGTTGAACCCTCTTTGTAAGTCTCCAGGTTTCTGCTCCGTAGGTAAGTACCGGTAAGATGCAGCTGTTATATACCTTCCCCTTGAGGGATAGTGGTGGATTACCATTCATGATTTGATAATGCTTGCCGAATGAGCCCCAACCCATCCTTATTCTTCTAGTTATTTCACTCTCATGGTTCGGCTCCGCGGTTACTACCTGTCCTAAGTAGACGTACTCCTTTACAACTTCCAGTGTCTCACCACCTATCGCAAAGCGCTGTTCTCTGCCAAGATTGTTCCACATTACTTTAGTTTTATGCATAATAATTTTCAGACCTACTCTTCTACTTTCCGTATCCAGTTCAGTAATCATGAGCTGTAATTTGTCTCCCACGTTACTCATCAATGCAATGTCATCAGCGAATCGAAGGTTACTGAGATACTCTCCATTAACTCTTATCCCTAACTCTTCCCAATCCCTGAAAACCTCCTGTAAACACGCGGTGAATAACATAGGAGAGATCGTGTCTCCCTGCCGTACGCCCTTCTTCATTGGGATTCTGTCGCTTTCTTTATGGAGGACTATAGTGGCTGTGGATCCGCTGTAGATTTCTTCCATTATTTTTATATAGGCTTCGTCGATGCCTTGATTCCGCACGTCATGCAGGGCCTCAAAAGGCGGTTTGTTCCGTTCCGTTAGTCCAACTTTAACCGCTTGTACGTATCCTAACACGATGAAAAGAAGCATTTGGCCTTGATCGGCTGATTATGTACCGTTATAAGATCAGCGAGTGCACTTGTCGAGAGTGCTGTGTGTGGTCGTCGTACCCTCCGTTCACGTGAGTCATATCAGTGTAGGTGCCCCTCTGTGGCTCAAGCGCATTGCAAAGTGCACTTGGCGTTGTCCTAAAGATGAGAAGTATTAAATATCATGTGAATATATCCTTTTAGCGGCTCGGCGGTAAAAAAAAAAAGGCTCTCACGCAGTTGCGCGTTGTGGTTAGGTGTGTAACTTCGGGACTCTCAATTATAGGTTACGCGACGAGCTTTACTTGTGTACGGTCCCGGTCCACTACAGAGAAATATTTCTGTCAAGTCACTTCTGACACTTCGCCACTTAAATTGTCCCCTACACAGAACAGAAAATATAATGACACGGAAATCGCAAAACTGAGTTTCCTTGCGCAATTATAACTTGTGGCGAAATGTATACAAAGACACCCGTGTACTTAGATTAAGGTACGCGTTAGAGTGCACTGATGGTCAAAATTAACCCAAACGGCGTACTTTACATTTATGTCGTAGTTATTTCACGCAAAGCCACATCTTTTTTTCTTTGCAGTATCTTGAGCATTTCTGTTGAGATATAGCAGATTGACGGAAGGCAGCGGACATTATTCGCATCAAAAAACGTACTTTGGTCCCGTGAAATAACCGGACCTTTGTTTCATTACTGTCGTGCAAGTAATCAATCCAAGAAAGTTCCGTGTTGTACAGTTACCTTTGTGTATTGTTACTGGAATAAAAACAAGCGTGTGCGTGTTAAACGTCTCAGTAGCGCGCTGTCAGCCACGTAGCTTTCTTCAGTAAACCTATCAACTGTCCTACATTGCATGGAGAACTGAATAATAAATTCGAATGAATATTTGAGCACGCAGAGCACATAGTGCTATTTGAACTCATCGTGCAGGAATACGGGCTTTCTTTTTGTTGGGGGTTATTCAGATGAACAAGAAATAAATACTTAATTCAGTCGCGCTACAGCAGTGCGTAGCAAGTGGAACACAAGCTAAACGTGTAGAAATAAAACAACAAGAATCCATATTGCTTTTTTAGCGCAAAAAACGACACCACAAGAAAGAAGACGGAACACAGCGCTACTCTCAACTGACATGGTTTATTGCGTCACTCCACTCTTTATAGCAGCCAGATACCGGTAGGACATGCGCCGTGCACCCTATGCGCACAATCACCACACCTTGGACACCTGAGCGCAATCATGAAAGCGCATCCAAAAAGCAAAATTCAGCAGAAAACAAGGTAATGGACGGCACACTAATGCACTGCGACCCCAATGATTGAATGAAAAAAGCTTCCGATAATTCTCGGGCGGTGGTGTCATGACTCTTCTTTAAGATAGTGGTTAGTCTAAACAAGGCTTGACAATTGCATTTTTTGCAGTGTTGAGCTAAATGTGAGCCTGTACCAGTCGGCAGGGATCGCTCATGTTCTTTAAGGCGCTCATCCACACAGCGGCCTGACTGACCTACATACACTTTGCCACAAGAGAGTGGAATCTTGTAGACCACCCCTACGCTGCACTCGACAAACTTCTGGTGTCTCTTTTCACATTGCGGCTTTTTGTTTTCTTTACAAACACGCCTGCACAACATAGACAGTATGACTGGTTGAAGGCTACATGCTACTCGCGGGACACTTCTACCGTGGCCGAGAAGAAATTTGGCTGCTACAAACGTCTAGCAGCTCAGACTACTGAATTTTGGTGGGTGCAGCTTCTGCTACAACTTCGGTCAAGGCGTTCGCCGAGGAAGGACGCAACGCAAGCCGACACTGGTGGCTACCATGTTCTCGGTAATGTCAGGCTTCCTGACACAGTTGCGCATTTGTTGTTAAGGAAAGGTCCGAAGTTTAGCACGGAACCACGTATTCCAGCACATGAGCTGCTGGCATTGAATAGGCGCATCTCAAGGAAAGCTGAACTGGAAGACCAGGAACGGTGCCTCCTTGATGGAGTGGATACCTTGCGTAGGACTGTCAACAAGGACCCCCCACCTTCGTCGGCTCTGATCAAGAAAACGGTGTCGTTTTTCAAAGACAATGAACTGCGGTTGTTATTAAGTGACAAGGAGGGTAATTTTGTAGTAGCCCCGGCTGCAGTCTTCAACGACAAAGCCATTCAGGCTGTCAACAAGAACTTCACTCCGTCCACAGCGAAACCTCACAAGGTAAAAAGCAAAGCAGTTTCCTTGTTGGGTAACGTAGGCCTCACCAAACTTGCTAAAGGTGTCAAACAATGCAAAGTGCTCGCTCTTGAAGTATTTTTCACTGCTAAGACGCACAAATTGGATGTGCCTTTCCGTACAATAGTCAGTGAAAACAATTGTTGGCAGATTTTAGTTAGCCGTTTTTTGCAAAAACAGTTGAATCTGCTGACCATTGAAGATCCTTTCGGCATAAAAAACTCCTCCGATGTTGTTTCCTTTCTGAGAGACAACCACTCAGTTGTCAACTTTTTTTCTGTGGACGTCGAAGATTTATATTATTCGATACCGCACGATGAGCTTTTTCGCTGTGTGATGGCCTGCATCGAAGAAAACGGAGAGTTAGACTTTCGCAATGCTACTGGAATGTCCTCAGAAAAATTCTTGTCCGTTCTTGAGTTTTATCTAAGCGCAACTTTTATCTCGTTCGAAAACCAGCTATTTATTCAAAAAAGGGTGTGTGTATTGGTTCGTGTGTGGCGCCTGCTCTTTGTAATATTTCTTTTTATCCTTTGTCGACCGTGCTCTTAAGAGTGTTTTAGACAATGACCTGGTCCAGATTTTTAGATATATTGACGATTTCCTTGTTGTGATAAAACAAACTAACCACGAAGGCTCTGGCGCAGTAGCTGATATTTTATCTCTGTTCAAGGACAACGGCAAGGGTTTAACCTTCACACACGAACTCACAAAGGATGGTAAACTGCAGTTTCTGGATCTACAACTTTCCTTACAAGCAGGTCATGCCTGCTGGATGTATTCGCCGCGTGCACGTAAGAGTCTTCTGCCATACGAGTCTGCGCACTATAAGGTTGTCAAACGTGCCATTGCCATGATGTGTCTTGAATCATCATTAATGAAATCGTGCCATCACACAGCTAACGAGAGCTTTAACGCGCAGTTAAAAAGATTGCAGGATGCGCGTTACCCAAGTGTGGTTGTGACGTCGGTCTCTGAAGTTTTGCTTCAGAAGCTGAAAGGCAAGCGCCAGAAGTGTAGAAACGACACAGAGATGAAGCCAGTAGTAGTGCCGTATTGCCATAAAGTGGCCCACGATCTTAAGAATGTGGCCACTAGGTACCAAATCCCGGTTGTATTTTCTGCCCCCCGGAAACTGTCTATGTTGTGCAGGCGTGTTTGTAAAGAAAACAAAAAGCCGCAATGTGAAAAGAGACACCAGAAGTTTGTCGAGTGCAGCGTAGGGGTGGTCTACAAGATTCCACTCTCTTGTGGCAAAGTGTATGTAGGTCAGTCAGGCCGCTGTGTGAATGAGCGCCTTAAAGAACATGAGCGATCCCTGCCGACTGGTACAGGCTCACATTTAGCTCAACACTGCAAAAAATGCAATTGTCAAGCCTTGTTTAGACTAACCACTATCTTAAAGAAGAGTCATGACACCACCGCCCGAGAATTATTGGAAGCTTTTTTCATTCAATCATTGGGGTCGCAGTGCATTAGTGTGCCGTCCATTACCTCGTTTTCTGCTGAATTTTGCTTTTTGGATGCGCTTTCATGATTGCGCTCAGGTGTCCAAGGTGTGGTGATTGTGCGCATAGGGTGCACGGCGCATGTCCTACCGGTATCTGGCTGCTATAAAGAGTGGAGTGACGCAATAAACCATGTCAGTTGAGAGTAGCGCTGTGTTCCGTCTTCTTTCTTGTGGTGTCGTTTTTTGCGCTAAAAAAGCAATATGGATTCTCACCAACTAGCCCGCCAACGCATTTTGTTGAAAACAACAAGAAAACGTCATCCATTGCGAAAACGCCGACTGTTGCCGAAGGCGAGCGACCCGTTCGTTGACAGAATGCCCTTCTCTCAGAAGTAAGAGTAACGTTCGGCGCACTTCGTGCATTAATTCAGGAATGAAGAGCGCACACATTACCAGAAAGCTGCAGTCAACGCATTTCGTTTGCCGGAAATCGGGTCAAATCGCTCACAACGAAGCGCTGTTGTGTGCGTTTGTATACGCGCCGACGACCGCCTATCCACACTACAGTTGAAACCCGCAATAACGAAATCGGTGGGGAAAGCACAAAATTTCGCTCTTGCGGGAATTTCGTTGGCGAGAGAATGCGGCAGAAAAGACATAGAATTTACAAAAAAACACATTTTATTTCCAAAAGTCTGTAAGTTTGCTTTGACGGGCCTTACCATGCAGCAATTTCATGCCTCTCGATCGGGAATCACGTTTGCCACGGCACAAAGTTCGCCCCATGCACTGGTCAGTGATGGCGGCACTGCGCTGTCACCAGTACCGTCATCAAGTGCGCCTACAGGCGAACCTCCTTCCGGCTCCGCTGGATCAGCGCAGAGTCGTGGACAGCAAGCTGCACGCAACGCCGAATTCTTCGGCGATGTCCATTTTTTTCCTGCCCTTTTCCACCTCACTGATGATTGCAGCCTTATCTTCCAGCGTGATGAACTTCCGCTTTTTCGTTGGAGGCAGCGAAATTGGATGAAGCAATCGCAACACACAGTTCACGTTGCACCAAGCGGCCAAGCGAACGCTCCACAAATGGCTCCACACACGCGACCATGTGCGCGCAAAGGCGACAAAACCAAGCACAGAGCCATGTCAACGAACGAAACTCCATGAGGAATGTGGATTTGGCTACGTAGCCCGCGATGACAAGCATGTGTCGGCAAGCCATTATCATCATCATTGTCGCCAAGTTTATGTTTTTTTTTTTGTAAAGAATGATGGCGGCTGCTCCTCAAGTGTGCTGTGGCGATAGTTTTGCACAAACATGAATGCACTTCAGCAGTTTTCGAATGTAGTTAGTATTGCGAGAGTAGATTACAGTTGAAATCAGCAATAACGAAATCGGCAGGGAAAGCACAAAATTTCGCTCTTGCGGGAATTTCGTTGGCGCGAGAATGCGGCAGAAAGACATGGAATTTACAAAAAAAAACACACACACATTTTATTTTCAAAAGTCAGTACGTTTGCTTTGGCGGGCAATTTCATGCCTCTCGATCGGGAATCTCGTTTGCCACGGCACAAAGTTCGCCCCATGCACTGTTCAGTGACGGAGGCACTGCGCTGTCACCAGTACCGTCATCAAGTGCGCCTACAGGCGAACCTTCTTCTGGCTCCGCTGGATCAGCGCGGATCAGCGCAGAACCGTGGACAGCGAGCTGCACGCAACGGCGAATTGTTCGGAAATGTCCATTTTTTCCCTGCCCTTTTCCACCTCACTGATGAATGCAGCCTCATCTTCCAGCGTGATGAACTTCCGCTTTTTCGTTGGAGGCGGCATCTTAGCAGTCAGCGAAATCGGACGAAGCAATCGCAACACGCAGTTCACGTTGCACCAAGCGACCAAGCAAATGCTCCACAAATGACTCCACACACGCAACCATGTGCGCGCAGCCGACAAAGCCAAGCACAGAGCCAAGCCAACGATCGAAACCACATGAGGAATGTGGATTTGGCTACGTAGTCCGCGATAACGAGCAGGTGTTTCGGCAAGCCATCATCTGCCATCATCACCATCATTGCCGCCAGCTTTATGTTTTTTTTGTAAACAATGATGGCTGCTGCTTCTCAAGTGCGCTGTAGCGATAGTTTTGCACAATTTAAGTGTAGCATGGATGCATTTCAGCAGTTTTAGAATGTAGTTAATGTTGCGAGAGTAAATTATTTGCGCACTCGTGTTTCAAAAATTTCGTTAATGAGGGACTGCGGTATGAATATTTTTCGTAGTCGCGAGTTACAAAATGCATTGACTCCTATGGGCGTTCGCCGGTGCTCCGAAAATATTTCGTTGCGGTGAGAATTTCGTTCCCTCGGGATTTCGTTATCGCGGGTTTCCACTGTAGCGCGGCGACGGTGCTGCCACCTGTAGCCCGATCTCGCGGCGAATAGAGGGAGGCGTCACGACGTAAAAATTGATTTAATCGAAACATTAAGTTTATGTATGCAAAGTTTATTCCAGCAGTCTACTAAATGTAGAGAGTTTAGCTGGTAATTCTGGATGTTAATGTCTGTGGCCGGAGGGTCTGGGGTGCGCGGTGTGACAAGGTGGCAGGTGCAGGGTGCACGCGTGCGAACAATTCCAACTAGCTTGTACTGCTTATATAATCTTTTTTACTGCTACTCGCCGATACTGTGAGATAACAATATTAAGTTGAGCAAATATAGATTTTAGGTTGCGTAAAAATATTTTTTAACTGTTCAAAAGTAATCTGTTTAGAATTACAAGTTTTTATAGGATGATAGTCTTTCACTCGATTGTAGTTGCATTAACCCTTTGACACGCTATGTACACAACTGCGTACACCACTTGTTTTTGTTAGTTGTATTCACTAGTAGTTAAGAGCCAGATACATTGAGCTTTGGATAAATTGAACCTCCTGTATAATAAATATATTTTCAGTAAAGTTCATTTTGCAGTGTACTGTTGGATACGATTACATTGCTGAAGGCACTACAACGTTCGATGAGTCGTTCGGCGTGCCGCTTCGCGCGAGCAACGTCTAAAGTATAATTTTCTTTGCTCAAAATTGGCATAACCGAAAACGAATTCACATTATATTTCCAGCCTGAGATTTGATTCTACAAGGAGGGAAAACAGCGCGAATTTTTGGACGAACACAAAAGGGAGACAGACGACGACAGGCGCTGTTACAACTGATCTTTATTTCTGTGAAGTAGGCGCATTTATACCATGTCAGTGTAGACACACGTGACTGCCATTAATGTGCTGTCATCCCTCTGACATCAACATCCCCACATGACCACTCTGTGTCACAAACAAGCGTGAATTATCTCAATGATAAAAAGTCCATTCCTTATTCAGATAGGGTTACAGATGCCATACTAACACATTTATCTTTAAGGCGTACTATTTCGGCTGCTTCAGTTACTTCTTCTTTCTTTATGCCTGGCAATGACGGTTGTCTCGCGAAACTTCGCTGTGCAGCCACAATCCCTACAATGGATACCGAGGTGGCCGCTGATTGTACCTTATACTCGTGCTCTTTCAACCTTACATTCAAGCATCTTCCTGTTTGACCTACGTATCTTTTACCGCAGCTTGCCCAAGCCTTAACCCTAGCAAGCTTTATTTGATTCTATTTATGCAAAAACAAGGCATGAATGACTTCACAATATATAGATATTACAATTTATTTGGGAATAATTACTATAACACACATAAATTAGCGTATTATGCGTTATTTTTGTTGCAATAGAATATCGATTGCTTCGAGATAACGTACCGATTTGACATATTTACACACATCTCTTCATAGTGGCGCCTGAAAGGGTTAATATATAGAGTACGAGCACGTTCTGGAATAGACAGCCTTTTATTAGTTTGCTTGCTTTACAAAACGTATTGTACTATTTATTGCAATTGAGTTACAGAACAGCTCATGCAGGGCACATAAGTTTTAATACTATACAAAGTATGGTCAAGATGTATCACTAATTGTACCCAATGCAGTGGCCTGGGAGATTTTGTTGAAAAAAGTACGCTCTCGCAGTATACTGGTGTCTGGGTTCTGCTTCTCGAGTAGCGGTAAATGTTCGTGTTAAAGAACTTGTAAAAGTTAAACAGAAAGCCTTTTATTACCACAAATTTCGTGGGGCACAAAGTAGATATTGGTCAAATATGTTCAATTAATTATCAAATCCTGTATTTGACTAAATCCCCGAGAACCAAGATCCCTTCTATTTGTCCGCAAAGGTATAACAGTAGGCACTTCACCACCCAACGAAGATGTAGGTTGTGCTAAAAGCACAAATGCAATCAATGTAGTTCATTTCAGTTGTAAAAAGAGCGTACAGGAATTTACATAGCTTGCGCTTTCAATACTGTAGCGAAAGCATCAAAGAAGTCTGATTCAACTAAATTTTAAGTGAACTGCTCATAAAAATTACATCATCTGCGGTCACGGGACTAAATAAACTTAGCAATGTCTGCAAGAAAAACAAAGACCTATAATTTAATTTTGCACTGGGGAACATTATATATAAATATGTATGGATTGCGCATGTTGGTTTTGCTAAACATGGTGCAGCCGCTATAGCTCAGAGGTTGAACGTTTGTGCTCGAAATTGTTGGGTTTTAGATGCTCCACTAGATGTAAAGTGCCTTGGGGAAATTGCAGAAAATGTGCATGATTTTAATTCTAGGACATCAATATACAGAACAAGCTTTCTCTGGTACACAGCACGAGTAGATGTGCCCAAAAAGCATAGAAAATGTTGTCTCGCAGTGTACTTCTAATAACACCATCAATTACATGAAATAAGGAATGTGTTCAATGGAGTGTTATTTTATGTAGTATTTCCGTTAATTAGCGTCTGGCTTTGCCGATTTTTGGGCCGTCCTTTATTGGGTGTGACCACTGCAATGCCAGTATGTGATATTTCTCGAATAATCATTTCTATTCGAAATTGATGTTATATCATATTTTGTTATAATAACAATATCTTGTGTGTGCAATTCACACACTTTAAATGGTGATATACCGACCAAAAATTTGTGCTGTTTTATGCAGATCAACATCGGCGACGGCGTCCTTGTCGAGAAGACTGTGTTCGATCGGCTACAAACACATTGCCATGGGCTGCCGACCAAGTTCGCAAGAAACCTGCTGCGTCATCTATTCTCAGAGGAAGAACCCAAAGGAAAGAGCCTCTATGGCACAGGTTCTAACAAATATAAGGACGTTCCCACGAAAGAGGCGCTTGACCCGGTGCGCCTGAACGCCGTGATTGGTATGTATTATTTCCAGTTTGCAGACAGAATAACACTGCATACAGACTGATATGTTGAACAAACAAGAGAAGGTACCTCAGCCAGGCTGCCCGATATTTCAGTAGGAGGACCTATCTTTGTCAAGGGCGCCTTGTCATCCTTGGTGTGTTAGTTTTCAGGAGGTTAGCGTTATTGCCATGTCCAGTGGTTGCACGTGGCGCTGTATTACCAACAGCGCCACGCGCCACCACTGGACATGACGCCAACACTAATCTCCTTAAAGCTAACAGGCCAAGGATGACAAGGCGCTTTTGACAAAGATAAGGTCCTCCTTTCGAAACGTTGGCCAGCCTGGCTGATGCACTTTCTCCTGTTTGTTCTACCTATCCCACTCCGTGTTTCCATCTGTCGGCTCCCATCTTGAACGTGTACAGAAGTTGTATTTTTGGGCAGTGTCGCATGCCTTCATAATTTCCATAGATGATGGTCACTGTTCTTCAGAAAAATATGTGAAAAATGTGCTGGCAAGACAAAGCCAAACTGCAACCTCGCTATTTATAACTGCATACTTTGACATTTAACTTTGATGCCATTAACCTATCTCTTGTATTTCAGTGCAGCGCACATCAGTCTAGCATGTGTCCCTGCCATAAAATTGTGTGGCGAAGTCCAACCTAGCTGTGACACTAGTTCTTAAATCGAAACATTTTGTTCTCCTTAAAACGTAAGGTATACGTTTCTAAAATTTCTCGTACAAACAGTCACATGTCTTTCTCCATGGTGACTGCTATAAGCTGGATGTTTTAATGGATTGCTACTGTGCTCTATTACCATGTAAACAATGGCGAAAATGCATTTCAATATTTGTGCATTGTTTGTCAGGATTTGAGGGAAATAATGTTAGCGCCCTGTTAATCCCATGACTGTGTGGTCAAGTGCCTCGAGGTCATGAATTTGACCTCTGCACGGCAGCTGAATATGGATACAAGCAGAGTGCAACATTTCTAAAATTTTAGCATTTATGCAACACCTGTATTGGGTTGCCGTGATCTACAATGTTATTCAAAAAGCTTCTACAAAAATGCTGCACTTCTATCATTTTTACGAGGAAATGGCAGAAATAAAAATGAAGCAGCAGCGCCATAAATAGTCACGCATGCACGCTGTACCAAGACTTTTCGCAATTCTGCTGTAAGCCATTGTTTTTCTCGTGAGGACTGTGCGCTTAAAGGGACTGTCTACCGTCCTTCATCGCTTTTCTGTTTTGTACGGCGAACGAAAGCATGCAGCCTGAAGGGTCCAACCCTGCAGCGGTTTCTCTGGAAAGTGAGTAAAAATTTTTAAAACAGAATTTTTCGATCTGCGTTAGGTCTTCTTCCATTGGCGTGAAACATGCCCACAACACTGGTTGGTGGACACGATGACGATTGCAGTGCCGGTAAAAATTAAAACCGAAAGCACATGAGATTTCTGTAGGATTACATTATTTTCGCTGAACACTAATGTAATGAATGTAACAATCGTTTTCAGCGCGCTAGCGGTTAAATGAAGCCTTACTATACGATTAGAGAACACTTCTTTTGCTGTAATCGCAGACTATGCGTTTATTTTAGCATTGCTGCTGCAGTCCAAGCCAAGTTGATTCATCAGAAGGAGACTATAAATGCACGCCTTCACAGCGCAGCACATGCGAGCATCCTAACAGCAATACAGCTGCACTGTACGACCAGCGCGGAGGGCCACATGGCATAGCGCATGAGTTGAAGCGGACGAAATCGAAGGCAGCGCCGCAAGCAGCGCCTCTGGGCGCCTTTTTAGACGCGTGAGGGAAAAAAGGCAAAAAATTACTCTTCGACGCAACCAAAAGCTGCCTCAAGTGCGTAAAATACAATTTTGAGTTATGCATTTAAAAAAAAGACACTGATTCCATAAAATAACCGGACCTTTGTTGCATCACTGTCATGCATGTAATCAATCGATGAAAGCTCTGTGCTAAGCTCTTACCTTTTTATTCTGTTAGTGGAGCAAGAACAAGTGCGTACGCGTTGAATGTCTCCGTGGCGCCAAAGCACTGTCGATCACGTAGCTTTCGTGACTAAACTTATCAACTGTCCTACATTTCATGAACAACTGAATGTAATAAAACAAATCCGTATTTGCACGAGCAGTGCTAATTGCACAGGAATATGGAGTGGTATACAAATGAACAAGAAGTAAACACTTAAGTAGTTCAGTCGTGCTACAGTAGTGCGTAATACAAAGAACACAAGCCCAACATGTACAGAGAAAACAACCAAAAGTGTCATAAAGTGCGTATGCGCAGACTGTCATCCAGGGCGAGCATCCCTTTCATCGGCAGATTGCGCTTCTCTCACTAGTAATAGTAACGTTGGATGATCTTCGCGCATCGATTCAACAATGAGGAGCTTATATATTACCAGTAAGCTGCAATCAACGCATTTTATTCGCCGAGATCGGCTCAAACCGCGCACAACGAAGCGCCGCTGTGTGCATTTGTATACGCGCCGCCGACGGCCTCTCCACTGACGCGGCGATGGTGCTGCCACCTATAGGTCCATGTCGCGGCCAATATTGTGCTGGCGGAGGGCCCAAAAGGGGGGTGGTCATCTTTGACAGCTGTCTAGGGACGTTTCGTTCTCTTGCCCCTGTACAAAGAGCGGGGAGTCGCTTTCGACAGTCTTCTTCGTCTTCTTAACTACTTCCCCTAAAACGCGGGCGAAAATTACAGTACTTCACAGTAAGCCCATTTCGTTGCTCTGAAGGATCCTTCGCAGAAAAGTCGTGTGTCTGTCATGGATTCGGACGCCTCGCTCTCCCGCTGACCGACGTGACTGCTTGACCATGAGAGGGTTGTCTTTAGAGCCGAAAGGGTATTCTTCTTCGAACGTTCGCCACTGAAGTTTGATCCTTTGTACTATTCAGACGGGGGACAAATCCTCGGGGGATAAAGGCGGAGCATAGTGACGTCAGCTCGCGAGGAGAAGTCTCCACTCACACGGACCAGACGAACGGAGGGGGAGACCAGTGTTACTAGACTACTCTGGTGGCTTGTGCCACCCATTTGACGAGCTGCTGACGACGAGCTGCAGACTGGACACCCACTGCCGCTCTCTGCAGGAGCAAGGGCAACAATGCGGCCAAACAAGAGCCCGAAATTCCGCCGTATCCCCCAACACCGGGGGATAATTTGTCCTGTCAGGGAAAAGGTCTCCGTATCCTCCGAGGAGTCGCGCCCACTCACTAATCCGTGACGTCGTGGTCACGTGATCCGCAATCCCCCCGTATCCCCCGCCGATTTCTTCCTCGTGTGAATACCCCTGTACCGGCGGCGACCGCAGGGATGTTGAAAGCCCCGATGTACCCCGAACCAGGTATAGAATGCAAGACTGTCACAAATTAGCGCGTAATAAAGCGCGCACGAAGCCGCTTTCAAACGGCTGCGAGACAGGCGGCGCGAGCCGATCGCCCAAGAAGCGCGAACGGCGAAAAAAACAAGCATCAAAAGACGCCGGCGCGCCGCATCCTCCTCACCCACTCGAGCCAGACGCAGACAACGCGATCAAACGCCCGGCAAAACCTGGATGTTTCTAGAAGGAAGGGGGGACGCATCACCGAGCGGCGCCGCCGCGAGTAGAACCGGCGCGAGAAATCTCGAACTATCCTTAGCCTTGGCTGTGCTGCACGCCGAAGAACCCTCCCGACGCTTCTAGAAACCGGGGGAGAAGGGATAAAAGCGTGCAAACGACAGTCAGTGAGAGAGTGAAGAAGTCGAGAAGGTCAGTGAAGAAGTGAAGGAGACAAGAGTGAGTCAGTCGGCCCGGTGATGATGAAGTTACGCTAAGTGTGGCTCCGTTAGCCAACGAAGACGTGTTTATGATGGTGTGCGGTCAGTCGATGGTCGATCTGGAAGAATCCGATGACGACACCGTGTGAGCCGTGACAAGTCACGACGACGGTTGAGCTACGACGATCAACGCTGGAGCTGGCGTGAGTGTTTCCCTGAAGAGAAGCATTCGATTACCGTCCAAGTATTGTGGACTGGATACGCCATTGTCTATTCAGGACTTTAACTGTCGTTGAATAGTTGTAATGCATGCGATTGCATTTGTAGCGTGTGATCTGTTTGTTTAGCTCCCGTTGTGTAAACACCGTCTGAATTATATTGTGAAGTTGTAACTGGTACCAGCCGAGTGTGCATGTGTTTGTATTATTTGTATTGCCTTAACTGAGAATATATTTCGTTTTCGTTTGTGCTATCGACTCTCGGCTCTGACTCGGTCTGTGGACCACAACCGGCGTTCGCTGGCGCACCAAAGGACCAACTCTAAATTATCCGCGCTTTCGTGGTGCGTTTTCGGAGGGCCGTGACGACAGCCCTTAGAATCCGCCCGGCGATTGCCAAACCCGATTAACGGGATCAGTGACAATTATTCTGGCGTCCGCGACACAGGACCCTTTTGGTGCAAAAGTGTGTCCAAAGTAGGGAGAAAGAGCCTTGAGACGTTGATAGTGCTCGCGAACGATTTTTGAGTGCTGCACCGCGTTCTCGCTAACCTGTGTGCATAGAGTGTTTTGGTATTCGAAGTTAGGCAGAGGTTTTGTGCACGCGGCTAGGTTATCGTTGACGGGCATCATGGATCTCGAGAAATTAGTTGCCCTTGCTGAGAAGATGGGTCTTTCTGGGGCCGATCTACGAAAGTGGGTTAGCCAAAAGGAAAAAGAAGAAAGAGAAAGAGTTAAGAAAGAAAGAGAGATGAAGGAACAACAGCTGAAAGCAGAGCTTGGACGAGAGAGGTTGGCGGTTGAGAGGTCTAACAAAGAGAGAGAAGCAGAACTTGAAAAAGAGAGGTTAGCGGCTGAAAGGGCCAAGGAGGAAAGGGAGGCGAGAGAGCGACAGATGGAGGAAGAAAAAGCAGCAGAGCTTGAGAGAGAGAGAGACTAGCGGCTGAGAGGGAGAAAGAAGAAAGAGAGGCGCAAGAGAGACAGATGCAAGCTGAGATGGCTGAAAGCGAAAGGCAACGGCAGCACGAATTGGAACTCGAACGGCTGGCTTCGTTTGCAGCAGCGCGCAGAAACTCCCGTCCAGGCTAGAGTGGAGAGCAGTGAAAGGGAAGATCATTGCTTCCGTTTGAACCCAAGCAAACTGCTTGTGGCGTTTGATGAGAGGAAAGATGACCTTGATGCATACCTGCACAGGTTTGAGACGATAGCTAGAAGCCAAAATTGGCCGGAGCAGCAATGGGCAACGGTTTTGAGCACTTGCTTGAGTGGCGAAGCGCTCAGTGTGTACGGTAGGCTGACACCTACCGATGCAGCTAATTACACGAAAGTGAAAGCTGCTTTGCTGAAGCGATTTAGATTCACCGTGGAAGGCTTCCGTGATCGGTTCCGTACGGGAAAACCAGCTGATGGCGAGACGGCAACGCAGTATGGCGCGCGACTCAGCCATTATTTTGACAGGTGGATCGAACTTTCAGAGACGGCACAGGAGTACGGTGAGCTTAGAGAGCTGTTAATCAGAGAGCAATTTCTCACCAGTTGCCACCCGAGCCTGTCGCTGTATTTGAAAGAGAGGAGAGCGATATCGCTTGAGGACATAGTTGGCCGATCAATTCTTAGAAGCGCAAGGTGGCACGAATCTGGCCAAAGTAAAAAAGGAAGTTCACGAGGAGTCGAAGAAATCGGCACCTGAAGAAAAGAAGCATGCACAGGAGAGTGTTCCGCGATGCTTTCTGTGTAACGAGTGGGTCATCGCGCTAACAGTTGTCGGACCAACTTCTCACGCCCCAGTGTGATGAAGTGTTTTAAGTGTGGACAAACTGGGCACAAAGCAGACGCATGTCGAATCGATGCGAGTAAGGCCCACCAAGCAGCTTGTGCATATGCCCCGCCAAACGAGGAAGCGGAAGGGACCAATGATGAATTGGCCGAGCTGAAAAGCGGGAAGAAGATGCATTTCATTGGTGCTGCAATGACAACAGACACAACGAAAGGAATGCCGACACTTAAAGGGACACTAAAGGCAAATATTAAGTCGACGTTGATTGTTGAAATAGCGGTCCAGAAACCTCGTAGTGCTGCTTTTGTGCCAAGGAAGTGCTTATTTTGAAATAAAACCACGTTTTTAGTAGTCCGCATCGCGTTAGCGCGCTTCAAATCTCCCGCTTGAAAATACGACTTTCATACGTCACTGCTGCCGTGCCCAACGTTGCCCGCTTTTACTGCGCGGCCGCCGAACCTAGTAGCAGCCGAGCGGAAGTAGCGGGACCCACAGTAGCAACAACGGCGCAGCGGCAAAGACTTGCTCGGATGAGCACATTCAAAGCCTTCACCAAGTTGCGGTTGGTCTCGTAATCCTCAGTACGAAAGTGCAGCGAGCACACACGCAGAGGTTTTGACTGTTTAGCACAATGGCGCAATGGCATGACACTTACGCATTACACTTACATGAACCCTTACGCCACTTCGAGCGTAAGGGTTCATTCCGCGGCACCCAGTGAAAAGACACACCGGTTTCCTTGCTGCAGCACTGGCGTTGTGCACCATTCGGGCATCCGGCAATATCACACGCATGTTGCATTTTGTCGAGCTTTCTGTCAGAGCGACTTTCACGAGCGCGCAAAACATGCACGGCAGTACGCGATCCCGAAACTACCACTGAGACGGGCGAGGCGCAGTTCGGCGAAAACGGAACCTTTGAACCACGCGCGCCGTTCCCCATGGCAACGCCACGGAGGTTTTGTTTTCCATGAATCAAGCGGAAACGAATAAACAGCATTTTATTACGTCTTTTGATGCTCGGAATGTTCTTTTTTTACTGCTGCTAGTTTGTGTAGTGATTTATTGTAGGCCGACTTCCATACGTCATCGGGATCACTTCGAAAATGTCCCACTCGTGGCGCTCATCATGTGATACATTTAGCTTAATTTCTCGGTAAGTAGGGCACTGTTGTTGATAATATTGCCGTTTTAGAAGTTGTCATACATTGGGCATTCACTCTGACATAAATTGTTATTTGCCTTTAGTGTCCCATTAAGGGGAAGGTTGGTGGAAAGGAAGCCACGGTATTAAGAGATAGTGGGTGCACCACTGTTATCGTACGAAAGAAATTGGTCCGAGAGAGTGATTTCACAGGCAATACCCAACCGGTTCGCCTGCTTGATAGTTCGATTAGAATGCTTCCTGAAGCCAAGATTGAGGTTGAGACCCCTTACTTCATCGGGAGAGTTACTGTCCTGTGCATGGATAACCCCCTGTTCGACCTAATCGTGGGAAACATCGACGGAGCGCGAGGGCCATACGATCCTGAACGTTTGGGAGAAGCCCCGAAGATGGAGCCCTCGTCAGTTCAGGAACCGCGACAGAAAGGAACCGCGGAAGAGAATCCCCGGAAAGATGTCGCCCAAGCTCCAATCGAAGCCGAGGTGTCAGAGAATGGCAACAAGGAGGCACCTACGGTCGCTGTACCGCCTCGCGGTGACATTGCAACTGAGCGGCCACCATCATCTGCGACTCAAAAGATGACGAAGGTGGTCGTCCAAGCAAAACACCACGACGCGCAGAAGTTGGCGAAGCACCGCGAACGTTCTAACGAACGCGACCACGCCTTGCCGGTGTCAAATGTGTCGACGGCAGCAGAGACGCCCCCTCCGGCACCGTCAAATGGAACGGCTCGCAAGAAGAGAAAGAGAAACAAAAAGAGAGCGAGCGAGCACCGAAAGAAGGGGCGCAAGCGCCACACGATTTAAACAAGACAGGGTGTTGGAGTTGAAAGTGTTTGAAATGGTTTGAGTTTTGAGTGTGTTGTATTATTATACCCTGCGTCGAGTGTGTATGGCTAGTGAGCCCAAGTGTCGTTTGCGCAACCTTATGTGTACAATGCCATTGATATATTTGTATGAGTATTGTAATTACCGAACTTTGTGCGTTCGCATTGTCTTATATGAAATGTGTGATGGTGTTTTGTACTTATGTACTTGTGTTTATCTTTCATATGTAGTGACATCGAAATGCCCTATGAATTGTATTGATATTTCTATTAGAGCACTGCACGGGCCCGGGCCGGCCCGAAAGCCCGGGCCGTCCGAAGCGTTTTTCGGCGGGCCCGGGCTGGGCTCGGGCGTGAAAGTGCGGGCCCGGGCGGGGCCCGGGCTTGAAGCCGCGGGCCTGGGCCGGGCCCGGGCTTGAGGCTGCGGGCCGGGCCGGACTCGGTAAGTCGGGCCTTCGACCACACGCGAACGTTATGCATTGCATGGTCTAAGGCACCGTGATCTAAGGTATACTGTGCCAAGCTGAAGTGACACGTGCCAAAGAGCTGGCTCTTAGTAAAGTTTAGCAATAAAAATAGAAAAACAGTTGAAGTGCTATTTTTTTTCACCAGTATAAATATAAATTGGCACTGTATATTTTCACTAACGTTTCGTCTGCTGGACCAGACTTTGTCAAAGTAACAAGTACATCGTGGTGGGTTTCTTTATAAACACGCCAGATCACGTATATATATATAAACAGCACTAACAATAGGCCAGATCACGGTTGTTCCCATGGGAGGAATAAAGATTTCGGTCTTTTATTCTAGGTTGACACATACGGTACATTTCATTTATATTCCTTGGTATTACGTGCCAAAACCACGATATGATTACGAGGCACGCCGTAGTGGCACCGGATCAATTTCGACCACCTTGAGTTCTCTAACGTGCACCTAAAGATAAGTATATAGACGGGTGTTCTTGCATTTCGCTCCCATCAAATTGCGGCCGCCGTGGCCGCGGGAATCGCACCCGCATCCAAGGACTTAAAGGGGCCCTGCAACACTTTTCGAGCATGCTCAAAAAGCGCTGCCGATCGGTAGTCGAGGCTCCCGAGAACACGCGAGCCAAATATTATAGCGATGCGCACGGCCTGGAATTTACAATATAAATTCTCAGAGTCAGCTGAAAATCGCTCCCTCTTCTCTCGACAAATGATGTATTAGTCCGCAAAATATGACGCGATTGTCGGCAGTTCCACCATTGGCTGATGTTATAATCACGATAACAACCTCATTATTACTTTCGTTGTTAATTTTGAGTTCAATAAGTAGATAATATTTATGTTTATATTCTGTTATCGCGTTAAAAACACCGAACAAACATTAATATTAGCACTTCCTCTCTCACCGACAGCTCGTCTGCTCGTAGTTGCGTGGTTCTGTTTTCTTTGCCATGCGCAGTGCCGAAAACGTGAATATTTCTGTGCTTTTGACCATCGCCGGTTGCCGTTGAGAGTGGCAGCCGTTCGAGTGTTGCCTCGTCAGCTGGGAACTGCATCGTCGGCACGTTCTCACGACCGACCGAGGCAGGGGCGCAGCATGTCTCCGATAACAATGCTGGCGTCCGGTAATGGCGGCGCTTCGGGGTCGTCTGCCAGTTACGAGGCGGTGTATCGGAGTATGGGCCGAAACCGATCTCAGCTGTCATTCGTTCCAAACGAGCGCGCAGGTTTGCTTCCATGGTTGGCAGAGCGATGAAAACACTACGGCGTTCGAGGTTCACACCCAACATAACCAAACCGACGCGCAGTTTTCAAGCATGCCCGATACACAGTGCCATCGGCTCCGCTCGACGAGAACGACGCAAGCCGACCGGAAGTGGCGGCACAGACCACGTGGTTGCGCCCAGACGTCAGAGAAAAAAATGAAGAAAAAAATTCCGCCGGCGCTCTTGGGCGGAGCCTCGCTCCTCTGCGCTCCCTCCCTCGACTCGCTGCCTAGCTTTCCGCGCGCTCGCGGCGTAGAGTGGAGGGCGAAAGCTGCGGAACGTGATTTCTCTAATTTGGTAACACCACTTAGACTTGACGGATTCGAAAAGTTTTTGCGGCATATGACTCGTGAAGAGTCATACGTCAATAACGAGACTATTCCAATATAACTCAGAAAGGTGTTGCAGGGCCCCTTTAAAAGCGAAACAGATTAATCGCTAACTGCCACCGCAGGCAAAGCAACATTTCGATGCATGTACACACCGGATTTTCCATGCGATCGCCCGCTACAAAGCGCACGGCATCATTAATAATCATCATCAACAACTAATATCCTCTAGCGGGCCCGGGTCGGGTCTGGTCATGAACAAGCGCGCCCTGGATTAGTTTAGTAGTGAACGCCCGGGCCGGGCCCGGGCTTCAAACGACGAGCCCGGGCCGGGCTCGGGCTGGGTACGGTCAAGTACGCCCGGGTCCGGGTCGGGCCCGGGCTTGGAACCACGGGCCGGGGCCGGGCTCGGGCTGGGTTCGGTCATGTACGCCCGGGCCCGGGCCGGGTCCGCGCTTGGAACCACGGGTCCGGGCTGGGCTCGGGCTTCATAAAGCGGGCCCGGGCCGTAAAATCCGGCCCGTGCAGTGCTCTAATTTCTATTGTGAATGTGACGCACATTGTGTGAAGGACTGAGTTATGGACTCTATATGTGGGACATTTCTAGTTGTGTGTATGTGCGCGCTCATTTGTGTTGTTTGAATATTATGTGATAATATTCTTGAAGTCGGGGGCAGTGTCACAAATTAGCGCGTAATAAAGCGCGCGCGAGGCCGCTTTCAAACGGCTGCGAGACAGGCGGCCGATCGCCCAAGAAGCGCGAACGGCGAAAAAAACAAGCATCAAAAGACGCCGGCGCGCCGCATCCTCCTCACCCACTCGAGCCAGACGCAGACAACGCGATCAAACGCCCGGCAAAACCTGGATGTTTCTAGAAGGAAGGGGGGACGCATCACCGAGCGGCGCCGCCGCGAGTAGAACCGGCGAGAGAAATCTCGAACTATCCTTAGCCTTGGCTGCGCTGCACGCCGAAGAACCCTCCCGACGCCTCTAGAAACCGGGGAAGGAGGGATAAAAGCGTGCAAACGACAGTCAGTGAGAGAGTGAAGAAGTCGAGAAGGTCAGTGAAGAAGTGAAGGAGACAGGAGTTTGTCAGTCGGCCCGGTGATGGTGAAGTTACGCTAAGTGTGGCTCCGTTAGCCAAAGAAGACGTGTTTATGATGGTGTGCGGTCAGTCGATGGTCGATCTGGAAGAATCCGATGACGACACCGTGTGAGCCGTGACAAGTCACGACGACGGTTGAGCTACGACGATCAACGCTGGAGCTGGCGTGAGTGTTTCCCTGAAGAGACGCATTCGATTACCGTCCAAGTATTGTGGACTGGATACGCCATTGTCTATTCAGGACTTTAACTGTCGTTGAATAGTTGTAATGCATGCGATTGCATTTGTAGCGTGTGATCTGTTTGTTTAGCTCCCGTTGTGTAAACACCGTCTGAATTATATTGTGAAGTTGTAACTGGTACCAGCCGAGTGTGCATGTGTTTGTATTATTTGTATTGCCTTAACTGAGAATATATTTCGTTTTCGTTTGTGCTATCGACTCTCGGCTCTGACTCGGTCTGTGGACCACAACCGGCGTTCGCTGGCGCACCAAAGGACCAACTCTAAATTGTCCGCGCTTTCGTGGTGCGTTTTCGGAGGGCCGTGACGCGAGCCCTTAGAATCCGCCCGGCGATTGTCAAACCCGATTAACGGGATCAGTGACAAAGACGCACCGGCTTCTCACGAGAGGCAAGAAAATGAACCATTCTCACGGTGAAAACTGCAGGTGGGCAAGCCATATGCGATCTCTCGCTCAGTTGAGTACCTCCCATAATTAAAAAGGGGCGTGGTCAATGTATTTTTAGGGCCGAGTTGGTAACAACGAAACGCACATGATTGGACCCATGTGGAGGTCCCTCTTCCCCCAGTAAGAGAAGCGGGGGACACGAAGGGATATCGCTTTGCTAACCAGTCTAGTTGCTTGTCTAACATGGTGTAGAAGCAAATCAGCAAATATCCCTTCTGGAAGTTTTTAGTGTGGCTCTGTATCGGCGGTCCACCTAACTTAGCCTTAATATCTGCAACGTAGGCATAAGAACTTCAATCTCAAGTTAGCTCAACCTGCCTGAGATCGCCTTCAAGCACTATAGCCCCCGGAAAGATCAACATTGAAATTCCGCCGACATCTCAGTCGCGCCAGACCTCTCTGTGCCTTCTCTCATCCGATCGTCGGGGACTCAGCGCTTCCGGTCATCGCGCGTATGCCTTCATACGTGCACGTATGCCTTCCTACCATTCGGATCGAAAAACTGTCTGACTTGGATAAGCTTGCGTAGACATGGCGGATATGGAAAATATCACCTGCACCGACTTTACGAATGCAGCTAAATTCCTTTCCGATGCCTCATCTGACGGCTTTAAAGTAGCACATATCAATATTCGTAGTCTTCGGAAACATTGGAATCAGTTCTGTGCCATCACTTCATCATCTCGCCCAACTTTCGATGCTTTCGTCCTTACAGAAATCAATATTCCATCCGAACATTTTTCACAGTTTGCTCTGCCGGGTTACCAGTCCTTTTCGTACACACACCCAACAAGAAAAGGAGGAGGCATCGCAGTTTTTATAAGCAACATATGGGCAGCTTCACAGTTATCGTTTTCTTTTTCACAAGCCGAAGTGTTAGCACTGCGATTGAACACGCCGTCTTTTTCGGTGACTCTCTTATCGGTGTATCGGCCTCCCAATTCCAATGCGCGGCTTTTCTTAACCGAACTTGAGTCCACGCTATCATCCTTATCGCTAGAACAGCATGTGTGCATCACAGGCGACGTCAACATTGACCTTTTGCGTCCCACTGTAGGCCTCGTTGCTGATTATCTAGACAGCCTTTCAAAATGGGGCTTAGAGAGCCGAATAAATCAAGCGACTCGTCAGGAACTTTTGCTTGGCAGGCTCGTCAGGTCGTGCATTGACCACGTTTTCGTGCGTGCGCAGAACCTGCTCACAAAAACCGCAATAGTACAAACGCAGCTAGCTCACCATTACTTTGTTTGCGGCTCAATCAGCCGTCCACATACGACTACGATACCAACCGATACAAAAAAAAACAGTATCGGTGCTAGATCAAAAAAAAATTGATAGACTGGTAGCTCATTATGACTGGAATTCTTTTTTGTCAATAATGGCTCCTGGTGATCTCTATGATAAAGTCGTAGAAACGTTCATAAGTTTAAAGGAAAGTGCTACGCGAACGTAGCACTTTCCCAACAACGTAACTTGGATAATAAATGGATGTCAACACATTTACTCGCGGCAATAAAAGAAAAGGACTTGCTTTGGACACAATGTAAGCGCTATCCTAACTGTTGAGACTTGCGGGTCAAATTTAAGCAAAGCAGAAATAAGGTTAATGCTATGATTCGCTCGGCTAAACGAACTCATTTCCGAGCTAAATTTAAGAATGCCAGTAGAAGCAGTAAAAAAACCTGGGCGTTTTTTTTCGAGTAAAGCCAAGAGCGCACAGGAGATTGCTGACAAATTTAACAGTTTTTTCTCCCGAACAATTAAAAACACAAATTCCCAGGTAGGCCCGTGCACTTTAGGTCACTGTGTTAGAGAATCGGCTTATCTGCCTTCTATCTAACAAGAGGGCTTACGATCTATCATATTCAGTTTAAAGTGTAACAAATCTACTGGTATCGATGGTATTTCTATTACTGACTTGCGCCATACATTTGAATACACCCATGAAGTTCTGCTAGCACTACTTAATCGCATTATTTCTAGTGGAGAAATTCCCATAAACTTGAAAACAGCAATAGTTATACCTTTACACAAAAACGGTGTGCGTGATAAAATTGAAAACTATCGTCCGATATCACTTCTGCCTTCTATAGCGCAAATACTAGAAAAACATTTGTTGTTAACAATGACAAGCTTTCTCGACCGCCACAACATTTTATCGCCCTGTCAGTATGGTTTTCGGCAGGGGAAAAGCACTCAGACGCTATTGGAAGACTTCTCTGATCAGTTGAACGCAGCGTTCGATAACAACAAGGTTGCCTGTGCGCTCCTTCTTGATTGCAGCAAGGCTTTCGACAGTGTCCATCATACCTTGTTATTAAATAAACTTTTTCAATTAGGATTTAGGGGTGCTTTCTGGTCTTTGTTGGCAAATTTCCTTTAAGACAGGCGTCAACTTGTATCCGTTGGGCAATCTCGTAGCGCGTTCCAAATCATCAATACCGGCGTTCCACAAGGGTCGATTCTTAGTCCGTTGCTATTCAATGTATTTGTAATTGACCTTCACAGCGCGATACCGGTTTCTCTATGTCAATACGCCGACGACACGGTGATCTTGACGTCTGCTAACAATTTCTATGAGGCGATTACTCTTCTGCACTCAGCTGCCACTAAAGCCATGGATTGGTTTCGTGACAACCTTATTAATATAAATGTGTCTAAAACTAATCTAATCTGCTTCCATAATCCACTGAAGAAAGTAACCGTTCACTATCCTTTCATTTTGCATTGTTCAAATTGTTCATCCTGCTCTTGTAGGCCATTACAGTATTCATCTGTTGTGAAGTACCTTGGCTTATACATTAATAGCGACCTCTCCTGGAATAGTCATCTTGCCTATGTTTGCAAAAGACTTCGCGCTGCGTCTTGTCTACTATATAATATAAGATACTACATGCCGTTTTCAGTACGTAAGATGATAACACAGGCTTTAGGCTACAGATACTGCGTTATGGAATAACCATTTACGGACACTGTGCTGTCCGATGGCTCAATAGATTAAACAGAATATTACGTTCGATCTTAAAAAATATTTCTTATGACCTGAACATGAACTCGGAGAGAGACATTTTCAAAGTGCTTTTAATGCCGAACTTCAATGATCTCTTAATTCAAACGGTTGTCTTAAAACATTTCTGGCCCAAAGAATTCCTGGTTCCGTATGTCACCTCCCGTTCTTTAAGGCCCAAAGTCCGTTACTGGAGACCGCGGTGTCCAACAAGGTATGGAACTAGAATACGAGCCCATTATGTTCCAGCTAATTTTAATGTGCTACCCCCCCAGCATTTTTCGCATAAAAACAAAATGCAAATTAAAGAAACTGCTACGGCGTATCTGTCGATAATTGTAATGCATGTAATGTCTGGTGTTATTTCATATGTACTCATGTGCAAGCATGCTACTGAACAATCTTCTAGTGTGGTATACTTTGCTTAAGAAACTTTCGCTGTATTTCTGTTTTTTGTTTACTTTCAATTTCTGTAATTGTTATATATTGCTAATAACTATCGCTTGTATGCCCTGTTGCTTATAATGCGCACGTTGTTTTTTGTCCTATCATCGCTCTTATGCCATGTACTACAACCTTGTAACGCGTTCGGTTTGTTTCGCTTTCTGCCAGGCTCTGACACTCAAGCCACCAATTGGCTTTGGCAGGCCTAGCCACATGTACTGCTTTATTTGAAGAAATAAAAGGCATTATTATTATTATTATTATTATTATTATTATTATTATTATTATTATTATTATTATTATTATTATTATTATTATTATTATTATTATTATCTGTTTATAGTTTCGAACTTTCACATCTTTAGCTACTGTTAACTTGATTGACGTCCGCTGGTAACCTAGATATACAGTATCAGAGGCTGAGTCCGAGCTAGTTGGTACATTGGCATTATGAAACCGTTAAGCGCACAAAGACGCGAACAAGAAGACGACACACAGGGCTCTGTGTGTCGTCTTCTTGTTCCCGTCTTTGTGCGCTTAACGGTTTCGTAACAGATATACAGCCTGCGTTAATATCTACTAATGTTTGTTGATTCTGTGATACTTGCCTCTTGTAAGCTGATTGATCGATTTTATACGTGTGTTAGTTATGTTGGGTTTTATGGCTCAAAAATACGTATGTTAGTTTGCTTTAAGTGTTGTACTGCTGAAATTCTTTGAGCTGCGATACCGCTAGTTTAAAGTTGTTGTTTTGTTTTCCAAACACGTCTCTGATCTCTTCGCTGTGTTTGCTTGCGTACGGAACGACCTAACCTGCCGACTTCGCGCTGGGGACGCTAGAGTCTGCGGAAGATCCTTTTCCTAAGGGTAGTGCAAAAGAAGAAAAAAATAGTGAAAAAAGCGAGTTCTTTCAAAAAAACCTGACTTTCAAAAAATAAAACAAAATAAACTCCGGTCTCAATTTTGAGAACTTTTTATCCAAGAGCGCTTATGTCAATGAAAACACAGTTTTAATATCATATGTCCTCATTTGTTTGGTTCACGAGATATAACGGGCCAAATTGACCCTTGCTGTGTGTGCTCACTCCATTGCGATTAATGATTGTTCTCAGATTGCATTGTGCGTAAATCTACGGTTTTAATTATTTTGCTCAAGCAAAGCCTTGCTCCGGTGTCTTGTCGTCAAGAAAAATGCATTCTCAGATTATATTTGTGTCTAGCGTGTGCGGAGGTGGGCTGCTGCCGCTCTCTAAAGGGCTAACGCGTGCACAGTTTGCAGCCTACAACCTCGCCTACAAGCATTAGAGGAAAGGTGGGCGCACCTGTTCAAGATATCAATCGCTTCTTTTTCCTGAAGAAATGCTTGGTCTACCTCATAGCGGTTAGATGTAGGCAAGTTTTCCTTGATGAGCCTAAAGCAATGCTAGCAGACCTCGCAGGTGAGGACATATGATATTAAAACTGTGTTTTCATTGACATAAGCGCTCTTCGATAAAACATTGTCGTCAGAATTGAGACCGGTGTTTATTTTATTTTGTTTTTTGAAGTCAGTTTTTTTTAATACTCGCTTTCTTAACTATTTTTTTCTTCTTTTGCACTGCCCTTAGGAAAATTATCTTCCGCATAAATGTTTCAAAGGCTCTTTTCTATACTTGACACTGTTTTGAAGTTTCTGTGTGAAATAGGAAACGCGCCAAGGCGCACGAAACTTAGCAAACTTTTTTAATTTGGGCGGAGTTTGGCATTTTTTCACATTTTTTTAACACGAAAGTGTTTTATGCCGGAGTCCACCAAGACTTCAGTGACGTATTTCTGTGACAGAAATGATGTTGAAAAAATTTACACGATCAGATGACAAAAAGTTCCGTCAACGGGCATCGAACCCACGACCGCTCGGTCCGCAACTACAGATGCCGGGCACGCTAACCACTGCGACACTGTCACTTTTTTTATTTTTATTGCCTTGCATACCAAGACTATTTACATACTCGCAAAAAAAAAAAGAGTAGAGCTATACAATTGCAAGGTGAAAATATGAACCGTCAGCACTGAGCTGACTACAATCAAAACTTTGGCATGCGCAACAATAGTTCCACACGTGAAATCCACTCTGGTGCATCCTCCTGCCCTTTCAGCACTTCAAGAAAACGGCACACTGATTCGCAGAAATATTCCCGTACAGATCTCACTTGTACAGTGCCGTCCACTCTTAGGGTGAACACGGCTCAGCGTGGCCGCGCTCTGCGGAGCGCCAGTGCATCCAGCCAACGCCGGTGCTGGCACGCCCGTGATCGCTTCCCTGTAGTACAGCAAGAGGAGCACGTTCCCAAGCGTCTGCGCCGTTTCGTTTCGATGCGCAGAGCGCGGCAATGCTGATCCGTGTTCACCCTAAGAGTGGACGACACTGTACATCCGCATTGTCAAAGGCAGTTCGAGTTTGCCATATACTATGCAGGCCCAGGAGCATGACTAGGTCGAAAGGTACTCCATCATCATTTTTAACAGAAAGAAAACGGATGCCGTGTGGACTTAACGGTAACTCTTTTTTCAAAGTTCTCTGTAATATGTCCCAGAAGAACACCCCGCTCCAGCAGTCTATAAAAACGTGTTCAATTGTTTCCGGTTTATTGCATAAGAAACAATGTGTGCCCCAAGGTACGAATAATCCCCTATCCACTGCGACACGGTCACAGACTCCAGCCCCGGGCCCGGGCCGGGCTCGGGCCTGAAGCTCCAGGCTTAGGGCCGGACCCGGGGTGCGAGGTGGCGCGCTCGGGTCGGGCCGGGCTTGGACATTGCTCCGTTCTTAAAGGGTCACTAAAGTGAAACACTGAATCGGTTTAGACCGATTAAGTGTACTCTGAGAACCCGAACGTCATTAATTTCACCATCAATGAGTTTATTAATAAAGGAGAAAAATCAAGGTCAAAGTTCAATTTTGGAATTTCGCGCTGAAATCTCCGCACGTGACGTTACGGATTTCAAATTGTATTCGTCGTATTTGGGGACCTTGGCTCAACGAAATTTCCAGAAACTTGGTATTTTAGGTCTGCTAAGGTCCCTCAGAGGTCAATGTACTTCGTTTTCACCCACTATAAACTACATAGGGCCCAGTAGATGCCGTCAGAATCTATGACGTCAAGGCATTTGCTGCGTGAATTTCAAGTTGGCGTCGTTACCTGCATTTTCCTGTGAGTTTTCTCTCTTACCAACAGTCTTGTCGCGGCGAGCGTGGTGCTTTTGGAATGGTAAAAGAGTAATTTACTGATAATAGAAAAATTGTTTTTCTCTTTAATGTGCCTTGTTCCGCATACGCTGTGCATACATATAAGTCCCACATTTTATCTCGAAAACACGCTTTTTTATGTGGGGTAAGCTATTTGAAGAAGTTTTATGAGAGATAAGTACTGAACTGCTTTGGCTTCTTGCATGTGAGCTACTTGATTTATCTGAAACAGGCGAGCTAAAATTAAATAGACCAGGCGCTAATATGTAACATATCGCTATTCTGTGCTTTATTTGCTTTCGTTATTATTGCACATTTCAAATGTTACTCTGTAATCGCAGTAATAAATGTAACATAATAAAACTATACCTATCAGATGTCATCGCAAGAGCGATCACAGAGCTCCAAAGCGGGGAAACGTTGTTTAAAGTTAGAGCCCCCTCTAAAACGAAAGGACTGCACGGAGTCTTGACACATAGAATCTCTAAAAGGCACATTCTTTTTCTGTGACTCTGTTACGGCTCCCAGTGGTCATGTGGCGCGAGATGGACATGAACAGCCTGCTTTGTGTTCCCACATTGTTAAAGTCTGAGCCTTCGTCTTGTTCCGCCATATCAGGGTCTCAAACTCACCTCAGCTAACGGACCGCATTCACGAAAATTTACTCCCGCACGGGCTAGGGCAATGACGAAGGTATAGAGCCTGGGAGTGGGAAACAGGTTTTAAATCTACCGTCATTTCACAGCAGATCTACCTTTCCCATATCTCATATACGGGATCATTTCTGAAAGGCATTTGGCGGCAGGAGTTCAACAACATATCGATACCCATTGTTGCAAAAAAAAGTCACAGTTTCACCGCAAGGGCGAAGCAATGAATGTGATAGCAACAAATTGTAGTGTTACAAGAAGTGAGGTTGGCAGCTAACTGTTTTGTATCCATTCTCGCGTAACTGCAAAACGCTGGTGTAAGAGAATACGGCCGCTCCAGGGAGAGATGCTCTCCGCATAGTCACTTTGCGTTGAGAGCGCAGCACGAAGAAGGGTATACGAGCCGCCCGCTTTGATGGCTTTCGAGATAACGCGCGCGCCAGCGATTGCGACCGCGCCCTTAGATTCAAAGTTCAAAGTTGCTCCTCGCGCAACACCCATCCCCCCTCGCGTCTTCGCGTCTTATTAGAGGCTCATTAAAGACGGGCGGGGCGTTTCCTGTCTGCTCCGAGCGGCGTGATGTTATCGCATGCACCCTCCGAGTGACGGAAATGGGCCGGTTCATTTGAACTCTGCTTCGGCCGCGTTCATCGCGCCCGCTCGCGCGCTTTTACCATCGGTAGAACGTACAATGCGCGGGGGGATCTTATCAATTTGCACTTTATACCGGAAGGACATGACGCAGAAACCCGTCGAGACTGTCCATATAACTGCTATCGCAATAATAGTGCTGAACGGAGCAACTTGGAGCGCACCAGACTATCGAAGAAGAAACCGAGGGGCATCGAGGGCACGTGGCCAGCGCAGCAGTTCGCCTTTAGTATTGCCATTAAACGGACGTCTCTCTTTCACGTCTGGAAACCAGTCATTTCGTACCACCCATAATGACTAAAATCTTGAAGCCGATTCTGAAATATAGCTTTTGTTTCACGGTTATATATCAACACGGTGACCGCAGGGGGTGCCTCACGAAAAATATGCTTTCGATCTGTGGTGTTTGTGTATCTCATGAACATACTTATAAAGAAAAAAAATGGGATGAAGACAGTCATGTGCGGGCGGAGGGGCGCTAGCGAGAGGTCCGCGAGCCACGTGTTTGAGGCCCTATATAGTGCGCTACATAGCGCGAGAGCTACGTGATGCTGCCGCAAGAGCGTTGGAATGTGCAGGAATTGAATAGGTCCATTAAACAATGCGTGGGGTGAAGTATATTCGCTTGACGAAATATCTGGCTTGAAAAAGCACAATGACAGATTCCGTGCCGGGTGATGTGCCCTTACCTCGAACCATATGCATCCAATGAGTAAGCTTCGGGAAGCTTAGTCGCGCCTTTATTACCAAACTCGAACGAACCCCGAAAATATGGCCACCTTCTACAAGTACAACATCGCTGGGAAGGCATAAGCCATTATTATATGGAAAAAACGAACACGGTGCAAACCGTGCATAACATACACTGCTGAAAATTGCAAGGAGAAGCCCTCAAATAGGAGGTTTGTAGATGACATCGAAGAGAGGCACGACGTTCGGAAACGAGAGAAGTGACGGGATGAGATGGACAGCTATGGTCATTCTCCAGAGGTCCACAAAGACATCCTAGATTTGCTCCAGTGGTGGAAGTTAAGAATAACGACTGCCGACGCCTTCGCAATTGGCAAGGCAGACGTGGTGCGCCCGTGCGGCCAGCGCGAGCAGTGCAAGAAGCTTTAGCGTGGCAAGATATGTGATGCAACAGCGCATGGCGTGCTTAAAGCAGGAATGTCTTGATACTTTGATTTTTCGCATGATAACATGTGAAGAAGTAAGTTATAAATAACCCCTTGCGCCATTAAGAAAACCTATAAACTATGCCATAAGAAACTTATAGACTGTATATACTAGCAGTGGTGTGGTATATGAAAATAATGCTATGACAAATAGTTTTTTTCATCCTTTCGGCTGCTTATACGCATACACGTGGGGCACGCGGTTCCATACCTTTACCTAGATTAGTGTATTTACAGCAACGGTCACAAATTTGGTTCTTTCCCTCTGTTTCTCTTGCTGTGGCAATGTGCTACAATGGTGAAAACAGGTGCTACATATCGAGAAGGGTGCACGGTTGGCGTTGTGGTTAGAGCATGCTATAAATTTCAATCGGCTATAGAGTGCAATAAAAACAAAGTGAAGTGAGCGTTTTGTTCTCTGCCAAGCCAATCTAGAAAACATGTTCTGGTGGTGATCCGTGTTACGTGGCGGCGAAGTCATCACGCCGTTCAAATGGGAGGCTGCTATTACCAGCTCCGCGCTAGAATAACAGCTATATGGTCAGTCTAACGGGCCCGCGACGCAGCAGAGAGACTTGGTCTTTCTGTTCCGATGTCGGAGCGGGCCCGTAGCGTGCTAGAGCGCCTTCCGATGGACTATAATAATGTTTATCCATCCATCAATCCATCCTTTTGTTGTTATTGCGCTCCTTATCGAAACTGAACTCGTGCTGCAAATCACTTTCCTTGCTACAATGTCTGCTACAAAACGGCCTTCAGGATCCCCAGTGTAGTTGCAGAAAAAATGGGTACAGTATACCACTGCCGAACAAACATTCATTGTATCCAATATCATCCGCTAAACTATTTGCACCGTGAGCCTCTTTTTACAAGAAATTACCGTATGTTAAAGTATAATTGTTAGCGAAACATGCGCCAACAAGGCGTAGATATTTGCCACTTAAAACACCTTGCTGTCGATTCCATGTTCTGGCAACACCACCTAGACTACTGGTTCGGGCCTCAGTCGGGCCTGATCTGTGGTCGGGCCGGGCCGGGCTGGGTAGGCGAAATTTTTTCTCGGGTTCGGGTCGGGCCCGGGTCTCATTTTGAGTCACCGGGCCGGGTGCGGGCGGGTAAATTTGAACGAGTTCCGGGCCCGGGCCGGGCCCGGGCCGAGAATGATGACCCGTGCAGTGCTCTACTCTAGCCACAAGGTGAGGCCTTGACGAACAGACACCGAGGATATCATCATTTCCAAGGTGGGTCCTCAATTTTCTCGTCTTCTGGGTCTTCGAAGTGTGCGACGCGCCGTATGGTGAGCTCAGCCTAACCCTACGGCCCGGCCTATCGGCGAGCAGTCACCGTAGGCGGCTACGCCCAGAGACCGCGTTAAACCATGATGGAAACCGTGGAAGGTACGGATAATGATCCGAAAGAATTTAACGTGCCGGGACAGTGGTACGTTAGGAAAAAAAAGGAAAAGCGGCCCCCCTAGAGAACGAGGCACGCCAAATGGAACGCCATGCGGAACGCGAGGCGGAACGCCACATGGAACGGCAACGCGCCACTGACAAACGCGAAGGAAGAAAGATAGCGGCGAAGTCGGTTGAAAAGCAAACTGCCCGAATTCCGGACGGCGCCGAAAAAATCATCATGAGACCTCGCGGTGGTCTCGTACGTCTGCTGAAATATGGAAGTGCCTACGTGGCTGACGCAATACTCTGCGCGGCGGGCGTGAGCCTAGACGCGGCTGGAGAAGACGTCTTCTCGATGAACTCGAAACAGCGTACCATTCTAGTCGCCACCATCAACGCAGAAAGGAAGAGAAAATACGCCGACTTGAAGCTCCTCATGTTCGAAGGGGAAAAGATCGAAGTGACTACGTACGTCGCAGGGGCGTAGCCAAGGGGGGGGGGGGGTTGGGGGGGTTCAACCCCCCCCCCCGAAATTTTTCAGTTTTGCATGCGTATATATACACGCACACATACAAACGCACGCACGAACATACATAAAGTATGGTTGAACGTCCCTCCCCCCCCCCCGAAAAAAATTTCTGGCTACGCCCCTGGTACGTCGCTATGCCGGAGGACTGCGGAAAAAGCGTCGTGCATGAAGTCCCTTTGACCTACTCCGACGCCGATATCTTGCAGCGGCTGCGCACCTACGGGAATCCTCCGGTCCTGGGAGTAAGAAGACTCTGAAAAACACCGAGAACAGTTTTGATATTGTTTGAAGGCAAAGAGGTGCCACGGTGGGTGCGACTCACACCCATGGCGCAACGCTGCGTAATTTACCGCAAGAGATACGAAGTTTGCATCGCATGCGGACGGCTCGGACACCGCTATGACGTCTGCCCGAACCCCGCGAAAGTGAAATGTCGTGGCTGTGGCATGGAGCAACCGCCACAAGGCCATTCGTGTAAGCCCAAGTGCCAACTGTGCGTGAAAGGACAGCCGCTCGGTGACAGAAAATGCAGAGAACTTTACCGGGTTCACTACGAGGTGAAGAAGAAGCAGTGGGAACGCAAGATCAACATGCGACCACAGCAGCAACATTAGAAAGAGCAGCCAGCTGGGGAGACCACTGATGGGACTCCCCGGGGTCGTTCTAAATAGAGACGCGACCACGAAGACTTTTGCGCCACAACGGACTCCTTCCCGAGGCTGGAGGAGACCACGGAGCAACAGCATGGCCGCTCGAGCTCCCGCACGCGGGGCCGCTCTGAATCCCGACCCAGGGAGAGACCGAGCTCAGGAGACCTGGCGCAACCGTGGCCAAAGAAGCGGAGCCAAAGCAAGGACCAAAACAGTGTAAGCTCTGGCAGTGGGGTTTCGCAGGCAAATGATAAGCAGGCCGAGGTGATCGATAAATTACGGAAAGAGGTTGGGGGCGCTTAAAGAGGTCATCGAAAAGCTCACTCAGGAGTTTCATAGACCAAAACTGCAGGCGCGCACGGGTTCCCCCTCCCCCCAAAATGTGCAACCCAAATTGGTATCTAAACCCATCTCCGCAAAAATCGGAACTATTCGTCTATAACCCAAACCCACTCCGTTGCAAGCACAGCTCGGAATTTGATAATAAAGTAGAGGGGAGACCCGTCCCAAAAGTGAACTAAAATCAGAATCTTAGGACTATTCATTCAAGAGAATGGACATAATGATGGGATAATAAAAGAAAACTGGAGGAATTGGCCACGCAAGCCCTTGGATTATTTAGAAGGGTTGCGCTGAAAGGACGTGACCTGAAGGAAAGAAGCTTGCTCAAACTAAACCAAGCACACGTAATAAGCCGTGTGAGCTATGCCACGCCTTTCTTGGGCATCAGGTCTGAGGAGAAGAGGAAACTCGACTCGCTCATTCGACGGTGCATAAAAAGGGCGTTAGGCTTACCAATCAGCACCTCCACAGAGAAGCTTCTCTCTATGGGAGTGCACAATACTTAAGACGAAATAGCGGAGGCTGTCAGAATAAGAACTCTCATCTAACATCGATTCTCCAGCTCCGGTCATCTCGTGCCTTCGCAGGGGAAACTCCCTTCACGTCACATTTGAGGGATCGGAGGTGCCATCGGAGATCTACCTCTTCAAACAGCGGAGGCCGATTCGGGCGCGCCTCCCGCGTCCTCTGCAATGTGTGCGCTGCGGTCAATACGGGCATGCCACCGCGACCTGCACACGCAATGGACGCTGCCTGCGCTGCGGCAGGAACCATACCGACGGCCCGTGCACGGCGGAACGTCCTCGATGCGGCAACTGCCAAGGCCCGCACGCTTCTAACGAGCCGCGCTGTCCCTCGTGGCAGCTGCAGCGACAGGCAGCGTTCATCCTGGCATCGTCCAACGGCAAGCTCACGCGCCGGGAGGCACTGGACCGTGCTAGGTCCGCGGCCAAGGCCAAGCAGGATGGGATCGCGGCAGCCAACACCTCCGCTACACGGCCGGGTCACACTTATGCAACGGCAGCTGGCACCTCCACAACAACACGTCCTACCGGCAGTAAAAACCCGCCGGTCGGTGCTGCTCCTGCTCGCGAGAACGGCTCTGCCATCTCCGTTCTTGCGGCAGCCGTCCGAGCCGCGCTGGACTGTTTACCTCCCGATTCCCCTGTTCGCCACCTCTGCGTAGCGGCACTGGCGACGCAGCAAGCGCTCACCAACAATGGCGAGTAAACACTGTGAACGGCGGCCGCGTATCCTTCAATGGAACTGTAGATCATTGCGCCGCCGTCACAGTGAACTCGTTGAGCACCTCCGTCTCAACGAGTTCGATGTCATCGCACTCCAGGAAGCCCGTGTGCGCGACAACGAGTGCAGACTTCCTGGATTCACCGCATACCACTGCGGCGCGCGTTGTGAGGAGCGCGGTTGCGGGCTAGTTGGATGCAGTGACAGTACACACCCGCCCGCTCGCCCGCGCGCTTCTGTTTACGTGCGCCGCGAACTCGCCCACTGTGCTATTGACATCACCAGTGTTTTGTGCAGTGGGGTTGAGGGTGTTGCGGTGAAAGTGCGCGTTGGTGAGTGCGACACAGCAGTCGCCAGTGTCTACGTGCAGCCGTGTCAACGGTGGGACACGACTATGGTGGTCCGGCTTGCGCGGCTCCTCGGAACAGAGTGTGTCATGTGTGGTGACTTCAATTCGCACCACAGAACTTGGGGAAACGGCTACACGGACGCCAGAGGCAGGGACCTGTTGGAATCAATAATAGAGGCTGGTCTAATCATCCTCAACACTGGCAGTCCAACCTTCGTCCGCCGCGGTGTCACACGCACTGCTATCGACCTCTCGATCGTGAGCGGGGAGTGCAGGTATGAGTGGAAACGGTGCGCGGGGACCTGGGGCTCCGACCACTACCCGATCTACCTTGAACCTCTCGATCGACGTCGCGTAGCTACGCGCACCTACACCGTGACGGACTGGACCAGGTTCCGTGAACTTTCGGCCGTTTCCCCACCGTCAGGAGTGGCCTACTTCACCCATGTCTCGAGCTGTGTGGAGGCAGCATCGCGTAAGTGTGTGGTGCCAGTGGGAACACCTGTGCCAGATATCAAGCTACTTAATCTCAGGGCGGTGCGCCAAGGAATACAGCGCCGCGCCACCAAAAGCGACCGCCGCGAGCTATGGACGCTATACAACCGCCTCGATGCCGTGTGTCGCCGGCACGCTCGGCGGCGTCGCGATCAATCGTGGGGCAGCCTCTGTGGCACACTCGAGGACCCGCGACGCACGGCAAAAACTTGGCGGATTTTTGGTGCCATTTTGAGACCGCTTGATACGCGCTTCCCAGCCCTCGCAATTGCCGTTGCCAGGGGACTGTCCTATCAACAGCTGGCAGAACTGCTGGCAGACACCCTGTGCACAGGGGCTGCACAAGTTTCCACTGGCATACCGCCGCTCCCACAGCATCACCGCCGCGAGCTGATCACACCACACCGCTTCATCATATCGGATGGGATTCAGCACGAGGTGAACTCTCTGTGCAACGCGGACTTCACGCTATGGGAGCTCCGACTGGCTCTGGCGTCGCGCAAGCGGCGCTCGGCGCCGGGCCCCGATGGAGTGACGTACCAGATGCTTCGGAACATCGACGATTCACAACTCCCAGCCCTCCTGGCTGCCTACAATGACGTGTGGCGCTCGGGACTCGTGCCACAAGAGTGGCGCGAGGCCATCGTCCTGCCCATCCTTAAAAAGGGCAAACCCGCATCGGAACCGGCGTCCTACCGACCGGTATCGCTAACATCCGCGGCGGGAAAACTCTTTGAGGCCATGGCGCTACGGAGGCTGGAGTGGATCGCCGAAGCACTGGACGTTTTCTCACCATCGCAGAGCGGATTCCGTCGCTCACGGGCCACTGCCGACGCACTCGCCGACGTCATCGCAACGCTGGAAGAGGCGCAGCACAAGGGAGATGCCGGATATCTTGTCCTCCTGGATATAAAGGCGGCGTTCGACTCCCTGCCACACCCCACCATCCTGGACGCGGTGCAAACTCTCGGAGTGAGTGGTCTCCTCCTCGCGTACATCGCCTCCTTCCTCAGTGGTAGAACTTCGCGAGTGCGCGTGGGGGGGGCCCTCAGCGAGCCGCGCCCGGTGTGTGTGGGTGTTCCGCAGGGCAGTGTCCTGAGCCCCTTTCTATTCAACCTTGCCCTGGCTGACATCGGTGACCACATCCCCCATGGCCTGCCGTATGATGTGCGCGTGGCCGTGTACGCGGACGACATCGCTGTGTTCACGTCAGGACCAAATAGATGCGGCGCGAGTGTTCGCTCGTCCGTGCAGCGGGTTCTCAACGCCATCGACGCGCTCGTCAGCGGCAAGGGGATGCGGCTGACGCCGGAAAAGACGGAAGCGATGATGGTGCACCGCAGCTCGGTCGCGAGGTATCACATCAAGCCATTCACCAGTCAGGGAATTCCCATCACATGGGCGAGAAGGGTGAGGTACCTGGGAGTGCTGCTGGATCATCGCCTCAGCTGGAGCCCCTATGTTGATGCGCTCAGGAAAAGCGCGAGAAGAGCGGTACCTGCCGCCCGTGCGCTGCTTGCGCGCGGCAGGGGATGCTCGCCAGCCCTTGCTCTCCGCCTCTTCAACGGCCTGGCCACTGCCCGCATTCTTTACGGCCTCCCGCTCGCCAACATCTCGAAGACCGGCTGGGAGAAGCTGGCCGTGGTCCATCGGACGGCGATCCGGCAATTCTTCAGCCTGCCCTACTCCTCACCGGAGGGGCCAACGCTGGCGGAGGCGGGAGACATGCCGCTACCGCTGAGCGCCGACATTCGTGCGCTCAATCACATCGGGCGCATGAAGCGCACGCACCACGGCCAGCAGCTGATTTTCCCCCTGGACTCCCTGCCGCACTCGAGAATGGGGCAGTGCGTCGCGGCATACAGAGCTCTAGTGTCACACTCGCCGGACGTGAATGACCTCGACGTCCCTCCCTACCGGCACCGTCCATTGACTATCCGGACAAACATACCGGGAGTGAGGAGCAAGCGGACGACGCCGGCGTGCGCGCTTCGGCAGGAAACTGCTGCCACGCTGGACGAACGTCTCGCCGGGCGACTGCAGCTCTTCACGGACGGCTCTGTGCTCAAAGACGGCTCTGCGACGGCGGCGTGTGTGGTGCCCTCATTGGAGTTACACAGCCAGTGCCGTGTGATGTGCGAGGCATCGTCGACGATTGCCGAGCTCGCCGCACTCGACCTCGCGGCCGATGCCCTCATCCAGCTGAGAGTTCCGTCGGCTGCCGTGCTTTCCGACTCTCGTGCCGCTCTCCAGCTGCTCGCAAGGAACTTCCGAGGACCACCGATCGCCACCCGCATCGTCCGCAAGCTGGAGGCGGTCCAGGACCTCGGTTGTGATCTCGTGCTGCAGTGGATTCCGGCGCACATCGGAATTGCGGGCAATGAGGCAGCTGACGAGCTCGCGAAAGCAGCGCACAGCGCGGACGCGCCCCTCACCCACGCGGTAAACACGTACGATGTCGGGCGCGCACGCATCCGCCGCTCGGTAGCTGCACGCCACCCGGACGCCCGTGTCGCCGCCGGCAAACCGCCACGCCCACTCCCGAGGACCGGTTTGGCGCGGAGAGAGAGAGCCTTCCTCCTCCGCCTGCGCGTCGACCGAGCACGGACCGCCGAGCGGCTTCACCGGCTGTCGGGTGGCGGTAACCCCAAATGCGCCCACTGCTCGCAGGTTGAGACGCTCGATCACATCCTGCTGCAGTGCGTGCATTACTCCGAGGAACGCCGCGCCCTCATCAGGAGCTACCGTGAACAGGGACTTGCCACCAACAGCGTCGACGAGTTCCTGTTCCCCAGTGTGCAAGTGGACACCGTAAAACGTGCCTTCAACGCGCTGCTGAACTTCTTCCAGTCAAGCGCGCTCTTTGAGCGCCTCTGACGTGTTCGAACTCTACGAAGCGGCTTCACACAAGGTTCATCGGACAACAGTTCGACGGACCTCGATTTCTACAGTGCTGGGGCTACGTGCTCCGGCGAGCGCCTCGCGCTCGTGTTGGTGTGTGTGTGTGTTTTTTTTTTTTTTTTGGCCCGAATATGGCTCCCTTTCGTGCGGCGCTCCCGCTTCTGCTCGCCTTCTTAGCGGCCTTGCTGGGTGCTGCGGGCCTCGCACGATGTCCGCTCTCACGGGGGCACAATTACTACTTACTCCTTTCGCTATCTTTCATTCCCATTCCCCATCCCCGCACCGACCTGTTGAGGTGTCGTCCATAGGACAGACAGTTACGGGTCGGTGCTTTTCTCTTCATTTCCCCTTACATAACCACTCGTGTGTGTTCACAGTTCGATTGCCTAAGCCGAACGACAACAGGCAGAGCTATCCTCGATATGGTAGGCCTGCAAACCGATAGGGGACCACGAGGCAAATCAAACATCCCGAAAGACGGCCGAGAAAATCTAATTATTTCTCCCTCCCTCGAAACATGCATTCCATATTCCACGCAGAAAGGAGGGAAAAAGAGAGCGCAAACTCTAATCAACGCTTTGGATCAATCGGTCACAAGTCGGTTGCGTACGTGGACGCGACAAGTGGCAAGTCGGGCGCGGCGGTCGCCTCGGTGGTCGACGACCAAGGTGCCCCCATATCGGCCGCCACCATTAGAAGCCGCAACACGGAAACGGCTGAAGAACTTGCAATATTTATTTTTATTTATTTATTTATTTCGTAATACCCTCCGGACCAAAGGCATTATGGAGGGGGGTGAAACATGATTTTCTTTACTCATACAATGTTAGCTAAAATATATATATAAACGTTGTGTACAAAGAGAACAGGTAGGTTGGCGTGTCCGTTATACAATGATAGCTAGTGCAGAACGAAACAAGTGATGATCGGTCATGATGGCCACAGATCCGGGAAGGCGGTTCCAGTCTACAGATGTTCTGGGGATAAATGAATAACTGCATGTTTTGGTTAGGCATGACATAACACAAACTTTATTAGAATGATCAATTCTAGTTGATACGTAAGAAGGCGGAAAAATAAGTGAGTCGCGAAGAGTTGGAATATAATGATAAATTTTGTGAAATAGACAAAGGCGGAAAAGCATATGCGACGAAATGAAAGGGACGGCAGTTCGAGCGAGTTTTTCATGGCAGTAATGCTAGCGTGACGGCTGTAGTTGTGAAGAATGAAACGAGCAGAATTATTTTGGATTAATTCAAGAGCATTTATTAGATTAGCTGAACTCGGATCCCATACCGCAGCGGCGTATTCTAGCTTGCTACGAATTAGCGTCTTGTACATTAGTAGTTTAAGTGAGACAGGTGCGGAGGAGAAGTTGCGGCGAACGTACCCAAGCATGCGATTTGCATTATTAATAATGGTGCGGATGTGGAGTGACCAGCTTAAAGAAGTGGTGATGTGTACGCCTAGATATCGGTAAGAGGTGACTGGTTCGAGTGGAATGTTATTAAGTAAGTAGGTAGCAGAAGAAGATGACATTCGGGAAACACGCAATACCTTACATTTGGAAGTATTTAGTTCCTCCAGCCAAGTCGTGCATCAGTTAAAGGTGGAGTCAATGTCATTTTGAAGGGTAGTGACATCGTTTAGGCTGTTAATTTCGCGGAAAACAACACAGTCATCCGCAAACAGTTTTATGTTAGAAGAAACACAAAGAGGTAAATCATTAACGTAAATTAGAAACAAAAGGGGACCTAAGACGGAACCCTGCGGTACTCCAGAGTGAACGGCGCGAGATGAAGAATAACAGCCATTGGCGGTTACAAACTGCGTGCGGTTAAGTAAGAAAAGTTCAATCCATCTAATGATGTTATTATCAAGGTTTAGTTGTTTGAGCTTTATGAGCAGTAATTTATGACTTACTTTATCGAAATCCTTCGAAAAGTCGAGAAAAATACAATCAGTTAGTGACCGACGATCTAAAGTGACGTGAAGCTGATAATAATAATAATAATAATAATACTTTATTAACATTTGGCACAGTAACAATGTGATACAAAATTGGCCTGCCAAAGCCTGATGAATGAATGATGCCAGTTGTGTTTCGCAAGATAGATTTTTGAGGAAACCATGTTGCGCTACTGAAAAGAAAGAATGTGTTTCTAAAAATGAGGCGATGTTAGTGTAAATAATGTGCTCTAATATTTTGCAAGGAATACTGGTTAATGATATTGGGCGGTAGTTTAGGGGTGAACTTTTACTACCTGACTTGTGTACCGGAGCCACCTTCCCGACCTGCCAATCATGCGGGAGAGCGCCGTCATCGATGGATTGCTGAAAAATATTTGCAAGAAACAATGAAGAAATGGCACTGGTGCTTTTTAAAAACTTAGGAGTAACTGTGTCGGAGCCCGGGCTTGATGATGTCTTCAGTGAATCAATCAGCTTAGAGATACCAGAGGGCGTAATGATGATAGGATCCATGGTTGAGTAGTTGTAACCGGGGTGATAAGTAGGTGTGACGTCAGTATACCTGGTGAAGTTGCTGCAGAAGACGTTGTTTAATATTTCGGCGCAATCAGATTCGGCAACAGGCGTGCCATTATTATCGATTAGATGAAACATACTGTTATGGTTAGGATTAATGACGCGCCAAAACTTTCTTGGGTTGTCAGTTAACATGGATGGTAAAATATGTTGCTGGAAGTTAGCTTTCGCTTGTTTGACGGCAGTTACGTAGGCGATATTTGCTGCATAGTTATTCCACCGAGTGCTGGATGACGAATTCTTTGCAAGGCGATATAGACGCTTTTTTTTTTATTAGACAATCTTTTTAGATGGTTAGTGTACCATCGCGAGCCAGAACGACATGAAATATTACGCAGTGGAATATACTTCTCCGTTAGTTCATGAATTTTGCTCACAAAAAGGTTCCAATTGGACTTTACGGTTCGGTTTTCGAAGTCAATCATGAAAGAGTCGAAATAATGAGTCATCTCGGTGTTAATCGCATCAAAATTAGCTCTGTTATAATTACTAATGCGCTTTGTCAGTTTTATTTTCTCCTTAGTTGGAATATAAAGACCAAATGAAATAGCCAAATGATCACTTAATCCAGGTGACATAAATCAGAAACAAGATCAGATTGAGTGGAAAGAATTAGGTCTAGTATATTGGCACTCTCATTAGTTATGCGAGTAGGCTGAAGGACAAGTTGCGAAGAGAAAAAAAAAGAGAACACAAGTCAAGAAATTCTTGACTTTGCGAAGAATATATGACAAGGCAGGCGGATCAAGAGCCCATGATATGTTAGGGTAATTAACCCAGGGTTTTCGCCGTACATGTACGGCAGAAGATTCCTGGTACCAAAGGGTTTTCGTCGTACATGTACGGCATAGCGTTTATTTTTAAAACGCGCGCCTTTTTCGATCATTTCTCTTGTTTGGCCTGTGCTGCCACACTTCGGGAATACGTGTAATTTTTTTCATGCGCCGAATCTCTCCGGTGTATTTTTTTTCGTTTCCCAAAACGGTGCGCCGTCTATCGCTTGCCCATCTGAGCGCGTTCGCGGTGCAGCTGGTTTAAAGTGCGCGCCTTTTTCGATGATTTCTCTTGCTTGGCATGTGCTGCCACGCTTCGGGAATACGTGGAATTTTTTTCATGCGCCGATGTCTCTCCGTTGTTGCTTTTTTTATGCTTCGCAAAATGGCGCGCCGCGCGCCGGCTATCGCTTGCGCAACCGAGAGCGCCCGCGGCGCGGTTTGGTTTCAAACGCGCGCCTTCTCCCATTTCTCTTGCTTGGAATGTGCTGCCACGCTTCGGGAATACGTGGAATTTTTTTAATGCGCCAATGTCTCTCCGTCTTTTTTTTTTCTTTCCAAAGAGGCGCGGCGGCTTGTAGTCTCGCATCAGAACGCGCGCGCGCGGTCCGGCTGGTTTCGGTTTCGTCCTTCGGGTGGTTTTCGCTTCTTGCGCCCGCAAAGCTGATGGCTGTTTGGTTTCTAATCTCTCAAAGGGTGACCGCTTGTTACTCTCTCGTTTATTGCACCCCGGCGCGCGATTACATCTGTTTCCGTGCGGCGCTAAATTACACAAACGACGCCGCCGTGATTGCGTTTCCTGTTTTGGGGTCTCGGAAAAACTAACTACGTCTTGTTGGCGATAAGACGAAGTATTACTGTAGCTTTTTCACTCGTTTTGCTTTCCGGACGGGCGCACAACCATAGAGTTTTCTTCCGTGCGCTCACTGACGCAGTTCGCTTACGCTATGGAAGCGCGCGCCGGTTGCGCTGTTGCCGGTGAGTCGAGCAGCGATTCTTCCGATGCGGACTATTCCCCAAGTGGCGAATCAGAATCTGATTCATTGGATTTCAGTTCGTCAGACAAGGATTTTTTGACGAGTTCAGACTCCGATGACGATCAAAGAGCGACATCTGAAACGCGTGCGCGGGGAGTCTAGCTTCAAAGACTATCACACGCTGAAAAGTTTTTAGTGTTAAAGCACGAGCGTTTTTAACCGGAAACGTACTCTGGTGCGCTTATTTTTGTATGTTTGTGAGCTATGTTTAATACAATGCATAATTTTTATTCATAAAAAACTGTGAAGCTTTTTTTTTTTGTAGGATTCTGCTTGATTTTACTACGAATAAACCATATGTATGTAACAAGAAAACTGATTTTTTTGTCACTTTACGGTCACGAAAAAAAATTTTAGACAATTTTTTTCTGAAATAGAATCGTCTGAAGAATTTATTTCAGCAATAAAAAAAATACACATTTTTGGACTGGATTTCGCGAAAAAATTCGACCCTCAAAGGGTTAAAGTCGCCCAGTAATACTATCGGTGACGAAGGATACTGTGTCAGAATGCAACTGAGTACATCGTGTAAGTCTGAAACAAAAGTAGGGGGGTTATTAGGGGGATATATAGCGCTCGCTTGCGTTGGAACGGAAGCTCATATTATAATTAGCGATAGCAAAACGGCCATCTGGAATTTTGGAAAAGGTCGGATCTCGCCCGAAGCGGCAAGGGTTCTGTCCGGTAGACGGCTAAACAGAAAAATTAGCCCAATTTGGACCCCAGCACACACGTCCGTTCCTGGCAACGAGGTGGCCCACGAGTTAGCCGGAGCTCTCTACTTCCGGGTAGAGCATGGACGAGCGCCTGCAAAGTTACACGGAAATCGTTGAAAATTATCGGCTACTTCGTTCGCAGAGTCGTGTGGGCACAAAATGAGTGATAGCTTTAACGCACAGCTTACGCGTCTTTTAGATGTAGGTTATCCCCGTGATGCAATGGCCAGTGTCACTGAGCGTTTAAAGAAATCCATTATGTTAAGTCCTAGCATGGCTGCAGAAAGCGATGGGAAGAAACGTGTCGTAGGTATACCGTACATTCATTGCGTGTCTCACAGGCTAAAGAAAGTAGGAAGTAGATACGGCGTTAATGTTGTTTTCGCGGCTGCCAATAAGCTAGGTAAGTAAGATATGTGCCGCTGTGCAGAGGAAGAATGAGCGAGTAAAAGACAAGAAGCGAACCGATATTTGTTTCGTAAAACACACAAACAAATTCACTGATTGCCGTACAAGTGTGGTGTATAAAATTCCTTTCAGCTGCGGCCGCTTCTACGTAGGACACAGGGGCGTAGCCAGAAATTTTTTTCGGGGGGGGTTCAACCATACTTCATGTACGTTCGTGCGTGCGTTTGTATGTGTGCGTGCCTATATACGCAAGCAAAACTGAAAAATTTCGGGGGGGGTTTGAACCCCCCCCCTTGGCTACGCCCCTGGTAGGACAGACGGGCCGCTGCATTAACCAGAGATTATTAGAACATAAAAGATCACTAACCGGAGGCTCACCTTCTAATCTATCGGTACATTGTCGAGATTGTAAGTGTACGCCAAAATTCAATGAATGCGCAGTTTTGTACCGACATAGGAATGAAGAAACGCGTCTGATGATTGAGGCATGGCATATCGAGAATAGTGGCAGCGCATGCGTGAACCAACCGTCGATTAACTTGCATAAAGATGAACTCAAATGCCTCAACAGTTATCTTTCGCGTAGGCCCCCACGCGTGCCTGATTGATAGGTTCGCCTATTGCATGGGCATGCGCAGAGATGTTTTTGTGCCTTCTTTCTTTTCCGCCCTTGTGCTTCTATTCAGTTGTTAGTCGGCGTTTGTGGTGTCCTGACTTCTTTCTTGTGTCCGTGTTTGCACGCCCTGTCTTTTTAGAATGAATACTTACCAACTAGCTCAGTTCAGTGTTATTCTGAGGATAAATGCTTTAATTCTCTACGAATTTTCATTTTTTAATCGAAAGCCCTATGCATGTAAGAGAATGGTAAAGCAATACTAAAACCAACATCGTGAGTTCGAGATAGAATCCGATGCAGTACAATTTAAAGAATATGTACAGTTGAAAAAGAATCTAATTACAGCGATATTTTTTTAATATGTGAATAACAATGTGTTACTGCTCATATGCATTAAGAGTTGTTCGACATGATAATTGTGGTTGGCTGTGATAATCATCAGGTTACTTTATTCAAACGCAGTTCTGCAATAAGGTGTGTACTATATTAAACAATATAGGAACAAACGAGATCGTGCATGCTGTGCGATTCAAGTGGTGTTGTGAAAGAATACCAAATTTGCCCTTATGCATGTTTTCTTTTTGAAGCAATTTTAGGCTCTGCAACGTACTTCTTTGCTCACTCTCACCGTGCCCATGGGGATATCCTCATTTCATCAGGTAGTTATGTAGCGACTAGGTAATTATAAAAGAGGCCCAGCTTGCAGGTTCAAACAGTGCATATAGCGCATTAGTCCCAAAGCGTCACTCGAGAAAGTACAGGTTTTGTTATGAAAATGACGAATTGCAAGAAATGTTTCCTCGGTTTATCAGCCTACCTTGGCCTAGGTGATAATAGAAGAATGAACACAACATTTGGTGATTACAAGAATTTTTAATGTTGATTATGCAAACATAGCACCCTATACGTAGAGACTAATATAAGTATACAATATGCAGAGATGCAATGACTATGCATTCACTGCATATATACAGCTATGATCTGAATCTGGTGTGACAGCTGGTACTTAATGTTCTGTCTTGCTTCTTGTCCTGCATCATATGAGCCTACTCATGTCATTGTTCTCAGCTTTGCACTGTACTCAGTGCAAAGCTGAGTTGCTTGATTTGAGCAGGCTTTCAGATGAAGTGCAGGTACAACTCACCTATTTATGTTATCCAGGCCATGCTCTTTTCATTTTATAAAAACGTAGCTCTATATTAACTATCCAAGTTGTTAATACCTATATGAAACATTCGGGTGTGCCAGTAGCTTAGGTAGAGCTTGCTATATATAATTCAGTAACACTGGTTGCCCTACACAAGCAAATCTTTGCAGTGAAAGTGATCAAATGAGAACACATACATGGGTGCTCTTAACAGCTACCACAGTCATTAGTCAATCATTCTCGGATTTCATCATTGCTGAGAGCAGGATCATACATGCCATGGCACTGCTTATTGTTGTGCACTTTGATGATGTACTATGCATTGATTAATTGTTGTGTGAAGTATGGCTAGGTATATTAAAGGGACAGCGGAAACCATTGAGACCAGCAACAAGAAACGTGAATATTATGTTCACTGCAAACACTTTATGTTGGCATCAATATAAATATTCACTTTTATGTAAGTACTGTATTCTTGAAAATGTGTGACAAGCAGCGATGTATAACAATCATTAGATAAGTTATAAGAAATTTCACGCATACATTACTTTCACTTAAATGCTCCGTCAAGCTTACCACATGGGAATGTAGAACATTTTTATGCACAGTAAGAACTTCAGGCATGGGTGGACAGATTTTGTTTCTGGTAGAGTAGAACTATTGTGTTCAGAAAATTTACAAGTTGCAAGAATTAAATTTCCACAAGGTTGTTGTTTTGTGCTGCAGTTTCTCTGTGTGGTTTTATATGTGAAGAAAAAGATGACATCAAGAGAAAAGAGAAAGAGATAACATTAGCTTGTGTCCAGCAGTTTCTGGCAATAAATGGGCACCTAAATAGCGACTAGTAACCCATGGGCCCAGGGCCGTCTTTAGCCAATGGGATGGCCCAGAGTTGCTCTTTCCAGGCTGACATGAGGTTCAAGCCACCAGGTTCAAGCGTTATTGGTTTAGTGGAGGCACCGGGTCCCCACTTGCTGCATAGCAATTGTCGGATGCGTAGGGGTATACTGGGCTCTTGCCAGTCTGTAATGACTTTAGATCTACCTGTAGTTAACTGTGCAGTTCCCTCTTGACCTTAGAGGGAGCACCTTGGTGGCTTGTTATGTAATTGCTCAAGCAATGGCATGAGCCGCCTTATTTATGGGAAGGTATAGTGTACAGGTGCCCGATCATCTGGACAGAATTTGCTGTTCGGTCAGCGAGATGCACCCCTGGTGAAGTTGCAGAGTGAGGTTTTGGAGTTGCTGATTACATATCTGACACAACCTTAATGAAAACCAGCAGATGATGAAGCCAAGCAAGGTATAGGAGACGTTAATTGTACTGTTTCAAGTGTATCACTGTACAAATTGTGATATAGATGTGAAGAAAATAAAGTGGACGAAAAGACAACTTGACGCCATCAGGGACCGAACCTGCAACCTTCGGATAACGCGCTCAATGCTCTACCGTAGCTCAATTGGTAGAGTATTTGGCGTGTTATCCGAAGGATAGCAGGTTTGGTCCCTGACGGCGGCAAGTTGTCATTTTGTCTACTTTACTTCCTTCACATCTATATCACAATTTGTAGTGTTACACTTGAAACAGTACATTTAATGTCCCCTATACCCTTGGCTTCATTATGTGCTGGTTTTCGTTAAGGTTGTGTGAAGCAAAGAAATGAGCCCTCAAAATTCCCTTCTTTCATTGATTACATATTTGGCTCACGTGGAAGCCATTGCCAATGCAATGGGCAGTTCCTCGGCTCCTTAGGCGTTTTCAGCTCACATTGAGCCTCCCACTTTGGGATCGCCATCTGTTACAATGTACACGTTGCAAAGAGCTATGAACATTGTCACATCATTTTTGTATTTTTATTCTGTGATTTGGGGTGAATATTTCTAGGTAGGGGGAGTAATTAAAGATATCTGCGTACATTATGGGGAATATTCGCTGCTGTCTCATGCTGTGTAGTTCATTATGTCAATAAGTTCATTGAGTATGTGTGTGCCCATAGGACTCTGCGTGAGTCGTAATATATTGCACTATCTTTAGTGACCACTTTCTATAGTAGTCTTCCCTGACATTTGGAGTTTGGTACGGTGTTGCACACAGCTCATGATAATGAAGGCCTGCACTAGGCGTACCAAGTTGGCCTCTTTCATGGCAGCATGACAACTGGATATCCTTTAGATAATTAAGCCACATCATTTGTTTGGCGTATGGTTTAGCCTGTGTATGGTGTATTGCACAGTTTTTTTCTATCTGACCATTGCTGTCACCTACCCACAACATGATGCCATAAGCTTACAGGCCATGCGGTAATGCTTTCATGCTATTCAGTTCTTCCAGTAAGCGTATACATTCAGCACAAAGGAAGACGGAACCAATCCCCAAGGTGTTCGCCAGCTTTTGAATTCTATGTCACCTGATCTGATCTCCGTAAACGGGGTGGGTGCTCGAGCCGACGTTTCGACAAGCGGACTTGTCTTCTTCAAGGCTGGAACTGATTTCAGTTCCAGCCAAGTCTACTTGTCGAAACGTCGGCTCGAGCACCCACCCCCTGTTTACGGATTTTTTTCATCGCGAGCTTCCATCTTTCACTTCCTGCCGTTTTTTTGGATCTGATCTGATCTCCCCTGTTACGATTACCATCACATGGTACACATGGTTGTCCTTACATACATGTACGTTTACGTTTAGCTTCTCTATAACAGCCTTGTGTGTGATGTTGTCAAAGGCCTTCGTGAGACTCATTCTAACGATTGCTTTGGTATGCAATATCTGAAATCACACGTCTATTATGTAGGGTTCAATTTGTACATAATGTTGTGTGCAGACAGTTTTGGCCTGAACCTGATCACGGTATGCAGGAAAAGATCGCAGTCATCAATGCCTCAAACTACGTACGTAGCTCCTGGCTTGGTATGACCATGTCAGCATGCCAACAAAATAACATTAATGCGATCTGAATGTACTTAGTCATATGAGCATTACATAATAGGCTTGCCTGTGTTCGATGTTACTGAAATAGGCCAGAGGTGATCTTGTTGCACCTCTTTTCTTGGCTTTGGGATAATTACCATCTGTGCAGTTTACCACTTATGTAGGTGGCTGTCTTGCTTGCCAGCATTCGATCAGGTACTGGGTAGGAGCCATGATAGAATCATCACAAAGATTTTGCCACATCTTGTTAATGATTCTGGCGGGGCTGGGCATTGAGTACATGAAGAACCTAATAAGTTTCACCCTGTCCTCCCCTCAATTATCGGGCTGTGTAGGTCCCAGTTTTTCTTACCAGCTGTACGGGTAATTGTTCCTTGGTTGTACAACTTAAGTATCGCGACTATTTCTTTTGATGTCTTCCTCAGCATGTGATAACTGTTAACAAGAAAAAAAAGATCGCATGTATCCATGTATTTTATCTGGGCAGAGTAAGAACACAGCTACTCAACAGGCTTGCGCAGTATTAGAAAGGAGAGGATGCCAGTCTGATGCTGTAACTTCTGATAACAAAAGTTACAACTTCGAATAGAAACTCATATACGTAGGCATGCGCAGAAGGGGGGCAGGGCGGCACCCCCCCCCCTAGTCACCTAAGAAGAGGGGGGCGCAAAGTCTGCCCCATACATTGACTTAATATGGAGGGGGGAGGCGCCGCGATGAACCTTCGCCCCCCCCCTCCCCTGAAGGGGAACCCTAAGCACGCCTATGCTCATATATCTATTAGTCAAAAGGACGGCCAAGAACAGTGACAATAATTTGAGCAGGCACTCGTGCTTTGCCATGGCCGCGGACAATTATGACGCAAGGTTGAACGGCTTTGGGAGAACTAGGATATACGAGTGAACCTTGTGAAAATTCTCCTACTTGCAGCTTTTTTTTTTTTTTTAGCATCGTGCCTTTGTGGCTAACTGCGTAGATTCTGCAGTGCTAGCTGGAAAGAAAACACAATTTGTGCAAGTGAGCGTTTATTTTCATTGCATTTCAGAACGGTGCCATCGGTGGCAGGGGTCGCCGTTAGATTATGGCACTGCATCCGCCTGCCCCCCTCCCCCCCCCCCCCCCCCGACGCCCGCCTCCCCATTGCCGGCACTGCGCACTTCTATGATATGAAGAGGAAGAAATTTTATTCATGACCTACACGTCTGCACGTCGCGATCGATGTCCTGATCGTCGTGAGCGTGCAGCGCTGTTGCCGCGACAGGTTCCCTAGAGACGTGTGCGGGGACGCCGTGTTCTTGCAAGTTGACGCGCACACACCTTCAAACGCTGCGATGTCGCGCCGAACGCGACCTATCGCAGATGGGCTGATTGTTGCTGAGATGCGGCAGCAATAACTGAATTTCAACTATTGTACAGCGTAAAGCCCCTCTATACCAACAGCGTTTCGGGAGTCCATGACCGCAACCATGCAACTCGTGCCGCTGTAGAACAGAACTTAACCGTGCAAATGCTTTGTTTACGTCAAAATGCGGAAAATTAAGCCCACCAAAAGTATATGTTTGAGTCGTCTGCTGGTGATAGCCGCCGCCATCGAACACAGCTGCAGTGACGAACGGTTGCCAGCACTTCGCGAACGTCGGGTCCGCCAATCAGCGCGCCCATGCTGTCCGCTCGTGTGGTCCCACCGAGGACTGTTGCGGAAGCCTCACGGCTCGAAAGGCGGAACGGAACAGAAAAACGGAGTGGAAACGGACGTGCGGTGGCAGCGCGGTCGGCTGAGCGGTTTACCTCTCCGTCGCCGCCTCGTCTGTCCGTAACGCGCGCCTAGCAAAAATACCAATAGGATTTTCTATTGGTCCAATAGAAAATCGCTATTGGTTCTATAGGACATCTATTGGAGCTGTATTGGTTGTATAAGACTTCTATTGGTACCAATAGATACCAATAGCCATCACCTATTGGTGTCTTATTGGACCAATAGAAGTTGTATTGGTCGAATAGGTGCTGCCTATTGGTGTCTTATTGGACCAATAGAAGTTGTATTGGTCAAATAGGAGCTGCCTTTTGGTGTCTTATTGGACCAATAGAAGTTGTATTGGTCAAATAAGTACTTCTATTGGTTTCTTAATGTACTAACAGAAGATGTATAAGGCCAACAGGAGTTTTATTGTTCAAACAGCTACCGCCTATTGGTAGCTGTTTATAATATCTTGTGACTGATTGAGCGCGTCGGACCCGATCCCGATCAAATTTCTTGATCATGATTGGCTATTATACGCAGGCTGCAGACGGGATCAATTCACTTTTGATAAGTCTGATCCCGATTGAGCTTAATCGTACACCGTGAGACACCGTGTGCAGTTAGCAACTCGCGCGACTAAAAGAGTTATAAAAAGGCTGCGTGTCGACCACGGCGGTACGGTGTCTCCGTACCTGCCGTGCGGTAAACGGGCGGTACTATAAGTGAGACGGTGCACGGTGTGGCGACGCTGCATGTGTGAACATTTTTTTTACACGTTCCTTGGTTAAGCAGGCTAAGCCATGTGCTAAGCTTTAAGAGAAGCTTTGGATAATATGTAAAGTTTATAACTATTTATGCTAAGCAATATAAGTAGTGCTGTAAAGATACAGGAGAAAGAATTGTGGATCTGCAAACGCGTGCGCTTGGCGCGCCATCCGCGCTCGGCCGATACGAAGACAAGCCCAGCCTGCGGCCAAGCTAAGCCAAAACGTTCTGTGTCTGTATAGTGCACTAGAATATGGGGTAGTGTGTTCAGACGCCCTCTCTAGCCATGCATCGCGTGAAGCGGCGCGCGTGGACAAAAAGCCGATCCGCGTGGCGGCGCTGCCGTAGCATGGGCTGCCGTAGCATGGGCGCACCGCTCAATCTCAAAGGCCACGGCGAGCGGCAAGGGATATTTACCACCCACAAAAATAAATAATGGGGGGGGGGGGGGGGAATAAGGTCATTCTGCCTTAAGAGGCAGAGAGATAGACCGTGAATTTATAAATATTTTTGGTATAATAAGATAGATTTAATCAATGTAGACAAGGTATTAGGCCAGCATGAAACAAGGAAGTTTTTCCTTTTTCTTCGAGCATGGTGGCAGACATGTCACCGCCCCGTTATAAAGGGGACGCTCATAGCATCCATCCATCCATCCATCCTGGCAGGTTTGTCTGTGTAGCTCTGCCGCTCCACCGCTCTGTCTTCTCGGGTGCCTTGCAGTGACATGTTGCTTGTGTTCGCGCTCGCTTAGCGGAAGTTTTTCTGGCGATTGCTTTGCTGGCCATGCGACAGTGAGGCAATGCCGAGTCGTCGGCGGCAACGACACTGATTTGCACCTGGGTGCGAAACAGGTTATCATTGGAAAAAAGGTGAGCAGCCATCGCTTTTCGCTGTTCCAAAAGACGAAGCACGGAGAAAACTTTGGGAGCGGAATTTACATCGTAAGGACAGGACCCTGGACGAAAGCTGCTCTGTATGTGAGCTGCACTTCGAGCCGTTATGTGTGATCAAACTACGTGCGCGTTATAAACGGCGAAGAAGTTCACGTACCCCGTGGGAGACGAGAGCTGACGCCGGACGCCGTGCCGACGTTACTGCCCAATGCCCCAAGCTACTTGTCAATGAAAGCGTCGCATCCAAGACTTCCGAGAAAGCGGAAGAACTCTGCGGTTGATTCTACAATCTCCAAGAAAACTGCAGCGCCCTGTGCTGACGGTGAGGCCACTGATTCAGCTCCGTCGGCTCCACGCGAGCAGTCGGAGTTGACGATTTGGACACTGCTGTTGAAGCAGGGAACCTACACTTGGTGGAGCGCATACTCCAGAGGATTCCATCTGATCACAAAGAATACGTGGAGCAGAAGAATGATGATCGGCTCATATATTATATGTCCGGTTATGTGGCACGAAAGTTCCTAAAGCGAAATGACATGCACAGAGTGTAGGAACGTTCTTTTGCTTACCACAGCTAAACCGGCAAAAATTTCGAGTTCACATAGCTTTGTGACCGAGGTGGCCTTCTCTACCCGTCTGACTCCTTATTTGAGGCATTGAAGAAGCTAGAGGGCATATTTACCACCTTTTTCAGCAAGCAAGAGCTGTGCAGCAACAGCGTTGTTGATGTGATGCTGCTCGCAAAAAAGCACTTTGACTGTACCCTAGGCTGCAGCCAACATGCAGACCTCCTGACCGCTGCAGTGGTAAAGTTTTATGTGCTAACACGACTTCATTTTTTAGTGAAGGGTATCAACCAGTCTCGAGAGGCGAAACGAAAAAAAAAAAAGCTGCATGCGAAAATCAGTCAATGTTCTTAAGGGTGCCACCGTGATCAGTGGTCATGAACTGATAACTCTTCGGAATGGCGACTAATTTGATCAGTGTTTCTGCTCACTGCAGTGTGCGCGCACGTAAATAAAGAGTTTCTTTCTACAGTCCGGCAGTGGTGCCAAGTGATGTTTCCTTTTGACTGTACAATGCAAAATCCCGGCCACGGCGGCAGTATTTCGGCGGGCGCGTAATGCAAAAACACCCGTGCATCTATTGATTTAGGTGCGCGTTAAAGGACCCAAGGAGGTAAAAATAATTCACAAGTCTTCCACTACGGCGTGCCTTGCAGTCTAACGGTAGTTTTGTGAACTAAGCCACATAAACACGATTGCATGAGGCAATTATCAACAAGAACGGTGCCGCGCGTAACGAAGAAAGTCGAAGCTGTCGCAGGGTGCAGGCTACGACTCGTTATAGTGATATTTTAACAAAAACCTTCAGGGTTCATAGATGCTCCTTCGATACATCGAGCTTCCTAATTTTTTATGCGTTCATCGACCGAGCTTTAAGAAACTGCAGGGAGTTTTGTTTCCCCAGTTATGACTGCTTCACTGTCGTATGCTAGTGCCTGTTTTTTCATTCGGAGCGCGTGTTTCAGCTTTATTGCATTTCGTTTTGTTTTGAATGCATGTACGACCACACCCATTCAGAATGCTTGTCGCTAACGTGTCAGCAATTAAACACATAAGGTTATTAAGCGCGACGTATCAAAGCACGGAAGCGCATCAGGAGCAATGCCTGGCAATGCGCGATGTGACAGCCCATGCTCAGGTGGTGCCATCTCGCGGCTGTCGATACCAACTGCGGCAGCCATGGCTCCTCCCTGAACACACTACCCATATTCTAGTACACTATAGTGTCTGTCGCCATAGCGCGCGCTTTGTGTGATCTCGATGCTTCACGTAAGCCTGCGTACACGGTGTTTGCTTTAGTGTGCTTCCGCGACGATAATGTGAAGGCTGTGTTCAGCGTGCACCAGATGGAGACGTTCTGAGCCATAAATGTCTTGGATTTCGACCGATTTCGACTCTACAAAGTGGCACCAAGAATAATGGCAAGACGAGCAACAAGGTTATACTTCAAGGCCCATGTGCTCCGATTGTTTGGTGAGATGAGTGGGCATGGTATTTACTCCTATTTAGTATTTATTTGATATCACCTTTCTTTTTGTATCCAAACTTGGGACGAAGCCGAAATTGCGGGAAAACAAGTCCCTCGTCCTTTGTCTCCGGTATTTCATGACAGCGAGACCAGCGATGCCTCGATTGCAAGTGCACACGCTCTAATAGAAGTTGAATGATTGAGCGCACATATTATTGCAGTTTGTTTTTGTGTTTGTCAGTATGCACAAAAAAACGTAGCATAGATTAGAGGTAAAGGACAGGCGCCCTGCTCGTGAGTGTAGTTGGATCGTCTAGCAAGCCCTTTGTAAGTACTTACAACGTGCATGTTGAGCCGAAAACGCGTTTATCGCCTCATAGTAAAACGCTCTAGTCGACGCGGTTTGTGTGTTGTAGTGCGCGCCAATCGGCTTATCATACTTGTTCGACATAATGTCACAAGAACCACATGAACGCCACATGATAATTCATTATACAAAATGTGCATAGCGTATGTACTACATTGGTGCGATTTATTAATGTTGTTGGCTTAATTGCATAAGCACGTAACATGCAGCACGTGTGTTATATCCAACTTATTGCAGCCTGACTGCTGTGTTGGGCATGCAACGATAAGGAATCTAGGCTGCCTTTACTACAGTCTTACATATTACTGTTGCCTCATCGTGAATCTACCCTAGCTTAATTTATTTCATGCCATCTTTAAGTTGAGATTTAGTGGCATGCTCTAGGTATGATAGTCGCACCACCATCGTGAAAAAGAACACGTCACAGATAGTAAGTGATTATTGAGTTTGCTGTAATTTAAAGGGGTGGTGCCATCAAATTTCGAGGCTATAACAAGCCTGTTGTGGGTTTCCTCTGTATGCAAGGACACTCCACACGAAGGGTCGAACACAGCAAACGTTTAGAGTATATTTTAATTCACTTCCAAAGTGTACCTAAATGCCCATTCTCCCGATCAAAACCCATCGCTAGCGCGCCAACACTGACGTAGATCTGTAGGATGGACAACGAAAGTTGTAGTGACGTCACACCAGATCTGCTGTAGTGACGTGAGTGACCTGCGGACCTCCGCCACCTCCGCAACGTACGTACCGGCTGTAGTGAACTAGAATATATTCTAGTTCACTATAGTACCGGCAAAGCATCGGTTGCTACATCACTCGCCAAGTTTCGATCGTTTTCTGGCTAAGTGCGTCACAGCCTTGTGTGGTCACGTGACCACGCCTCCTACACTTCTACGTCACTGCCCAACCTCGGCGCCCAGAAACCGAAACCGAAGGTTGTTCACATCAAAAGGCGATATTAAATTATTTAGCGAGAATACATGAATCTTGGTGCGTGCATCGTTGTTCCTGGAGCTATAGGAAACGCTTACAGCAAAGAACGCGCAAGCCACAAACATGGTGGCACCACCCCTTTAAGGACGAGTTTGCAGTTCATTCTTGGGTACAGCTCAAAAAACACAGGACGCAAGCGTGTAAACAGGATAAGGTGCTGCTTAATTTAAAAATAAAATTTGCCCCTTTCTTTTCCTTCCTTCTTTGCCGCAAAATTTTGCCGATATACTGTTTTCTTTCACGCAATAAGCCACAGTTGGGTGTGTAATATTTCACTCAGTTTTTTGCAATAGTTCAGCTCCTGCAACATTGTGAACATGTGCAGCGAATGAAGGTCTAGATAATTTCTCACTGTGCCGCCTACTTTCTATACATTGCTTCAAAGGTATAAACTTTAATTGAATATGTGTTACTGTTTTCTGATTTCATGGCTCTGTTTATTTACATAATCTTTCAGGCACTTCCTCGAGTGCAGATGAGGCAGTCCAGAAGAAATTGACACAAGACATAGTTGCCTTGGCAAAATAGTCGCCCGCAAGATCGCCAACATCATCAAGGGCCAGAAGAAGCACTTGTAGTTTTGATTATGAGAATATATTTGAACATATGCCTCATTCATCCACTGTGATTACCATTGCAGGGGCGCTGCCACATTGTGGGCCTTCTGCATGAAAACTAACACCAACGACGCATTTATGCAAGACCATTTGTGATGGGCTAATGTATGGCAAATAGACAGATACAAAACTAATACATTACCAATAGGCTAATATAGTTCAAATATGCAAATACAAAACAAATAGACCTATACAGAACCAATAGACCTATAAGAACCAATAGACCTATAGGAACCAATAGACCTATAGGAACCAATAGACCTATAAGAACCAATAGACCAATAGGTGTTCCAATAGGCTATTGGTTTTCTATTGGGAATTTTTGCTAGGGGGAGGTGTATTAAGCGCATATAATGTAACCAGCATAAAGTATAGGCGAGAATTTTTTTCATAATTGTGGTCTTGATGAGCTCAAAGAAGAAGGCCAAATGAGTGGGCCCGAAGCCTTTTTGTGTCAATGCCGCTGTCAGACACGCACGCACGCACACGATACAGGCACGCAGGCACACACACGCTCATACACACGTGATAAAGACATGCACATACATACACACACGCACATACATACACACGCGATACAGACACGCACGCACATAAATACGATCATACGCACGCGATACAGGCACGCACATACATACACACGCACGTACACACGTGATGCAGACACATGCGTGCATATGCGAACAGACACGCAGCACATACGTACACATGCGCATACACACGCGATATAGACAGGCACGCCCATACATACACATGCACGCGCATACAGAAGCGATACAGACGCGCACGCACATGCAGACGCGATACAGACACGCACGCACAACATACATATGCGCATATACACGCGATACACGCACGCACATAAATACACACGCGATACGGACACGCAGGCACATACATACACACGTCATATAGACACACGCACATACACAGCGACACAGACACGTACGTGCATGCACAAGTGATACAGACACGCACGCATGCACATGCGATACATGCACACACGCACATACATACACGCGCGCGAATACACAAACGCACGCACGCGCAGGCGGACACACACACACATACGTGCGTACACGCACAAACACGCGCGAAGACACACACAAACGCACACACATTCACTCACACGTTAACACGTGCGCGCACATACAAAAGCAGGTGCACATATGCACACATGCAAACACGCATACACCTGCACACACCCGTACACACACGCCTGGAGGGTTCATGGCGTGCGTCACCAACTGAAAGCGCGCGAAATTTGCTTGCGCTCGCTTCTCGTGACGTCTAGCGTCACCTGACTGGGAGGTATCGCCAGTATCGCGCGTAGCAGCCGTTCAGCGTTGCGGATGCGCCGGCTCCGCGAAAGAGAGGGTGCGCGTAGGTTGCGAAACTTTTGTGCGAAGCCGCGTATGGTCTCGCGCGCGTATTCATGGCGACTGCACCTCGCATTCATGCGTGAATTTGTGGCTGTTGTTGCGCGGTTGGCTGCTCAAACAGCGCGCAGGGTTTCCGCCTCTTTAGGTTTCCCAAGGAAAATAACCGTCGACGCCTTTGGATTCGAAACATCAGAAGCAGCAAATGGACCCCGACCGACTGCTCCGTGTTATGCGAGATACGTACTTGAGTATTTCCCTTGAAGACAGCTTGTATTGTAAACAGCGTACCATTAACACAAACTCATTATTCGTTGTGCAATGGGGCCCTTTCAGGCGCACAAACTTTAAAAATGATTTTGTCACGCTGAAAAAAGGACCTTTATGGTTCGCGTTTCGAACGCTTGGGCAGATTGAAATTTTGCGGCGATCACGCTATAAGTGTCAAGCCTAATGTGTTGCGTTTAAGTAATTTATCGCGCGTTCTGAGCACGAGCTTGGGATGTTACCGTGATGTTGTGAGGGGAAGATTTATTTCGATATCGCAGGTTAGTGCCGCCGCGCGTCAGCTGTGACGTTCATCTGGCATGTGTTGTACGTTATGTGGTCTGCGTTTCCGTGACTGCCACCCTATGGTGTCACTTACCGCCGTGTTGCCGCTTGTGCACATGCTACCAGTTTCAGGCTTAAATCGCGCACGTAAGTTAATCCGCGCATCTGTGCTAAGCCAATGCGCCTTGCGCTTTTTAGTCATGCACATATAGTGTACGATGTGTGTGCTTGTGCAGGAAGCTCTTTTATTATAGCAAGGGACCCTCATGTGCTCGATGAACTTTCGTGGTTAGGAAGTATATATATATATATATAGAGAGAGAGAAAGGTTAAGTGAAAGGCAGGGAGGTTAACCAGAAGCTTTTCGGTTTGCTACCCTGCACTGGGGAAGTGGTAAGGGGGATGGAAAGGTAAGGAAGGAAAAAGGAGTAAAAAAAACGCACACACACACTCAAGCACAGGAGCATCATAGTCGTTTAGCGAGGTCGGTTGAGCGGATGAAGTATAGAGCGTAAAGAAGTTGAGCAGAAAAATGATTTACTAAAGTACACCGAACCGGATGTCCGCTATCACAGACTAGCAGAGTGAAGTATTGTTTTCATTCCTCTGTGGGCCCTGCACATTCTCTGGCGAAAACCTTAGATGCCTCAGCAAACACGAGGGATGTGAAAAATCATTACGCAATTACGCCACCATACGACCAAAGATTGTGATGTCATGATGACGTCGAATAACGGGACTTCACGCAATGACGTCATCACATGACTTCGCCCATTTGCACTGTCTTCGTGATCTGCCCACCGATCACGGAGGCAGTGCAAAACCAGATGAGCTGAAAAAAGCTTGCAGTGCCTCCGATCTTGGAGGCAGCGCAAAACCATCTTAAGTACGCTAAGCTTTCGGAGGGGGGGGGGGGGGGAGTGAGGAAGAATACATCGGCTGAAGAAAAGGAAGACTGCTTTCGCTTTCGAGTGGTCTTACACAAATGCGTAAGGGACCCTGAGAGTTTTTTTTTTCTCTTATTAGAGAGTTTGAGTGCCGGGGACTCCAAGCCGCTTGCTTATGCACGCTTTCTGCACGTTCCCGGGTGTTGCATTGCCTCCGTGATTGGTGGGCCGGTCACAGAGTGCAAAGCGCCAATGTCATGTGATGAAGTTATCAGATGACGTAACGTAATCTGACGTCAACGTGACGTCATTGTCACGTCACAAGTTTTAGCTATCTATGACGTCCTCGCATCATTTTTAATGCCTCCAGGATCGGAGGCGTTGCACGATTTCGGCACCTTACTTGGTCTTGTATTGCCTCCGTGATCGATTTTCACAGCCTCCGTGATCGGTGGACCGATCACGGAGGCTGTGCAAAGCACCGATGTCATGTGATGACAATATCAGATGACGTAACGTAATCCGACGTCAGCATGACGTCGCTGACACGTCACAAATTTGAGCTATCTACGACGTCCTGGTGACGTCATCACATGATTTTTTGCCTCACTCGTGTTGGCGCCGAAGCTTCGGGACTCCAGTGAATTCGCGCGTTTCATGAGGCATCTAAGGCGCTCGCCATAAAAGCAATGTTTTAATGGCCATGAAATTCAACAGCGCCAATTCTACTTGCATACTGTTGAAAGCGCGAGCATGGGAGATCCGATTTCTGACTGTAGTGATTTTGCGCACTCGCCGGTACTCCGCTCCCGAAGCAAATAAAGAAATCAATGTTATATATATAGTACACTCAACACTTCAACTCCAACTTCGGAGCGACCATCATGGCAGGGTCGAAAAACTTCTCACGAGATCACTGTGCAGAGAATTAAGCGCCAGCCGAACCGTACTAAACATCTTCAGCGCCAGAAATATTACCAAGCGTCGTTATCATTGAACCTAAGCTTCAAAAAAGTAATCAAGTAAACAAACCAACGTAGACGCAAATCCACATGTCTTCATAGAACGAAAACTCACCGATGATCACGATGCTCCCTCATGCGAATTATGAGCGCAGCTCTGTGTTGAGTCAACGCCAACTGTGTTTGAAGTTCTGGCTATCCGCATTGTAACATTCGTTACATATTGCCACAGAAACTGCCAGTGCTCGAGTGCTACACACACCACCCTGTTCATTGCAGGCGTCGCGAACCAAGCAAAACGCTGACATCGACATCCCCGTCACAAGCGAGACAGTCGCAGCGCACCTGCCAGCCCTGCATGCGCACGAGCTCCGACCTAAGGGCGAGCGCGCGTGACGGAGGAAGAAAGCGATGTTAGGGGCTCGTAATATCGATAAACTCCACGTTCGCTGTCTTTCATCCTCGTTCGCTCTATCGGTTACGCCGACGACGCCAACGGCGATGCCGAACAACGCAGGAACGGGCGCCTAAGCGCTGCGCTCTAAAAACGCGTATCGTAGAACGTCGTGGGCTCGAACCGGCGTACACAATTCTAGAAATCAGTTTCTCGACGATTTGGACCCATCTAATTATCTACATATTCTTCACTAAACTTGTATAACAATGTGCTTGCACAAGTTCGCTTTCGCAATTTGTTTAGCAGCGCTAGGTTTCACGAATGAACAGCGCGTACATAACCTCAGCTGTGCGCCCGTCGCGCGGTAAGACTATATATGGCGGACGGCGCCGGAGCGGTGGCGTGGCGGTGACGTGAACGGCGTCATTGCCGCTCCGCGACGTCACTGCCCCGCCCATTCACCAGACTCTCCCCATATACGGTTCTGCCACCCATCCATCCAACCCATGATTCAACCCCTCTTAAACGGAGCGCGATAAAACCACGGAAATTATTTTAAAAGAGAGCGCAAATATCAAAGTTAATATGAGCCGATTTTTATTATTTTCTGTTAAACTTGTTTGCAGCAATAAATTCCTGAAAGAGAGGCATTTTGTGCGATTTGTCATGCTTGCGATTTTTTTTTTCTTCAAGAGTGCTTCGGCAGGTAAGAGAAGTAATAGAGCAGAAAACTGGGCGAGTTGGTATGTATTCATCGTCACAGGATAGCGCGCACTAACAACGGGGACAAAGGGAGAAGAACACGACAACACAAGCGCTAACTTTCAACTAAAGTTTATTCAAGGAAAAACGGAAGAGAAGAAAATAACACAAAAACCGCGCATGCGTCACTGCGCAGAAAACATAACCAAATTATAAGCCACACATAATATCAAAGCCTAACAACATGGTAGTTGATAACCAATCTGTTCACCGTTGCAAGGCGCTAATCATTGTGGCCAAGAAAAGACAGTTCTTTATCTGTTAGTGCCAATGACGTCTGGCTTACACATCTATGTCCTTCTTTTTTGATTTGGAAGGCCTCACAGATCTCCCTTGTAGTCTTGTCCTTGTGACGGAATAAAACTGTGGTGCCTGTGAAATCCAAATCAAAAAAGACGGACATAGATGTGTAAGCCAGACGTCATTGGCACTAACAGATAAAGAACTGTCTTTTCTTGGCCACACCGATTAGCGCCTTGCAACGGTGAACAGATTGGTTATCAACTACCATGTTGTTAGGCTTTGATATTATGTGTGGCTTATAATTTGGTTATGTTTTCTGCGCAGTGACGCATGCGCGGTTTTTGTGTTATTTTCTTCTCTTCCGTTTTTCCTTGAATAAACTTTAGTTGAAAGTTAGCGCTTGTGTTGTCGTGTTCTTCTCCCTTTGTCCCCGTTGTTAGTGCGCGCTATCCTGTGACGATGTCTCTCACTTGTTCTTTGAGGGAAATATTGTGACTAAGAGGTGCGCCGTTTATTCACTAGGTGAGCTCAAAATTCATAAATCGCAAAATTGGCGGAAAAGTGTTCTTCGCCGCCAATTTTTTTTTTTTTTTTTCAGGCGAACAACATTTTTTCACAATGCCAACTTCAAAACCATTGTTCTGGGTCTAATGCCTAGGCCTAAAGTATTGTCATCACCAAAATAGGGAATGGTGATCGGGACCTCGTGTTCGATCTTATCTGGACACACCCAGAGAACATGTATATTGTGGTGGCTAGAGCCCCTCTAGCCACCATTTCCTGTAGTTTCCTAAGTCCTTAGATAAAAATCTAGGGACTTCTGTCAAGGTCAATCTAAATAGGTCGCGAAAGTCGGAACGAAAAGTGGTCGGAAACCTATTGCGACAAACATCAACACCCGCGTGACGATTAAAGCGCTACTAGGTGAGGGGGGGACAAATAATGAAAACAAAAAATTATTTAGGCGTTTATTTTCATTAGTTTTAAATTTATTTGTCACGAATTAAATTAGTAGATTACTTTATTCAAACTTTAGTCTTGGGTATGTGGTTGAGTGGCCAATTTTTTTCGTTTATTTTCAGAAACAGCGGGCACATGCAGGCAGTCTGGTAACATGGGCCAACGGTTTTGCTCATTTTGAGATGCAAATGGCGTCGCTCGTTTTTGCGCAGTAGGTTTGTGCCTGTCGTCCGTAGATATTTCCTCGCATAAGCGTTGTTTTTTAGTCGTGGTACTTGGCAGAAGGTAATATAGCCCATCGCAGCCATCGCGAACCGTTTCAGTGACTGTGTTTTGCCAGCGCACGGCCGGCGTGCTGTCGCCCTTCGGGATGATGAGTCCGCCACGCTACGCGAAGAAACGCTGCGCTGTCTACGGATGCAAGAGCAACACTTGTGCAAGGTTTGTGTGTGTGATGATGTGGATTGTGTGGCCCGTGACGGGGCGAAGAGGGAATGACAGTTCTGCTCTGCGGTACGCCTTGGAGGGGAAGACGACGAAAAGGAATCGCGAGCGGGGCGTGCGGCTCGAGGAGTTGGAGCGCGACACGGTTGGAACGGCAGCCGCTGGTCGGCGGTTCGGGTCGCGACATCGCTTAACCAGGCGTCCGGCAGCCATGTGGACCTGGTGAGCCTGATTCCCGCTCTGTGCCCGGTGCTGACACAGAGACCGGCAGCCTAGTCTGTTCCTGGCCTGAGGTCCTGGGGCCCGAGTGGTGTCACGAGGTGGCCGCGGCTCATGTTGGCGACGGGCAGCGAACCTGCGCTGCAGTGGCCTGGTGATCTACCGGCCTGCAGTGCCATCATCACCACCACTACCACCTCGCCACGGTCAAGGCAGCGTGACTGTTGACTGCCCAAGGAGTACCGGTGACGACCGACCTCGCCGCAGCGGCAACAGTTCATAACGGCGAGTAGGACAGTTTGTGTGCGAGGCGCGTAGGACGTTTAGGATGTAAATAAGGAATGCTGTAGTGTGTTGTGTGTGAATCGTCAGAGTTATCGGTTGTGTTAAAATCTGTGTTGTGTGTACAGAATCACCTGACTGCTGGTTGAATTATTTCGGATCCTGGGCCCACATTACACCATCACAGTGTGCACGTTGAATTGTTATGCTATTCTGATTTCTGTGTTATATATTTTGGGGTAATATCCTGTTCAACTGCAATATTTCGCCAATAAAATACACCTTATTTATCAAATCTGTCTTTTTCGTCTTCAAGATAACCCGTTATCTTGCAGGCTTCCATTATAGAGCCGTCATAGTGATAAGAAAAGAACATGCAGCTATAAAAAAAAAAGTAAGAAGCGGCGCCTTGTCAAAAAATTTCATAATTTCGCGCCCATCGCGTTAAAAACGTGACGTCATTTCCGCTTCCGATTGTGGCGTCATCTTTTTCTTTTTTTTTTAAATTCTGTTTGTCCCCTCCTCACATAGATGGCGACTGTTGCAACAACTAGCCACCGGCTTGACACGTGGGCTTCTACGGAAGTTACGCTACCAGTTTACATATACCTTGCTTCTGTCGTTTCTATTCGGTTGACGGTGGTGATGCGGATTGCGCCGCCTCCTTTTGGTTGTACGCGAACGCAGTTTTCGCTCTTCCGCGTCGCCCATTTGCGGCGCTTAACGCTTGGCTCGCTCCAAGGATCGTCCGAACTATAACCGGGTTGAGGCCAAATATGACCGCATGATTATCTCACAGATACAGAACTGTAATATCTATTCTTGGGGCAAACTTGGTTGCTTTCTTTATCAAAGTTTGCGAATTTCTGTAACAGGGGCGTAGCCAGAAATTTTTTTCGGGGGGGGGGGGGTTCAACCATACTTTATGTATGTTCGTGCGGGCGGTTGTATGTGTGCGTGTGTATATATACGCAAGCAAAACTGAAAAATATCGGGGGGGGGGTGAACCCCCCCCCCCCCCAACTCCCCCTGGCTACGCCCCTGTTAAGTTACATTTTCATGTCTTTAATGGGTAGTTCTAATTCATACAGTGACTAGTATCTTTTCTTTTTACAATGCAACAAACTTCAAATTAGTCTTATGGTTGTCTGCAATGATTTTACATCTGTCTAGGCCTTACTACGCATTCATGTTTCTTTCTGGTAGCCTGATAATCTGCAAATGCCAAGAAGTTTAAGGAGAAGATCTACCCGTATGCCTAAGAAGAAGAATGGTAGTGGAGTATTCCAGCGAGAAGTGATGGCCACATACTGCAGAATCCCGTTGTCAATCGAATGCCAAGAGCCCAATGACCGAAGTGCTTCAGCAACTCCACTGGTTGGTTGAGGTACACAAGGTCATCGATCACTGCGTTAGAGCACACAAATGCAGCAAGGACAACTCATGGTGGTAAGAAACCTCGTGATCAGTGGGAGTATGTTGTGATACAAGCGGATGGCCTTTACCATACCGGGAAGTTCCCATGTGTAGCAGTAAACTGTGATTGTGTATTCACTTTCCGCTGTTTTTATTGCGATGGCAATTATATGGACACTCTCAGCTGGTCTTTGCCGCCCCATTCATGTCGCGTATATATATATGTATGTATGTATATATAAATAAAAGCCACAAAGAAAAATAAATCAGAAGAAAAAAGTTTCCGAAGCATACGCCACCGGGATTCGAACCTTGGACCCCTTGCTCTGCAGTGCGCTGCTTCAAACAGCTCGGCCACGTGCCACCGGCTGTTTAGCATAACGGCGAGCTATTTATATATACACCATTTAACGCTAACGGCACGCAGAGCTCGGAGGTGCTTCACTGTGTAGGTATCACCCGCGAGATTGCCCGAAGGGCGCGCTTTATAAAGGGACACTAAAGGCAAATAACAACTTATGTCATAGTGAAAGCTCAATGTATGACACCGTCTAAAACGGCAGTACAGTAATACCTCGTTAACTCGAAGTAGTAAAAACCCGAAAAAATTTCGAGATAAGCAAAGTTGGGCAAATTCTATTGAGAAGTTCAGTTCTATCTAGAAACGTTATCCCTACTGACCAGTTTCTTAACAGGAGCGCCTAACTGGCTCTTTGTAAAGGTTTTGAAGAAAAATAATGACATACCAGCGCTATTAACCAGCTGTGTTTTTCGGCACTGCCTTTTTATTTAGTGCAGAGAGACCGACTAAGGCTGGTCTGCTTCTCAGTAACACTTGCACCTAGCAAAGCTTTCTCGAGTTGCTTAACACATCGCATGTGCCGATCATCCGCGCCGCTGCACTCAAATTTATTTCGCATCAAGCGAAGCATGTTTCTTGTTTCGGCGGATGTCGTCACCCCTCGAGTAGCTGCGTCGACGCTGCCGCGATCACTGTGCGTGACGCCACGTTGTTTGGCATAAGAAAATGGTCAAACCAGCCGATGTTGCAGGCTAAATCAGTTTAGCCTACCGCTAAGTCCAGAGAATCGGCCTTATCTGTCGATGTGACTGGAAGGGGCTCCTCTCGCACGATGCCACACATTCAGCGCCGTTTTGACGTCCGGAAACTTCGAGCCTCGAATCCGTTTCTCTGCAGCATCAGTGACTTGCTTTGCTTTGGTGGCGTTATCCTCACCACATCGCACGGCCGACGAAAAAATCCGCGCGACGTGCCTTGCGTAAATAAAATGCTGAAATCGCATCTCTGACGGTAAACAAAACGTGTACGACCCGAGCTATTTTGCGGGGCCTGCTTATGTGCACGTCTATAGCGGACGTGACACATGGTTGCTCGACAAAGTTGGTATGCCGCTAGGTTCCGACTTTACTTTCGGGAACAGTGTCCACTTCGTCGTAAACGCGGCAGCCTCGCGCGAACCTTGTGAAACGTATGACATTTTGCCGCTAGTATTTTGTGAAACGGTTCGACGGCGAAGTTTTGGTTCCATTCTCAGTCGAGATTTCGAGATAACCGAAAGTGGGCACGGAAATACTTCGAGATAAAGGGCAATAAATACATTGCACCTATGGGAAATTGTTCGGTACCGCGGAAAACTTCGACTTAGCCGATTTTTCGAGATATGCGAGTTCGAGTTAACGAGGTATTACTGTATTATCAACAGCAGTGCCCTACTTACCGAGAAAATAAACTACATCTATCACACGATGAGCGCCACGAGTGGGACATTTTGGAAGTGATCCCGATGACGTGGGAAAGTCTGAATACAATTAATCACTAGTAATCAAACTAGCTAAAATTAAAAAGGAACCTCCCGTGCATCAAGACACGTAATAAGATGCTGCTTGTTCGTTTCTGTTTGGTTCATCGAAAAAAGAACCTCTTTGGCAATGCCATGGGGAACTGCGCGCGTGGTTCAAAAGTTCCGTTTTCGCTGAACTGTGCTTCGTCCGGCGCCCTGCTTCGCTCACGCAGTTGCGTCTCAGTGGCAATTTTGGTATCGCGTACTGCCGCGTGTGTTTTGCACGCTCGTGAAAGTCGCTATGACAGAAAGTTCGACAAAATACCGCATGCATGTGATGTTGCCGGATGCCCGAATTGTGCACGCCGCCAGTGCACGCCGCCGTGCAGTAAAGGTTGGCAACGATGGGCACGGCAACAATGACGTGCAATAACGTGCAAAATACCGCTTTCAGGCGGGTGAGTTGAAGTGTGCTAACGCGATGCGGACCACTAAAACGTGATTTTATTTCAAAATAAGCACTTCCTTGGCATAAAAGTAGCACTACGAGGTTTCTGGACCGCTATTTCAACAATCAACGTCGACTTAATATTTGCCTTTAGTGTCCCTTTAAAGCAACGCTCCTACATTTTCTTTCAGTTTGAAAGCTGCCCTTGAGATGCGCACTAAAAAGTGGCCCATTTTTGTTCCCACTGAACATGTGGAACGCCGAGTGAACAATGCGTCAAACGCCACCGGGCGGCAGGAGGTACGGAGGGGTCACTCCACGCACGGCAGTTCTAAAGAAAAAGAAGAGCGTTGGGTTGTAGCGCGCTGCTAAAACACGAAGAAGTACTAACAACCGTAACAGTTCGTGCTCGTCTTGTGTGTACCTGTGCGTTCTTTTCGAGTGCCCTTCCTTGTGTTTGAGCAGCGCACTGCAAGTGTCGAGCTGTGACCGTTTGCGGTCGTCCTGTGTGTGTTCTTTTCGTCAGTCCTTTGCGCTTGAGCGGCGCATTGCAAGTATCGAGCTGCTTGCCATTCTTCGTGTGACATTCTAATTTGTTGCTATAGCATTCATTGCTTCGCTGTTGCGGCGAAGCTGTGACATTTCTTTTAGTTCAACAAACTATAAAGTGTTCTGTTATAAACAACACTTGGTCACAATAAGGCTGAAAAATCACCCGTGGCAACAGTGGGGTCAACAAGTCAGACCTGAGTAACATCACTCACCCTTGCCACATCCCAAGAGCTGTGCTTGGCTGTGCTGGTGCAATCTGTAGCAATTCCCACATTTGAAAGCTTATGCAGTGGACTCTCAGTAAACGGGAAATCTCTTAAATGGAATTGCTGCTTAAATGGAAGAACTGCCTCTAAAATGATTGGTTTCATACTTAAATTCTGCGCCCCCATTCATCTCTCAGTAAACGAACTCCTGTTAAACGGAACATATTTTCTTGGTCTCTTAACGTTCTGTTTAACAAGAGTCTACTATAATAGACAACACAATTTACATGCAGCGCATAAATCTTTCCATGATCTCAAAGAGTTACACCACCAGCTAAACGAAATTATACAAAATCGTAAAATTAGTTTTGGGCACTTTGCATCCTTCTCTGTACAGACCTCCATACCAGGCACGTAGGCAAGAGGGGGGGGGGGCGCAGACCCCCCCCCCTAAAAAAATCCTGGCTACGTGCCTGCTCCATACCGATAAGGACATGTCTGTCCTGCATGTCTTGTGTGACACACTTAAGAACCCGATACCGAAGTGTTCTGCATACCTTGTGCAGCCACTGGCAAGTTTACTTTGCCCACACTGAACAACACTCGGCAACTGCTTGTATATCTCAGTGGTAGTGCTTCTCATGAGGCTCATCATGCCCTACTTTGCTCCAAAAAACTTAGTTGCTTTCCTGACTCTACAGCATTTTCTATTGAGGAACATTCTAAAACTACTGCAAGGTAAAACTGGCATTTAAGGGGGCAGTTTTCCATGAAATGTGACCCTCAAAGGGTCATGCTTTATGTTAGAAAAGATATCCAATAGATTAGATGGAAAGACCACAATAAACAGCCTTGTCAATATGTATTCGATATAAGTCAACGTAAGTCCACAGTAAATGAACACTGGTAGTAAACATTTCCAAATTCATAAAAAATATTGAAGTTGTAGGCATGGCTACAAGACAAAGCTTGCGAGCCAACAGAATCTGCACATACTATAAAACCAAGAATTTTAATTCCCTAAAAAACAGAACATTCAATTTCTCCAAGCGCGCGTTGCAGTTCGTATATGTACGTATGCATACATGATGCATATATGTATACAGTACGCTTCTTCAACAACGACATTTAAAAAAAAAGGCATGGAAGCGGTAGCATGTCAACAAGAAGGGGCCCCTTGCGCACAACTTGCACACACCTCATCGAAACAGTAGTTCACATCACAGAGCCACCACAGCTCCACAGGCTCACCTGGCAGGCAGGTAGACCGCACATATCGGTCACTCCGAGGTCAGCACCTCCGGTCTACGCTTCACTCCCACGCTGAAGCATATATTCGTATCGCATCACTATATAGAAGATTATCTTACTACGTGAACATCGGCGACCAAGGAAAAAGACTGTGGGCTGCCAAATCTTGGCCTCATTATACGTCTGCTCACGTGGAATTGGCTTTCTCGGGGGTCTTCCACGTGAACAATCACAAACAATGCTCGCAAAGTGAACAAGTTGCAGTGGTCTGACTGGGGTGGGAGTTTGTCAAGGTGCCTTGCTTGCACCCGAGCGGCACTGTCTGCCAAAACTTGCTCTCGTCCAATAGGGGCACCAGCAATGGCTGGAGGCATGCCCGCTTGCACCAGCCCCGGTCACGGGAGTCGGGGAAGGCCGCTCATTATAGATAGATGGAGGGGCAGCGATCCCACTTGGCCTGCTCCTTGCAGCCCCAGTACTCGTTCTGGTAGACGTGGATCGGGTTGCCCGTCACTGGGTCGGTCTCCTTGCGGAACCAGGCAGGCTCGTGGCCAACATACGGCCGACCTTGGGCAGCAGCAGCCTCGGCCTCGGCCTCACGCTGTCGACGTGTGGCACGCTGCTTCTCCTCTAACTGTAGCTTCACCTGAAAAGAAAGGAAAATTTAGGTTCTCAACGCAAATAACCACCATGATGAAAGTGCCTGAACCCCTCGGAGACACTGCGCTAAAACTTTGTTTCCTCAAGCAGAAAGTAACACCCACTTTTTCTGCAAAGTCATGCCACTGCTCACCTATGCACAGTACAGTAAATTATACTTATCTTGATACAATAAAGTCGGTAAAATTGCCACTTTAGTTCATTTTATCAAAACTTTATTAAATTAAAATTCTACTTTCTATGCAAAGTATAGTTGACAATGCAGTCATTTTTCAACAGAAAAGTGAAGCAAGACTGAATAATACCGGCAGCATGAAAACCAAACTGATTTCTTTTTTTTATACCGTATCTCCCACTCTGTTTGCACTAATATGAAAGTTCTCCCGCTCCGTGGAGTAATATTATTTCCATGAAATCAATTTAGAGCACGTGTGTGAAGTGAATCAAAGCCAAAACTCGCGCTAAAACAGTATTTTTTTTAATCATGCATAGATGACTCCTTGAAACACACAGGTGATAACATCTCCATAGTGCAGACCACTTATAACGTAACCGCATATAGTGCAGGACCGGTTATAATGCGGTCTTTTTCGACTCCCGTTTACCCTCCCATAGAACCGCATGTATACACATACCGCTTATTGTGCAGTCCCCCAAGATGAAATACCGTTTATAATGCGGTTGCGGGAAAATATTTCTGACAAACGCGGTAGCGAGTGCGGTTCTCAAAGGAGGTACGCCGCTGGGGGGGAGCGACGAGGTAGCTACGAATAGAGTCACTGTATATGCTACCTTTAGGTAGCAGAGTAGCGCATAGGTCCGGCTAGCAACCACAGCTATGCGGTGAAGTCGCACTTCGTTTTTGCAGGCGACACGCCTACCGTGTCGCCGGTTAGCCTGCCTGGCGTGTCGAAGACCGGCGATAAACATTGGCTGTCGATGGCTAGTGTTAATTTAGTCCGCTGCAGCGGCGGCGTCGAGAAATAAAAAACATTGGCCCAAGCGGCAGCTTCTCTGCAATGCATGGTTGCTAGCGGCGTTGGAAGACAGATGCGCAACTCTGCTACCTAAAGGTAGCATATACAGTAACTCTAGCTACGAAAGGCGAGGGCACGCACAGTGAACGAACGAGGGGCGGAGGTAGGAAAAAGAGAAGAGGTTCTTGATGGAAAATGGAAAATAGAAAGGTGGGGGAGTGACACAGTAACTGCGGCAGCGCTGTGCGGGCTCGCCGAGTGGGGAAGGATGGTGGTTGCCTAGGCGACGGAGTAGCCTTTGCACCGGCGGCGGCAAGGCTCTGCGGCCGCTTGCCGGCAGCGCGTTCCGCGTGGAACGTACGATCGCGTCCTCATCATGTGCGCTTTAAAGTAAGTTTCCTGTTGGGAAAAGCGTCGTCGTTATCACACTTGCTACAGATATCGCGTTTGCTACCTCGTCCGCAAATTGAAAAGTTTTGCGGCTTCATGACGCGAGCTTTCGCCTTTTCTGCCAGTGCGCAGACTTAAACGAGCTTGGCGGGCTTTCGTCGCCGTTGATCTCCCGGCCGCGAACACTAACTTCATATCACGCGCGCTGTTCTTGGGTTAGTGCTTGAGTGCGATCTTTTCGACGTCCGACCTTCATGTTGTCTTGGTCAAACTTCCCGCGACAACATGCCGAACCGCAGGCTAGGCCTAATCAGCGTTGATTGGTTTTCGGTAGCGGTCGCGGGCGATAAAAGTTGCGGTTTGGTGCGGTATCAACGAAACTTTTTGCGATGGCTGCACTTGAAGGGAAGGGAATCATATCGTTAATGAAAACGAGGGCATGGTTGGCACAAGCAACTCTCGAATGGTGGTTCCGGATTCGATTGCAATGTCTTGGACATCGCGTGCGCGCCCGTGAAATCGAACGATCGGTACCGCGCTCAGCACGTGAAATTTCGGTCGCGATTCGACATGGTTTCTGTGTAATGCGCATACCTCGAGGTGGCCTGAAACGTAGTCGGCGAATTTCCGCGATGGCACTCTGTTTTGTTTGCTTTTTTCCCCCTGTTCATTTCGTTGGCAATGCGGGTCTTTGGCGGTTAATTTTTGAACAATCAGAGATTTAAGTGGTTGTAAGCGCGCCAAATCGCATATGTCGATTATCGGACACGCGAGGCTACATGCTCAACACGTTTTGCGCAAGTGCAGCCTTTGAAGAAGGTTGTTTTGGTTATAGTGCGGTACCGCTTATGTGCGGATATTCGCGACTCCGGCGACTTACGTTATAACCGGTCTATACTACTTGGCACAGGTAGAATAAAAAAATCTTTTTTTTTGCAGTAGAAAGGCTAGGTGAATGGCTATAATGCAGGCAGATTTTTAAGTGCTGGCTTCAAAATTTCGTCACCTCGTTCTATTTTTGCCATATTGATCTCAAATTGCAATAAGCGATGTTTAGTGTATGTAATGGCATTTGTAATTGGTAGGTTTAGAAATTGCTAGCATTGTTACACTATCTACTATTCTGGCTGTTAATCCATGTATTAAAATGGCGCTTTCACTTTGTGATTCTATCACAATACAGTGTGACACTGTTTGCCTTTTCATAATTAACTCAAGAAATGACTATCCTGCACAAGAAAAAATTGAAATAGCACTTGAAGTGGGCGTGTAGAACTGAACACGGGCACCTATTTCACCAGGATTGGTGGAGAAAAAGGAACATTCACTTTTAAGACCAGCTTTCCCTCTCAACTCTGTCCCTATCGTGGGGAAAAGAGGCATTTGTTGTGGGCTACACTACATCTCTTAACATGAAAGCGTTTTGTGCTGGGGTCCACCAAGACTTCACAGATGTATTTCCTTCAGTAGAATGCAGATGACAAAGAAAAACAGAAGTTTCATTAGTTTGGGTGACCTGGGAGTTGAGCCCACGACGGGAGTCGGGCATTTAACCCACTGCGCCACTGATGCTCAAGCATGAGCCTTTACAAACCCGCCTTATGTCTCTCACAGCTTCTCTCGTTAGCAGCGACCTTGTTGGCGTGGGGCAATGTCCCCGTCTTAGAGAGTCAAGTACTGCGTTGTGACACTGACGAGCACCGACAGGATACACTTCGATAGTCTCAGCGCTAGGGCACCACGATGCCAGCGTTGCCCTACTCCATGCCGTGGAGGCTGGCTCCCCGATTTCCACTGCATTTCCTTTCAGTGGAGTTTGAGTGAGTGCTTTGTTGCAGTAAGACACGCCAGCGGGCAGCGAGACGCCTTTGCGCGTTCATGGCCCAAGCTACGGGCATTGCCTGTTGCATTCCTGAAGCGCTGTGTGGTGTACGCACGAGCACAGGCATAGGTACCCAATTACTGGAGAGCGCATACCTTGCTGTTTCTCTCCTCAATTTATGACGCTTTGAGGAAATATATATCGAGTACCAGTGTTTATTATGGGCTGATGCCACCTTGGCACAGGATTCACCGTTCGCTGTGTCCGGGTTTATTTTAACTACTTCAGCTACCACAAAGGTTTATTCTTGATCAGTGACATTAGTCGTCGGGATGGAAATGTTCGACCAGGCGTCAACGTAGGTGCGTCCACATCAAACGGTGCTACAGCAGCCAAACACCAGCACACACCGTGCAAGCTCTCATTTATCAATGTACATTAAACTACTTTTCTAAAGGCAAGTTTCACTTTCGTGTTATACTGATTCCTATGACACAGAAATCAACCATGTTTTTTCCTTGTTATTTTTTTACTGAAGGAACTATGGCACCTAATATTTTATGTAATACATAAGCCAAAAGCAGAATTGATTAATTTTTCACACATCAGGGTTCATAGTAACTTTGAAGAAAAAAAATTCAGGAGGTTTTAAGGACTTTCAAGCACCTAACGAAGAATTTTCAAGGACTTGAAACAACACTTGTCGAGATCCTAGAAAAAGCAAACACCAGCTTTTACAGCGTGAAACACATCTTTCACTGCACACAAGCCAAAGCAGGCACTTTTTCACAATTAATAGCAAACTAAAGCAGTTTTTGCAGTTTCTTTCTTTGCTCATATTTTGTTCACTGCAGGTTTTATGGCATTACACTGTTTTCAGCAGGTTTCACTATTCTTCTGCTAGGTTGCTCAACGTAAAATGATTCACCTCACAATATGGAAGTACTGCGCGTGCATGTGCGCACCCACCACACACACACACAAAATGTACGTTGCCAGCCTTAGAATTTTTTCAACTTATATGGATATGTTTTGTTATATAGATATATAGATGACATAATTGCCACAAATATAACTCAAAATTGCAGGAAAGAAACACAAACATGACAACACGGGCAGCACTTCCAACATACTTTGTGTCATTTTAGGCTAAGGCAATTATGTCACACAACAAGTACCAACTAGGCCATGAACAGGTTCACCTGGTGAGTATGTGTGTGCAGACACCTTCCCTCCCCACTGCCACAAAATAAAATCCTCATTAACTCTCTGACCAAAAGTAGGCTTGTGCGAATGTAACTTTCTAGGCTGAACGTGAATGGCAATTAGTGTCGAATAACTCTGAACTGAATACGAATAGTAGTAGGATGCCAATTATATGTGGAAAGATACTTTAAGTTTAAAAATTTCTCATACTTAAGCAATATAAGACGCTAATAAAAAAAGGACAAGTCCAGAAGTGTGGCTTCGCAGCGGTACGGATTTCCCCTGACAAGCTGGTTTGACGACACAGCAGTCCCGTGGTGCAGTGAAACCATCTTTAGTGCGGGTTACATGTGGTAGAATATGTCTATTCGGTCTTTTTAAATACTTTCAAATTTTAAATCAATGATATAGCGAATTTGACAAATGTAATATGTGCTTGATTATTCGCACAGAACTATCTAAAAAGCAACCGCTAAATATTGGCTCAACAAATGTGTATTGACAAAATTCAAGGACATTTAAGGACCTACAAAAATGTAAGGGTTTTCAAGGCCTTGAAAATGCTATTTGAAAATTCCAGGGTTTTCAAGGGTTTCAAGGACCGCTATGAACCCTGCACATACAAGTTTTACTAACGAGATGTATGTTATGTGAGAGATATAAATTGCCAGATTCAAGATTGTGGGACAAAACTGAACAAAAGTTCGTAAAGACACACTTCTGTCTACTAAGAAAAATATAACAGAAAATATCAGATAAAAAATCTACTGCCATCTAATAGGCAACACCTGTCTTCCAGTACACTCTTGTTTTCTGCTTGGTTTTCCAGTCGCATTTGCATTTCTTACAGTTTCTAAAAGTTTCCATCTTGGCAGGCTGGTGCTGAAATGCGAACTGAGATGGGGCAAAGCAGAAAACAAGACTGGCCGACCTTCCAGACTGGCTTACATTGCTGTTGCTCTCAGACTCGCTGCTGCTCATTAAATCAATAAAATCAGCCGCGAATGCAGTGGAATGCCGATATCTTTCGATGTGCACCGCATCCGGTGGCGGTCATTTTCACTTTCCATTTACATGGTCACCAAACTTCGAAGCTTGTTTAAAAATCAAGGCCACGTGGGGAATAAAAAAAGAACGAACTACGTACAGAAGAAAAATACTAGTATAGTTGTTCCCCTTTCCGTCGGATGGCGCAGTGCGTCCACGAGTCTTCCGTGAGATTGGCAAGAGCCACCACATATAGGAAATTATGTTTGGTAAGGGCGCAACAGGACAAAATATAAAGGAAAGGTGGGGGTGTAGGATTCATCGTGGAGCCAAGTGTGATAGGGTGAAGCAAATGTGTTTGGGTTTCGGGCCCAGAAAGAGAACGTGGCTAGGGGTAGCTTGCTTGTGGAGGGAAAATAACTACAGAGAAAAGAACCAGGAGATAGAGAATTGCATAAATGCGGATATTAAGGAAATTGGTAATAGGACTGAAATCATCCTGTTGCCCACATCGATGACCTTGAGGGATATTCAGACACCAATTGGAAGTTAGGTATTGCTAGAACTCTGCAAGCAACATAGTGCCATGTGGTTGTGACGGCGAAGAAGGCTGCAGCAAGACTGGGAAATGCGAAACCCTTTATTTGGGCGGGAAGGCAGCGATGGAAGCTGTTTTCCACGGGTTTGGGCGAACACCAGGCTTGCTAATCACGTGGCCCAATAACAAGAGCTCCTCGTAGGCAAAGCGGCACTTTTCTGGTTTCAGGGTGACTCCGGAGGTCTTGATTGCTTGAAGCACAGCTTCAAGGCGCCGGAGGTGTTCGTCGATGTTTGAGGCAAACACAACGATGTCGTCCAAGTACACGAGGCAAGTCTGCCACTTCAATCTTGCCAGTACTGTATCCACAATGCATTGGAAAGTCGCAGGTGCTGAGCAAAGACCGAAAAGCATGACGAACTCGAACAGGCCATCTGGTGTTATAAACGCAGTCTTTTCTCGGTCTCTCTCATCGACTTCGATTTGCCAGTAGCAAGTAGGTCCATCAATGAAAAGTACTTCATGTTGTTTGATGCAAGGCTTCATCTCTACGTGAAAGAGGGTACACATCCTGCTTCACGATTTTGTTCAGGAGATGATAATCGATGCAGAAACAGAGGGTTCCATCCTTCTGAACAGCTAAATAGCGCGAACTTCAGGGACGAAAGACAGGAGAATGCGACACACACAAGCGCTATTTAGCTGTTCAAATGGAGTACCAACTAGCCCAAACATGCACCTTGCTAAATTATATTTCCATCCATCTTCATTAACGCCACGGGAGACGCCCACGGACTCTTGGATGGCTGGATGATGTCGCTGCGTATCATTTCATCGACTTGTTTCTGAACGGCCTTGCATTCTTGTGTCGAAACTCGCCACAGGCTCTGATGGAGTGGACAGGCATAGCCTTTGGTTATAATGCAGTGTTTGGCAACCGGGCTTAGTTCAATTCGCAGTGATGACAAAAAGCAGTCCTTGTATTGTTGGACCAGGACTTTGATCTGTTCTTGCCTGTGCATGGGAAGACTCGGGTTGACGTCAAAAGCGGGTTCAGGAACTAGCGTCATCGGAGTAGGTTCAATAAAATCTGTGGGGGCGAAAGCATTGCTGGCTTTCCCAATTTCTTTGATAAAGGCGACTGTTGTTCCTTTGTTGATGAGCTTGGACTTGTTGCTGAAATTTGTGAGCATCACCTCTGCTTTCCCTCCATGAAGCTGAGCTATTCCTCATGCGACGCAAATGTTGCGATTGACTAACAGGTGCTGGTCGCCCTCGATGACGCCTTCTAAGTCTGGTTTTTTTGGTGCCAATGGAAATTATGATGCTGAAGAGATGCGGACAGTGACTTGCTAGTCAAGCACATCTAAGGCATGGCTCCCTGGCGTCGTGTGGTGCGGCAGCACTTTTCCTGAAGTTTGTGTGACCGACTCAGATCTCAGGTCGATGACGGCGATGACAGTGTGTACAGCTTGCACTTTGAATTTTCATTTTCTGGACACAAGCTTGCCTGAATAAAGAGTTTCGTCTTGAACACGCCAAATGCTGCATTCATCAACACCATGACCACGTAACAACAGTCTTGATATAGTTAACACGGGCCCTAAGTGTGAAGGGCAGATCACGTAGAAAGTTGGAAACAGGCAATTTAACACTGATTATTGTCTCATGACACAAGGAATTTATGACAAACTGAGAGAAATGAAAATAAACAAGGAAGGGATAAACAGCTTGGGTAGTCATCATAAAGGCATAACATTACAAATGGGATATAAAACTGGAAGTGAGAGCATAGAATCAATGTTTGGCAGCTCGTATTTAAACAACAAAACAAATAACAAATACAGCCGCTAGAGTTGAGGAAGACGTAGGTAAAATACTACCCTGGCAAGGACTGCGAATATAGTGAGCTGTTACATGTAATGACAGAAATAAGGAAAGAGAAGCAAAGAATTAGCTGGAATCCAATCGTTCCTAGTTGTGAAGCCGATCATTCCTAGCTGTGTGCAGCACATCGCCAACTAACCTGACGCCGTCACTGCCGGGGCGCTTGCTGTACCATACGCATGCAATTGTCATGAAAGTGTTCTTGAAGACCACTCTGTTCCTGACTGCACACAGGCGCAGCGATGGCGAGCTGCTTACGCTTGTGAAGGCAACATGTCTGTTCAGCGCACTTAGCAATCACGCAAAAAGAGGCAGCATGAATGGCGGCGCGGCACATACCACTGCGCCAAGCCACATGCACTATTGAGCAGTTAGCTGAAGATGCTTATCAGAAGGGTTGTCAGCGATTAAGCCGTGCTGGTGCGTTTGCCACCTGCCGCCGTCATGCCTCCGTGCATTTCCAGTGTTTATCCGTAAAGACATCGCCGCACTGCACCGGCGACAGTGGGCCCTTCAGATTTTCGATATACTTCACCCCATCACGCTCCCGCATTGCGGCAAAGCTGCCTTTCGGACTCTGCCACGGCTGCTAACTAGAGAAAGCACTGGTTCAAACCTACGAGATGATAGACGCAGCAGAGGTAAGGGCTTTAATGCCATTTCGCAGCCGGAATTTAGGCAGAAAGTCTGGAAAATTGAACGCCGAAGAGTCTTATACATTAAAGGGGTGGTGCCATCAAATTTCGAGGCTATAACAAGCCTGTTGTGGGTTTCCTCTGTATGCAAGGACATTCCACACGAAGGGTCCGACACAGCAAAAGTTTAGAATATATTTTAATCCACTTCCAAAGTGTACCTAAATGCCCATTCTCCCGATCGAAACCCATCGCTAGCGCGCCAACACTGACGTAGATCTGTAGGATGGGCAACGAAAGTTGTAGTGACGTCACACCAGATCTGCTGTAGTAACGCGAGTGACCTCCTGACCTCCGCCACTTCCGTAACGTTCGTACCGGCTGTAGGGAACTAGAATATATTCTAGTTCACTATAGTACCGGCAAAGCATCGGTTGCTACATCACTCGCCGAGTTTCGATCGCTTCCTGGCTGAGTGCGTCACAGCCTTGTGTGGTCACGTGAACATGCCTCCTACACTTCTACGTCACTGCCCAACCTCGGCGCCCAGAAACCGAAACCGAAAGTTGTCCGCATCAAACGGCGATATTAAATTATTTAGCGAGAATACATGAATCTTGGTGCGTGCATCATGCTTCTTGGAGCTATAGGAAACGCTTACAGCAAAGAACGCGCAAGCCACAAATTTGGTGGCACCACCCCTTTAACTGGGGCAGATTAGGAACACCGGACTCGAAGGGAGCGCGTCCTTGTCCGCCACATCAGTTGGGCCTCCACAGAGGTTGAAGGAGGAGGAGAGGTTGAGGAAATAGTGTCTTTTCCTTTCACATGTAAAGCGTTGCCGACGCCATATTGTTGCACCCATAGGTCGCCAAAAAATTTAAGCTCACTCAGACTCACTCAAGAAATATCTTTTGCTCTGAGGGCTCATTCGGACTCAGAGCCTTTTTCTGAGCTGGACTCACTCAGACACAAACTCACCAACTTATTACTCAGCTGGACTCGCTCAGACTCACAGCTTCACCTGAGTGTGAGTCGACACGAGTCCATTGGCGTAAAATTAGTTTTTTCAATCATGATGTCAATCTTCTTTAACGCCAATATCTCACATAATCAGTGCTCTACGATACGCCTTTTGATCTTGTACCTTCAAATACGAGTTATCGATGCGGTGTCTTGACGTGGGCGCGGAGGGGAAACGTAGCGTCGGGCTGCAGCAGCGTAGCTCATGGCTTGCGGCTGAGGCGGTGCTAGCTGAGGAACACCCAGTGACTGTTGAATTTCTTCCCGCACAATGTCAGCAATCGACGTCACTTCAGGCTGCGAAAAAGGTGCAAGCTTTCGCAGCTCTTCTTGAACGATGGCTCGTATCATTTTGCGCAAATCGTCGGAGCCAAGGGTATGAACAGCTGTGCTGTCTTGAATTGTGCATCGATTGAACTGCCGGGTGCGCATTTCCAGCGTCTTCTCTATCGCTGTTGCCTCTGACAAGAATTCCTGGACGGTTAAGGGTAGATTCTACATCAGCCCAGCTAAGAGTTCTTGCTTGACTCCTCGCATGACGAAACGGACTTCCTTCTCCTTGGGCATGTCGGCGTCAGCGTGGCATAACAGTTGAGTCATTTCTGCCGCGAAGATGTTGATGTTCTCGTTCGGCAGTTGTGCCCGTGTCTCCCCGTTCCCGTTCCTCAGTTCGGCCCGTGTCTCCAGCAAGGTCGCGGCCCTTTCCTTTCGGACAACGCTCGCAAACGTCTCCAAGAAAGTGCTGTGAAAGAGGTCCCAGGTCCGAAGTGTCGATTCCCAATTCTCGAGTTATGCCCTTGCTGCTTCTTCCAGGTAAAAGTATACGTGGCGCAGCTTGTCCTCGCAGTTCCAGTTATTAAATGTGGAGACCCTTTCGAAGGTCTCGAGCCAAGTCTCGGGGTCTTCACATGGCGAACCATGGAAGGTTGGCGGCTCCCTGGTTGCCTGCATCACGATCGCTGTAGGGGACACTGCGGCAGTCATCGTTCCTGTTGTCTCCGTTGCCGTGGCTTTTGGCTTGTCCGGTAGGGATCCGAACTCGGGTTGTAGTCCTAGCTGCCTGCGGCTAGCTCGACGATCCAGGATGTCTTTCGGGTCTTCTTGTTGACGACGTGGACTTGGATCACGGTCTTGCAGGGGCGTCCGGAACATGGACGAAGCAGCACCTCCACCAGATGTCACGTGGTCGTGACGAAAAGTCAAACTACAGCAATACACCCTGTATCCTGATAGCGGCGAACAAAGCGTCGGCCGTCGATAAAATTGCTCATGGCTGGGACGCGCAGTCCCAGCCATGACACATCCCGCATCGAACTTTCCTGTCTTATCACTGGTGGTCGCGCAAGCTCTGGAATAATCTATACTATTCGCGTCCTGCGCGAAACCTTAACAAAGTGATCTACTACAATCGCAAAGCTTCTCGAACACTGTGGCGTGGTCAGCGTTGAACGTTGCTAACCGTCCTTGCTGGTCAAACCCGAATACATCAAAAGAAAACAAGAAGCGGGCATGGCAATATCATATATCATCATTATCATATATCGTTCCAGTAAGGACATTTTTATAAAATACGCGACTCACACGAGATATTTTCATCAAGACCTTCCCATGAAAGAGTCTGTGGGGGGAAGTCATGACACCCCTTCCCCTAACTCAAGCCTCTGATCAATAAATATTGAGGTGGCGCACGAATGCTAGCATGCTCAGACATGTGTGAATAGACGTGAGTATAAACGTAAGCCGACACATAAGGCTGATAGTAATGCTGAAGATGAGTAGATAGGACCATAAGTCGGCAAAGAAAGGTGGAGCTCACTCGGACTCACTCAAGAACTATATTCTGCGCTTAAGGCTGACTCGGACTCAGCCTCACCAATATTTTCTTCAACTTGACTAACTCGAACTCAGACTCACGAAAATTTTCTTCCACCGGACTCACTCATACTCAAACTCACCAAAATATTACTCACCCGAACTCACTCAGACTCGCGGCCCAATATGAGTCTGAGTGAGTCGACTCATGAGTGAGTTTGCCGACCTATGGTTGCACCAAACCATGCAAATAAACCCAATTCGGCCTCTGGAGGGGTGGTGTTCCCTAGACAACTAGGGAACACCACCCGATCTCGGAAATAGTAGGCGAACGAGATAAGACGGAAAGGCAAGCTAGTTGGCTTGGCTGCATTGTGGAAGATTTGCACACACCAACCACACGAACACACAACGAAAAAAGTTCACAAGGACCAGCGCAGACTAGCAAGTGACCTTTATTCAATAAAAACACACATATACATTCCCGATAAGGACCTCACAATATCTGCGCATGATTAACACGGCACCGTATATTCCTTTACATAAAAAACGATAAAACTATTAAGAGAACCGATACACTATCACATCTTGTTTAGCAAGTTCATTTTTGTCTTCATTCAATGCGATGGAAGGATGACTAACACATGCGTCTTGAAGTCTAGAGATATGCCAAGCTTTTACACTCTCTCTTGTCGTTTGATTAGGGTGAACATACAAAACAGCAGTTTCATTACCCATTGGACTGCACGACTTCAATGAATAACGCGCACAATGTAATCCTAAATGCGTGTCAGGCCTTCCCTTCTGGTTGGCCTAGTATTCGTTTAACCTTGCCTTTAAATATCGGCCCGTCTGACCTACATAGCGTGGTGGTGTTCCCTAGACAACTAAGGAACACCACCCCTCCAGCGTTTCACCAAGCTAGCCAAAAGAAAAGCTTTCATATTGCTATCTCATAAGAATATGCTTAGGGATACCCTGCACCCCTTTTTTTTCTGTAATTTCGCTTCGAAGTATTACAATAACATTCGATTCGATTTCCACTGAAACTTTATTATTCGAATTCGCTTCGCACCCAAAATTTTGCTCTAGAAAAAATCCATTGAACAGATATTGGTCGAAGCAAAGATTAAAGGAATCCATTACAGTAACAGGACAAGAACCCACCCCTCATGCTTGGTGAAAAAACATATCCTGCCAAAAGCGGACCCTGTTATGAACAGCTCAGACAATCTTGCAGTTAGTTGTGCATGGCAAAAAAAGAGTTTAAAAGCGGAGCGCAAAGTTGTCATTTTTTCAGGAGCCCTTTCTTTCATACAGAGACCTGTGCTCACTCCCTTTGGAGCTGCCCCCACCTGCTTTTTTATGTCAAAGAGCAAACAGCGTGCTTTTGGCCAACAGCCGACATAAATGAAGAGCGGCGTTTGGATCAGATGTGCTTTTTGCCACTGGGTGCTGCCACGTGCTGGCTCCGTGGTCCAATTTCTGCTAACATTAAACAGTAGCTGCACTTGTTTGCAGAAGGATAGCTGTGGGAAAAAGCCATCCCGTGCGCTCGAGGTCATGATGCAAGCTGACGTAACTTCTTTTCCCATGTGCCATCCTTCTGTGTGTAGCTTCCACTGCACTCATCGGCATGAGAGAAGAGAGAAAGTGTGTGACCAACCCCCGCAACTCCACTCTTCTGGATGGATTCTTCATGAATTCGGGGGGACATTTTTGCAGCGATCGATTTGTGAGGCAATAAACTCCGATACAGAGGTGATTCGATGATTACTTGGAAAAGTGGCTCAGGACCTTTAAAAGAAACATTAAATATAATGCCCATCTTCTTTATGAAAAAATGAGTCCAAAAATTGTCTGTATGACAGAAAATAGCAGAAACCATGTTGGCAACAGCCTCCCGTCGGTGCAATCAGATGCAGTGTCACTGCCATCATAAAATAGCAACAGAGCATATGTTTTGCAAGTTCGTGTAAATTGACTGCATATGCGGCAAGCACACATGCAGTCAGAACTGTGGTTATCGTTTCCCACAACCGTTGACAAAGCCATGGTCGCTACCGACGCGATCGGCTACGGAGACAACAAAACTCCAAAAGTACACGCGCATCCAATGCTCACTGAGCCAAAGCGATGCTGCCTGTCACAAACTCTGTGAGCAAAACCGTGGTAGACACATTCATAAATAGCAACGGTGTGGGCAGTACACAGACTGAAAACGGAACTACCATCTGCCGCAGTCGCTGCGCATGAAACTGTGGTCACTATCGGTGCAATCATCAATAGCGACTATGTAGCTCCGAAGGTATGTGGCTAACGCAGCGGTAGATTAAAGGCAATAAAGTCGTGCAAGGGCATACAGCGTTTTCGCATTCCTGTCCTTCGCTTATGACTATGGTGGAGCAGACTTCGGCACTTAGTTTTCAGTTGGCCTCAAGTGAAGCTTTTACGCACACATTCGTGGCAGCCAGCTATGCCGCCCCTTATTGGTCCGTTTGCGCATGTCCCAGAAAGGCATATACAAGTTCTTTTGATGACAATAAATGTTTTTTGCATAGATCGTTGTTTGCAAACAGATTTTGCTGGTTTTTTGACAATACAAAACTTAGGGTGATACGAATATTTTCACTCCCCCGTGAGATTCGTATCACCAAGATTCTACTGTATTAAAAAGCTGGCAGCACTACATTTAGGTGAATATTTAATTTTAACCTGCTAACATTGGGTGCACGTCAGGTTCGAGTACCGTAAAAACCGGAATATAGGTCGAATTTTTTTTTCTCGAAAAACAGCCGTATAAAGTCGACCCCTGTTTTATATACCGGTCATTTACAGCAAAACTTCCAAAGTCTGGCCACTATGGGCAACTGAAGTCAACCGCTTCTATTGCCAGCGCAATCAGTGGCGTCGCTTTGTTTACTACCAGCCTTGAGCCGTGGGCGGCCTCATTTTGCGCTTTTGTTGTTGTCTTGTGAATCTATTTGGGCTCCAAGCTTTTTTTTCTCATTCTCGAGCGGTGGCCGACAACAGTTTACTGTAGTGTTTAAGAAAACGGCGATCGAGTTCGCGAAGGCATGAAGAAATCTGGTCTGAAGTGTGTGAAAGATGTGTTGGGATGCTAGTGCACGTGAACAATAGCGGGAGCCGGGAGTCACAAACAATAACTGAAAGTTTATCTTTGCATGGGTGTTCTCGCTGCTCCAATCTTGCTGGATACTTTTTCTTTATTGCTTCCTGATGCAAGAAAATTGCGTGAAAAAACGTAAGACAAGACGAAGAAGGCTACAGCACAAGCACATACTAACAACTGAACTTTTATTAGAAAGACAAAAATATATAGAAAGCCCAAACCACATGTTCACCACGAACAGAACCGAAAACCTCAGATGTGCGCATCCAGGTACGTTATCTCTGCCTTATTTAACGCAAAGGAAGGCTTTGCCACACAGTCATCTCCAGCTTTCAAAATGAAAAAGCTTCAACGAGCTCACGTGCCGTCTGGTCCTTATGACGTGCAAGCACTTTGGCATCAGATAAGCGAGGAGTAAACGTACATTCACGGCAGTGCAGGGCCAAATTTGACGAAGGCTGACCATTCAATGATCGACGGTGATCTTGCAGGCGCGCATTCAGACAGCGGCCTGTTTGTCCTATATAGTATTTACCGCACGTGAAAGGCACCTGATATACAACTCCCTTGCCACAAACCGAAGGGCTCTCCCTGTGTTTCACCTTACACTCATGCCATTTCTGCACAGTCCCATCCACCTTCCTTTCAACAGCGGCGCATACTCAACCAAACTTATTCTTAGCCGAAAAAACAACATCTATATCATATCTCGCACCAACCTTCTTGAGACGATGGGAAACACCATGCAAGAAAGGGATACTTACGAGAGGCTTCTTCTCACATACCCTATCATTTTCGACCGAGCCTTTCAACTCAGATTTCAAGGTCGTGAGAATTCTTTCACACAGGGGGCCCAAATTAGCAGTAGGATAGCGCGCTTCTCAGAGCCTGTCCAGCTGCTTATCGAAACTTTCACACAACAGGTGCGGGCACGTTTTCTTTAAAGCGGAAGTCAAACAAGAGACCGCCACGCCATTTTTCACTAACTTAGAATGGCCAGATTGGAAGTCTAAAATTGGCTTCACTGAACGTGGGGAATACAGCCAACAAGTGTAAGCACCACCAAAACGAATGGTCAAGTCTAAAAACTGAATAGCACCTTCCCGCGGTACTTCAAAATTGAAATTACGTGTACCCCTCGCTTGTCTGATGCCAAAGTGCTCACACGTCATAAGCTTTTTTTCATTTTGAAAGCTGGAGATGACCGTGTGGCAAAGCCTTCCCTTGCATTAAATAAGGCAGAGATAACGTACCTGGATGCGCACATCTGAGGTTTTCGGTACTGTTCATGGTGAACATGTGGTTTGGGCTTCCTATATATTTTCGTCTTTCTAATAAAAGTTCAGTTGTTAGTAGTGTATGCGCTTGTGCTGTAGCTTTCTTCGTCTTGTCTTACGTTTTTTCGCACTATTTTCTTGCATCACGAATTACCAACTCGCCCAACAGTCAATTCTTCTAAGTTTGCTTCCTGAGATGCCAGCAGCTCTGGTTACAGCGGCACGTGTGGCTATTGATCAGCGGGCAGATCGAGTGCACCACAGAAGCATTCACTACTGGCGGACGCTGAAGTATCACATCACGACACGCAGCAATCAGAAAAGCCAGACCACAGCGCATCTAGAGCTGGAGACTAAGGTTGCACAGTTTAACTGGGAGCCGCGCTCGTGTCGCGATTGTTACCGGGGACCTCAAAGTGCATCCAAATTAAAGCTGTCAAGACGGTTGTGACGTATTGCGATGATAATGCTTGAGCTGATCTTTTGGTTTTCTGCCAAGTGGAACTTCCATGTAAACACGCGCGTAAATAAATGGCATTTTGACTGTGCACCATTTGAAATTGCCTTTGTTTCACGGTGAAGGTGCCTCCTGATACTTTGGCAGTTACATGTACTTTGTTCTCTTTCTTTAAATTTTCAGTAGTTAGAAGTCAACCTATATTCCGGTTTTTATGGTAACTCTGATTCTATTTCTTTCTTTAACGGTACCAGAGAGGCATCAACGCGGCGGGGTCAGCATAAAATTGCTACATATAATCATGATTTTTAGTACTTTACTTCTACGGGGCTTTTGCCATGGCCAAACCGATTCGTTGTACAATGTGGGTATAATAGGGGATGTATAATCGAGGTGCCACTGTAGTTCCATCTAAAAGAGTTCTGTTTACTGAAAAAGATGTGCAGCACTATTTGTCTACACCCTCTCAACATCAATTAAAGGAATTGTAGGCATCAGGAGGTGAATGTAGCTTTTCAAAAAGCAGAGAAAATTACAAAGAGCTGTGGCACAGCGTTGACAGAATTCATGGTGCAGTTGCTATTGATCACGCATCAAAAAACGTATTACTTTTTGCTTGCTTGAGTCCCTGCCACGTCATTTTTAGCAGTCTCCATAAAAGAAATGCTGCACAAACATCTCGGATCCTATTGTCCCTATAGCTATTTATGTGCAGTGCATCGACTACTAATTTCATGCCTTCACTGTGCCGGGATTCTTGCATTGCTGTAATGCATGCATTTGCCCCAGGAGCATATGAGCAGTGAGGAGCCTTCAAGCCGGTTTCGTGGAAGAAAAGTAGGCTCAATTGTTTTAGTGCTGGGGCGGGTAAAGCCGATTTATTCTGTACTCCTGGAATTGTAACCACGTAACCACAGTAACCACGTGCACATCTACACCGATGGGTCAACCACGGTGTCCAGTTCCGGTGGTGCGGTGGTCATACCAGCACGAGAAATCACCCTAAAACTCAAAATATCCCATGTGACTACATCTACGGCGGCAGAACTTACGGCTCTGCGTTGTGCACTAGAGTACATCGATTCGGAGAGACCGAGCAAATGGGCTGTTTTATCCGACTCGAAACCGGCATTACAGTGCCTGCAGTCAGCTCTCCGACGCGGATGCCACGAACAGCTTACGCACGAAATTCTGAAGATTCATCACCGTGTCAAAGAAAAAGGCCACGAGGTTGACTTTCAGTGGCTACCTGGTCATTGCGGGATCAGTGGCAATGTTTCCGCAGACAATGCTGCTCGCACATCCCATCAAGAGACCACCGTTTCGATTCCTCTATCTAGGACAGACGCTGCAAGGCAGCTTCGTCACCTGGCACGTAGTCTCTGTTTGGCGGAGTGGAACATGCCAAGTATAAGACGTACAAGACTCCACCAAATAAACCCTTCGCTGGAACTCCGACCTCCATCCGGACTTCGTCGACGTGAAGCTTCGCTTCTATGTCGGCTTTGGTTAGGAGTTGCCTTCACGAAGACATACACAACATTAACTGGAGTGACCGACAGTGCAGCATGCGAGGTCTGCAGCACTGAGGAAGACATTGATCATCTGCTATGCCGCTGCCCTCGATTTGCCTCTGAACGACGAACTCTTTCTGACGCGATGCGACGATTGGACGATCGACCGCTCTCCGTGCAGATGCTGCTGGAGCACCGTCCCCATCGCTCGGCGGCCCACAAGGCCGTTAAAGCACTTTTGTGCTTCTTAAGAACTACGGGCCTTTGTGAACGCCTATGACTGTTGTACAGTGCCACCGCCTCATAAGTGTCAGCTCATTTATTGATCATTTCCTTTTTTTTTTTTTCTCGCTCCCCCTCTCTCTCTTTGTCTCTCCCATCTTTCCACTCCCCTTCCCTTTCCCCCGGCGTAGGGTAGCCAACCGGACTGCTGTCTGGTTAACCTCCCTGCCTTCTCCCTTTTTGTGTTCCTTCCTTCCTTCCTTCAAGCCGGTGCCGCTACTGGCTGTCATCCATGGGTGCGGGGGGTATCCTGTGCCAAATGGTCAGCTGCTGCACACTTAGTGGCCCCACACAAAAAGGAGGCCACAAACACATCTGAGTTGTCGCCTACTAAAAGCACGCAGTACAATCGCATCGGTGCTATGCTGCATGCACTACCAAGAAAATAGTGCAAGATGGCTGTTGTGACCGGGTAGTTGGTGATAAGTAGTAATGGAACGTTCGCAGGTGACTTTCAATACTCCTTGTACATTTCAAATATGTGTTGGAATGTATGGCTGACCAGTCTTTGCACTTGGATCATTCTTTGTCTAGCATCCTAGAGACAACTAATGTTATCAAAGTTTTTGGCTATGTAGACGATTTTTTAATACTTTTAAAGAAACCCATTGACTTTATAATCTTGACAAGTCTGTTCATTCTATCCTTGACGCGTTTCAGCAGTGCGGGAAGGGTTTGACCTTTACCCATGAAATCCCTTGCAATAACTCGTTGCAGTTTTTAGATTTAAGGCTCTGTTTAAGCACTCACGTGTGCTGGTCTTACAGCCCACGAGCGCAGAAGGGTCTGCTGCCATATGATTCAGCGCAGTCGAAACTAGTTAAGCGAGCGATAGTGAAGCTTTGTCTGGGGTCTGCGCTTGGAAAGTCATGCCCACATGCTATGCAGGACAGCTTTAGAAATCAAGTACGGGGAGTCTTGGAAGCCGGATACCCTTGCACGCTCGTTACGGCAGTCGCAGAGACTCTCCTGCGAGAGTCAAAAGCACCCCGTTCCGGTAAGACACCAGGGCCGCAATCCAGGAGCCGCCCTGTAGTGTTGCCCTACATTCACCGCACTTCTCACAATCTGAAGAAGGTTGTGGGCAGGCACGATGTGCCGATGGTTTTTTCAGCCCCGCGCAAGCTGGCAAAGCTCTACCTGAAAATTTCTTCGGCTAAGAAGAGTCCTGGAGTGTGTGGCATGAAGCACGAAATGCCTTATGTAGCCTGCACGGTTGGTGTCGTCTATGAGATTCCACTTTCATGTGGAAATCTTATGTCGGGCAGACCGGAAGGTGCATCAACGTTCGTGCAAGGGAACATGAATTGACCATAATTAATAAAGAGAACGCGCATTTACCAGCGCATGTCCGACATTGCATGTGCGTACCAAATTTCCGAGCGATCCGAGTTTTGGGCCGAAGCCAAGACAGCACCGCACGGGAACTTTTGGAAGCCTATTTTATCTCAACTAGAGGAAACGCGTGTGTTAGCCAGCCTACTGTTTCCTTATTGCATGGTGAAAAGAGATTCTTGCGTGGCTTGTTGTGATCTGACAGTGAAAAGCGATTAGCGTTGCGACCACGTGACTGATGGCATATCTTGTTGACGACGAAAAATAAAGTTAGTTGAAAGTTTGCGCTCGTCCGAGTCTCCCGAGTCCGTGTTTTTATATGTGTGCGCATCAATATTCTTTCCTTGCTTTGCACTTACGGAAAAGGCGAGAGACCTTTTATGGCACTTTCTGGAATTGGCCACACCGTAAGCACGGTCGCTCTTTATACAAATGAATAAATGTGATCACAGTACGCATAGCATGCAACAAGCCACTGCGGCGCAGTCAGCAAATATATCGGGCTCTACATGGACTGCATCAGAGAATCATCACAACTATTCTTTAACCACTGGTAGGGCTAAAACAGGCATGGAGTAATGATGTTTTATTTGCAGTTCACAGTGGGCATTTGTCCATATAATTAAAGGGACACCAAAGTGATACAATGAATCGATTTTGATTGATAAATTGTACTCTGAGAGCTCTAATGTTGTTAATTCCACCATGACAGCTTCATTAGTCCAGGAGAAAATCAAGGTCAAAGTTTCATTTTAAAATTTTGTGCCGGAATCTCCATGCATGATGTCATGGATTACAAAGTGCATTTTTCGCATTTTGGTGACATTGGCTCAAAGAAATTTCCTGAAACTTGGTACAGTCGAACACGGATATATCAAACCCACATATATCGAACTCGTAAATTATCCCCTTAAAAATCCTTTGTAAAAGTATAGAAATTCGCACGTCTACATCGAACGGTATTTTTACCTGCCAACGGATATATCGAACGCCGCGTGAGCTGGAAGGTGCGCTTCGGCACTCGCTGAGCCCCGCGACCTTCGCGGCACCGCGCCTCAGCCGACACCCGACACGCTCGAAAAACATGAGGGCGAGAGGGCCGATTGTACTCCTGTTCGGTGCATTCTCCAACTTGCGGAACGGCTTTTTCTTTCTTTTTTTTCTCTCTCTCTCTTTCTCATACTTTCTCCGCGTTACCGTCCGCTCGGAGAGCAGGAACGAAGGAGCCAGCGGCCTCCTCCTTTCGCCTTTTTTGTTTATTTATTTATTTATTTATTTATTTATTTAACATACCTTACAGGCTCTCGTTAAAGCATAGGGTAAGGGGGGCTTACAGAAATTGAGAACGTATACAGTTGAAATATACAAATAAATGCAACATAACAGCGACACTAATAACAGTAATAGAACATTGATTACAAGGAAAATACAGTCACCAAATAAATGCACATCCATACAAATGTCTATGAAATGATGCTAGGTGTAGTGAGAGAGTAGTTTCTCGCAGAACGCGTTGTTGTTAGTGACTGAAACTAGTACCACGTTGGGAAGATCATTCCACTGTGAGATTGCCTGTGGCAAAGCAGATAAGTTGAATGCACGTGTTCTGCCAAAAATACGCCTAAAGCTGCGCTGATTTCGCATGCGTGCAGACATGCGATCCAGTGTGTGTAGAGGGAAAGCAGATGGATTTCTGCTATGAATGTACTTGTGAAACAACACAAGGAGGGCTATCTTGCGGCGGATATCCAATGGTTGTAAACCGATCTCGCGTTTAATTTGTGATACACTGCTATGACGTTGGTAGTTCTGAGTGATGAAGCGGGCTGCTCCGTTTTGAATGGCTTCGATCATCTGTATTAAATAGAGTTGATAAGGTGACCAAACTGGTGAGGCATATTCTAACTGTGGACGTACGAATGTTAAATAGGCTTCATTGTAGTACTTGCACGAAAACAAACGGGGACGAAGAAAGGAGACACACGGACTAGCACAATCTAACAACTGATTTATTTTTGAAAAAAACGTTTGCTTTTAAAAGCCCAACGTGATCTGCGCGCTTCTGCCGTGTGTCTCCTTTCTTCGTCCCCGTTTGTTTTCGCGCAAGTACTACAATGAATTCGTTCCAACTAGGCCGGCTAGCAGTTTTGCTTAAATAGGCTATTTTGCGGACGCTCGATGTGGAGTAATGGAGATTTCCACACAAATAACCTAGTGTTTTGGGTGCCTTGGAACAAATGGAAGTTATGTGGGAAGACCATGAAAGTTTAGAGTCAATAATGACCCCTAGATATTTGTATGGGGTGGTTCAAGATACTTCACTATTGTTAATTTTGTATGAAAAAGTGAAAATCGAGTTTTTTCGGGAAACCGACATTATTTTACATTCTGAAGTGTTCAAGCTCATTAACCACTTATTACACCAACTGCAAACGAGGTCTAGGTCACCTTGAAGGGCCTCATGATCAGAGGAAGATGTTATGGTTCGATAAATGACACAGTCGTCTGCGAAAAAAAAAGGCGTATACGGGATGAAATGTTAGTCGGCAGATCGTTGATGAAGATTAGGAAGAGTAGAGGGCCAAGGACGCTACCCTGGGGCACTCCTGAAGTGACTTCTGCGATATCTGAATGAGAATCATTTGCAAATGTGAGCTGTTCCCGAAATGAAAGAAAATTTCGGAGCCATGATAGCGTTAAGGAGTCCAATTTAAGGGAAGACAGTTTGGAAATCAGATGACAATGGGCGACACGGTCAAAGGCCTTCGAAATATCGAGGAAAGCGCAATCTGTCTGTGTGTTCGTGTCCAAGTTAGTCTGTAGGTCTGTCGTGAATTCCAGTAGTTGTGTATCGCAAAAGAAACCTTTCCTAAAGCCATGTTGGGTGGAACTAAAAAAATCGTTTGATTCAAGATGATTGTAAATGTGAGAAGCAATGATATGTTCAAGTAATTTACAGCTGATAGAGGTTAACGAGATGGGGTGATAATTTTCAACCTGATCTTTACATTCTGCTTCAAATACGGGAATAACTTTTGCGACTTTCCAGTCCTTAGGAAGCTGACCGGTAGACAAAGACTGTCTGAAAATGTGAAATAATATTTGAGAGGACGTGGAAATTGTATTTTTTAGTATCTTTGAATTGATATTATCTAGACCACTAGAAGTAGAAACTTTGAGGTTGTTGATTAGTTTAGTGATGCCCTCAATGTTAATATCTACGGGTACCATGAAAGGGTAATCAAGTTACGGAAAGTCAGGAATGCTAGAATGATCTTCCCGTGTGAAAACGGAAGAAAAAAACGTGTTAAATGCACTTGCACACTGGTCTCTTGGGAGAGGTAATTGATTTTTGCCTTTCAAAGTAACATCTGTCACAGCAGAAGCTGGTGATAATTTTTGCCAAAATTTTCTGGGATTGCATTTTAATAATGAAGGTAGGTCATGTTTAAAATACTTGTCTTTAGCAGTGAATAACGCGGAAGTATAACTTTTAAGACATTCCTTACATATGCATTCCAAGTAGAGGCACTAGAAGCGTGCACCGCGGTCCTATACAGCCTTTTTTTTTCCATTCCTCAAAATTCGCAAATGTTTGTTAAACCATGGGTTTCTCTTATCATTAGATTTGGAAATTTCAGGGATGTATTTGTCGACTAATAAGTAATCTAATCTCTAAACAATGACCAATTTTCATCGACGGTAGGACTTGACAATGAGGACAAGAATGTGTTGCGATAGAATTCTTCCAAGTCAGAATTCATACAACTATAATTGGCCTTACTGTAGTCTCTAATCACTTTTTTAGTTTTACCCGCGACTTTGAGAGGAATGTTTATTGATAACTGAACGAGCTTATGGTCACTAAACCCCTCAAGGCAAGGGATTTCATCTACATTATTAGGATCTGTGGTAAGTAATAAATCCAAAATATTATTGCCCCGTGTTGGCTGGTTGATTATTTGAGCGAAATTAAAATCAAGGGCAAAATTCACAAAGTCAATAGACATTTTTGAGGTGGATGAAAAATTGGTCCAGTCAATTTGTGGTAAATTGAAACCACCAAACAGATAGACATTATTAGTGTGGCATTTCTCAATAGCTAATGTGGTGCTGCTGCGAAGGTGATATATAAATGATGGTTCTGAATCGGGAGGACGGTAACATACGCCTACTAGTATTTTAGTGGCAGAATTCGTGCACGCCACCCAGACAATTTCGAAGTTTGAGTTTGTATCGATGACAAAAGTAGGTATCTATTTTTTTTATAGCAATAAGGACACCTCCCCCACATTTACATTGACGATCACGCCAGAAGACATTATAATTGGCATTCCCGTGAAGAATTTCACTGTCATCAACATCCTGAGTAAGCCATGTTTCAGTGAGCAGAAGGACATCAGTTAGGCTATCATCTAAGAATGAACAAATGAGATCACGCTTGCACAGTAAACTGCGAATGTTAGTAAAGGAAACACATACAGCCGGTGCAGATTTATTCCGAATTTCTTTAGAGACATGCGCACACCTATGCCTCAGCTATCTAGCAGACAGCTTGACTGTGTGAGTAGCACTATCATAGATGTACGTTTTATCGCCCATGCGCAGACGATCAACGACTAGCTTGTAGGGCTTGTTTTTATTTTTGGCAAATTTGGTTAGCTTTCTTCTGGCTTGTAGCATGGGTAAAGAGAAATCTTCGCATATTGAAAATGTGGATCCCTTTAGTTTATAAGCTGAAGCAAGAACACTCTGCTTATCTTTAAAAAAAGCAAATTTTGTTATTATAGGCCGGTGTTTGCCAACAGCACAGCGACCAAGTCTGTGAACTCGTTCAAGTTGCGCGGCACTTGTATTCTTCTGTAGTTTCTTCAAGCAAAATTTAATCACCTTCATTTCTTTCTTTGTTGCTGTTTTGTGAGTTTTGATCAGCCAACCACAGCCCGCGCCTTTTGTATTTGCTCAGCCAACCACAGCTCACGCCTTTCGTACATCGCTGCTGTCCTCGCAGGTAGCCCGGGTAGCCATCGCCACCATCACGACTGATCGCGAGCACTTTGTTGGCGGAGTCCACTTCCGTGAGTTGTCGCATACCACCTCATTCCTCTTTTGTGTGCGTGCTGTGCAAAGGCGCCGCGGACTGCTTGAATTTTCGACTTCTCGTGTAGCAATGGCCAGCGTCAAGAAGTGCAAGAACCTTGACTTTGCGACGAAGTTGAAAGCCATACAGCGTGTTGAGGCAGGCGAAAAAAGTTCGGTGGTGACAGACAAAATCGGGATACCACGGAGCATGCTGAGCACCTTGTCGAAGAACAAGGCAGATATCAAGGCAAAGGCGGCAGAGCAGCGAACGTCAGGAGCCTGTCGTGAGTGCGTTCCTGCCTGTGGGAAAGTAGAACAGGCACTCTATGCCTGGTTCTTAGAAGTGCGCGCAAAGAACATTCCTGTGGATGGCCCAATGCTGATGGCTAAGGCCAAATGGTTTGCCGCTGCACTCGGTGAAGACAATCTCGCCAACAATACTGGGGGGCTTCACCGATATAAGCAACGCTACAACGTCGTCGGCAAAACCATTTCTGGCAAAAGCGAAGCCGTAAGCAGCCAGGACATCCAGCAGTGGATGACAAAGGAGTGGCCGGAAGCATCGGCGAAGTTTTCACCTGCGGAAATCTTCAACGCCGACGAGACGGGTCTATTTTGGCAAATTCTGCCAAGCAAGACTCTCGATGTCCGGGGTAGCACATGTCACGGCGGCAAAATGAGTAAAGTCCACGTGAGCGTTCTGCCGGCAGCCAACATGGATGGGTCTTGGAAGCCCTTTGTGATCGGGAAAGCAAGGGCACCGCGCTGTTTCAAGAACTCTAAGCAGATCCCCGTTCGCTACACATTGAACAAGAAGGCGTAGATGACGCGTCAGCTCTTCACAGAATGGCTGCAAGCGTGGGACGTCGAGCTGGGCAAGTCGGGGCGTCGCGCTTGCCTTCTTGTGGACAACTGCTCGGCCCACCACACCGCCTGCGAGCTCAAAAACATCGAGGTGAAGTTTCTGCCGGCCAACACGACAGTGAAGCTGCAACCGCTCGACCAGAGCATCATCAAGTCCTTCACGGTGGGCTACAGGAGGCGACTCCTTGATAGGCTGCTGGTCAACCTCCGCATGGGCACCGAGCTGAAGGTTGACCTGCTTGGTGTCATTCAAATGATGACGGGCGCCTGGCGAGACGTGAAGACGGACACTGTGGCCAACTGCTTCTGGAAGGCAAGCTTCGTGACGGTGGAAATTACGGAAACCGGTGAAGACTGCGACAACGAGTGCGTAGACGACGCATTTCGCGAGTTGTCGTCCCTCTTCCCCGCTGCCATACCACCCGAAGTGTCTGCAGACGATATCATGGAAGTGGACTGCATTGTTCAGGCTGTTGCGAGCCTCGCTGACAAGGACATTGTAGCTGCGGTCGCAGGGACCCAGGATGCCCAGGCCGACAGCTCAAGTGGCGACGAAGATCATCCGGAAGAGGCGGCGGCTACACGCGCGTACTCCGCCGCTGAAGTGGCGGCAGCGTTGGGCTTGATTCGCTGTTGTTGCGGCGACATGGAGGGAACCGGGCTGTCGCACCTGGACAGCCTCGATAAGTTTGAGGCCAGCGTCTTCAACTTCATTTCGAAGAAAAGAAGCAGGCCAAGATAAGCGATTTTTTTTCCCGCAAATAAAACATTCTGTTGCATCGTGGGTACGGAATTAGTTGTCATTCTTGAATGCGCCGATTGTAGGTGATCGTCCGCCACTGGTAAGGTCTCAGGACCTGTATTTTTTTATATCGAATTTTTCATATATCGAACTAATTCGCAATCCCCTTTGAGTTCGATATATCCATGTTCAACTCTATATAAAGTCGATGGCCCCCTCAGAGCACAATGCACAATTTTTACCCATTAGGAACTACGTAGGAACTAGTAGTCACTGTCAAAACCTATGACGTCACGGCATTTGGTGCTGGAATTTCAAAGTGGCGTCGCCACCCACATTTTATTTGAGCGCGTTTTTTCACTTACCAAGCGCCTGCTCACGGCAAGCGTGGTGATTTTGGAATGGGGAAAGAGTCATTCACTAATACGAGAAAAATCATTTTTCTCTTTAGTGTCCCTTTAAGGTATAGTCGCCCATTTTTTTAACCTGAACGCGCGAGCATTGACCGCCAAGTTGATAAGTGCCGTACAACGGAGTGCAGCGGCGAAATGAACGAGAATACGCGCATGCGCGCAATGAGCAGTCTTGGACAGCTGCCATCTGCGGAAAAGCATAGCAGACGGCAGCTGCCCACGACTGCTCATAGCGCGCATGTGCGTATTCTCGTTCATTTCGCCACTGCACTCCATTGTACGGCGCTTATCAACTCGGCGGTCGACGCTCGCGCGTTCAGGTTAAAAAAATGGGCGACTGTACATCCACACTGTGAAAACAGTGCTAGACACACATCAGATACAATGAGCACCCGTTTTGTCAAGCACACTTCTATGTCGCAGACTTTAGCGCTGCTTTCCCAGAAGCTCGACCAACTCGCCTAAATCAAAGTTTTGCTTGAGCACACTTTTTCCAGTGTCAGGTAGCCCCTTCCGAGTCATGATATGCTTCACCGCATAACAACATTGCATGGCAGCAAAGCTGACTTCGAAATTTGCCAAGGCTGCAAACGGTGCAAGGCTGAGAGATAATCAGCCTAACAGTGACTGTGGATAGAAATTATGCCATTTCAGAAAAAGAGGAGTCCCCACGTCCAAATTTAGAGAGATTCCTATATAATGCTTGCATGGGGCATGTGGCAGTGTCACATTAGCATCCAAATTATCAGGCATTGGTCATTGACGGTACTGCCCATAATTATCTGCAGTACTGTCTCTGAATGAAAGCAAGACACGCACCTGGTTAGCCTCATCCCAATTTCCTTCCTCCATGAGGCGCTGGTCAGGCCGCCGTCGGCTGTCAGTGGGCGCCACACTGTCATCAGGCTCATTCAACTGGCAGGCTAGCACCGTGAAGTTGTACATACGCTCATACTCCTCCCTGGAAATTGAGGGCAACAACACGCTTGAAACAAACTTTTCGACATTAAATTAGCTAAGCTCATCAGTGAAAACGCAATGCTTAGTGTTTCAAACTGTGATCTTCGTAATCTTCGAACAATTATTGAGTAAACGAAATCAAAACAGGGGTGCAACAGCCAAAACAAAATTTGGAGCAATTTTTGGAGCAGCAAAATGTTGCTATTGGAGCATAAAAAAACAAATTTGAAGCAATAAAATGAAGAAGGCTTACTTTTAGAAAAGAAAGAAAATATGTACACACCATTCTGACATCAGCTAACTCGTGCAGAGTGCACGTGAGCACTGCTATTTCAATAAAAGCAGTGTGTTTAACATCCCACAGTGCAAACAATGACAAAGTCCACATTAGCAATTTCTAACTCTTTAGCGAAGTCATCAATAAAAAGACCGATTTTACTGTACTTTCCATCAGCCGCTTATGTGACTGCTGCTCGATTTCGCAGGCGTGCCATTATGGAAGTCTTTGCAGGCACAGCACTGACAAATTCCACAGAATATCGGCACCTATTATATCCCTGGCGGAGATCATTTTGTCTAACCCGCAAACTGGAAGTGTCCAATTACGAGGCTGTCCTGTCGTGTAACGAAACTAAATTTCTACCAACACAGGTCTTGGTCAGGCTCCTTCTCCACTGTACGCATTCTGTTGTGAGCTAGAAACAATAGATCATTTCTTTTTCACCTGCAGGCGATTTACTACAGCCCAAAAAGCCCTGCTATTGGAATGGATTTATCTGCATCTGCCATTTTGTATTTTGGAGCCTCCATTTCTGGCTTCTGCAATGCAAATGTATGAGTGGCTGTGTGGAATTATCTTAATGAAATCAATCGGTTTACTAGCCAAACGACCTTCTTGTACACACACATACATATAATGAGTTAGGGAATTGATTCTAAAGAGACAGGGCGTGCAAACACGGACACAAGAAAGAAGTCAGGACACCACAAACGCCACCCAACGTTTGTGGTGTCCTGACTTCTTTCTTGTGTCCGTGTTTGCACGCCCTGTCTCTTTAGAATGAATACTTACCAACTAGCTCAGCTCTCTGTTATTTTAGGGAATTGATTCACTTTTTTATTACTACAGTCGAACCCACTTATAACGATCCCACATATAACGATCTATCGGTTATAACGACCATATTTCGGAGCACTTACGATTTTCCTATGCTAACCATTGATGCTGCGTCCACATATAGCGAACATTTTTCAAAGCCTCCTACTTTTACAACGAACACTTCAGACACGGTCGCGGTAAAAATATGGCGCATACGAAGCGAAAAAAAGTTAAAACATTCCTTCTAAAGCGTGACAGGGCAGCGCGCTTGCGCGTGCCCCGCTCCAGTTAACTCGCGACCACGGCGCTCGCGACTAAGATATCCCAGATTGGCGAGCACCGCACGCAGATTTCGGACGCTGCGAGCGAGGTCGCTCACTTTCCAGGCGTTTCTTCAGTGGCAGAATGGCAGTGAGGAAGAAAAAAAATAGTAGGCAGCATGAAGCCTTGCGGTCAGCTTTCGCACGGTAACCTATCCTGACGCCGTTCTCTGCAGCTACGACCGCCTGCGATGAACCAAACAATGCCTTGGAACGCAAGAAGGCATAAATGCAAGAAGTGATAACCGCGATAACTTTCCATCGCAAAAAGGTTCACTGCGTCCCTAAACTCGTCGACGCCACAATGTGCCGCAAAAGGTCGTCCGTCTTTTCGGTAACGGCAGAGACCGGTCGATCGGTGATTACGACTTCCGCGCGATTGCAAGCATCAGAAAAGAGTGAAGGCGAGGTGGCGGCCGCCGATGAACGTGCCATTATGACTTATAGCCGACAACCTTATCGTGCACAGTCATCTGTAGATATCCGCTCGGCTGCGCGTGTGGCGTACGCCGTACACTGCGGATTGACGGCGGTACGAGCGCGCCATGCTGCCTGCCGTTCGCAAGTTCGCCGCCGCCGCGTCGTGCGAGACCGCTTTAAAGCATGGCTCGCCGCGCACGCTTTTCAGATGTCGCTCCATGATCGTCATCGGAGTCTAAACTAGTCAAAAAATCCTCGTCTGACATAGCAACGTTGCTTGTTGGGCGAGTTGGAACGAGTCAGTCATAGCGTAGTTTAGCGCAAAAAACAGGCAACAGACGAGTGAGAGGACAAGGACACGTGAGTGTCCTTGTCCTCTCACTCGTCTGTTGCCTGTTTTTTGCGCTAAACTACGCTATGACTGACTCGTCTGACAAACTGAAATCCAATTAATCAGATTCTGATTCGGCACATGGGGAATAGTCCGCATCCATGGGCGTCCGGAGCGGGGTGCAAGGGGGGGCGGCTGCCCCCCCTTGGAATTGCGGATAATATTTTTCTATGCAGTTGCGATAAGCTACACAGCTTGATTAGCACACTCAGGTCCTGACCTTCAGGTTTGCCATTAAATTTCGCGCGTTACAAACTACTGACTAATCTTGCCTGTCATTTCACGGCAGTGAAAGAAAGGCTGCCAGTGCTGAATGCCCCCCCCCCCTTGCGTATGCACCCCCCTGCAAAAAGTTCTGCGGACGCCCTTGTCCGCATCGGAAGAATCGCTGCTCGACTCACCGGCAGCAGAGCAACCGGCGCGCGCTTCCATAGCGTAAGCGAACTGCGTCAGTGAGCGCACGGAAGAAAACTCTATGGTTGTGCGGCCGTCCGGAAAGCAAAACGAGTGAACAATGTACAGTAATCCTTCGCCTTATCGCCAACAAGACGTAGTTAGTTTTTCCGAGACCCCAAAAAAGGAAACGCAATCACGGCGGTGTAGCGCCGCACGGAAACAGATGTAATCGCGCCCCGGGGTGCAATAAACGAGAGAGTAACAAGCGGTCACCCTTTGAAAGATTAGAAATTAAACAGCCATCAGCTTTGCGGGTGCAAGAAGCGAAAACCACCCGAAGGACGAAACCGAAACCAGCCGCACCGCGTGCGCGCGTTCCGATGCGCAACTGAACGCCGTCGCGCCGCTTTGGAAAGCAAAAAAAAAAAAAAACGGAGACGCATCGGCGCATTAAAAAAAAATTCCACGTATTCCCAAAACGTGGCAGCACATTCCAAGCAAGAGAAATGATCGAAGAAGGCACGTGTTTGAAACCAACCACTCCGCGGGCGCGCTCGGTTGCGCAAGCGATAGCCGGCGCGCCGTTTTGCGAAGCATAAAAAAAGCAACAACGGAGAGACATCGGCGCATGAAAAAAATTCCACGTATTCCCAAAACGTGGCAGCACATGCAAAGCAAGAGAAATGATCGAAAAAGGCGCGCACTTTAAACCAGCTGCACCGCGAATGCGCTCGGATGGGCAAGCGATAGCCGGCGCGCCGTTTTGGGAAGCAAAATAAAAATACAATGCAGAGACATTGGCGCATGAAAAAAATTCCACGTATTCCCGAAGTGTGGAAGCACAGGCCAAGCGAGAGAAATGATCGAAAAAGGCGCGCGTTTTAAAAATAAACGCTATGCCGTACATGTACGACGAAAACCATTTGGTACCAGGAAGCTTCTGCTGTACATGTACGGCGAAAACCCTCAAGGGGTTAAATTTCTTAGCGAACCTCGGGCACTTTGGGCGTTTCTTTCTTTCTTGTGACCGACCCGACCCGACCGACCCACCCACCCACCCACCCACCCATCCATCCATCCCTCCATCCATCCATCCATCTAGCCGCCTACATCTGGGCGCTCTCCCGGTCGTCTCCACAGGTTGTAAGATACGAAAATTTGCATGGCATAGGATGAGTGTATGACGAACATGATTCACTGGTGAGGACATGAATAACGCAAAATACCTGTCGCGTACGTCGTGAAACCCTTTCCCACTGTCACGTGCAGCAAATACCCGCATACCAGTGTTCATGTTATGCGGGTATGTGCCACAGGTAATAACTGAGTCTCAACGCAGTAACCGCAAACATACACATTGACGCGGAAGGAAAGTGATAATAGTCATTGGGGTTTTACGTCCCAAAACCACGATATGATTATGAGAGACACCGTAGTGAAGGGCTCCGGAAATTTTGACCATCTGGTATTCTTTAACGTGCACTGACATCGCACAGCACACGGGCCTCTGTCATTTCGTCTCCATCGAAATGAGACCGCCGCGGCTGGGATCGAACCCTCGTCCTTCGGGTCAGCAGCCGAGCACTGTAACCACTACACCACAGCAGCCGACGCAAGGCCCCCTGGAGGACGCTGGGCTACCATCCACTCGTCCACGTGGTCCGCAACGTCCACCACATGGATTACGATATATCCAGGGTCATGCTTCCTACATTAACTCTGGCGAGGGGACAATGTCCCTCATGATTAGTGGTGACTTCAGCATTGATTTATCAAAACCCAACAATGCCTGGTTCTTAGACGGCATGAAAGACGGTTTGGATGTAGACAGAGCATCACAAGATCTCGGTGCCACGTCCAGGACAGGAGGCATCATAGATCATTCCTTCGTAAAAGCCATCTGCGATTTCCACGAGTTATACTAAACCTCGCACTTCACTACACTTAGACCTTTCGTAGCCGCGATCACGAACGGATCCGATAACAAGTCCTGTCCAGATGCCGGTGCTCATTGATCACGGTTACAATGACCTTATCCGTGAACCGCCAGGAATCCCTTCCACGAATGCACACGGGTTCATGAAACGTCCTTGCGTTCTTCGTAACGGATAAGTATAAGCAAAACAACTGCAACTGTGACTGTGACTGTAACGTACGTGCAGTGGCGTGCCACTCGGCTGTGTATATATCTAGGGAAACTTTTCTTAATAAAGCTTAGTTGCGTGTAGCGCCTGTCCTGTGCATCTGTTTTCCTTTACTGTCCTATTCGAATTCGCGCTTTCCAGTATTGAAGCATATAATCACTACATATCAACTGTGTCTAGTGTTGATAACACCTATGTTGCTGTTGGTATCGTTCAGCAACTGTAAACAACTGGTTATATAGCACACGTCTTCAAAATATGTGTGTGCGTTTAGCATTTGCACATTTCTCTAGCATCATTCCGTAACGTTTCGCTCAATGTGAAAAATTGTGAACCTTCCTGCTCATGCTTCGCATAACATCGATTCCCACGGTACGTGGGATCTGCCGAATTTTTTATTACTAATTTGACAAGAAGATTTTTTTTATACATTTCGTCGAGCAGCAAAATTGCCTTCATAATTTTGTAACGTGTCTATTCTATAAACTGCCTTATTATAAAGTTTTATAACGTTTTACAAAACCACTCAATACTTGGCCAATCCCTCACAGTGGGTGTGAGCCACAGTGAATATCGAGCCCCGGAATTGATCTCATCAGTGCTAAATTTTTAGAGTACCAAAGTATATTCCAATGTTATTCTATCAAAGATATTCCAACAATCCGTTGATGAATCCACACTACCGTCTGACTGGAAAATCAGAAAGGTGGTTTCTGTGCATAAATCTGGAAGTACAAACTCTCCTTTCAACTACCGACCAATTTCATTAACCAGTACTATTCCGTGTAAAATTCTTGAACATGACCTTTTACACTAACATTGTAAAGTTCCTTGATGCGAACTCATTTTTTTTCAAATGCTCAACATGGCTTTCGCAAATCCCTGTCTAGTGAAACACAGCTAGCTTTATTTACCCATTCACTACACATTATCCTTGATCGTCATTACGCTGCTGATTGTATTTTTCTTGATTTTGCAAAATCTTTGGAAAAAGTTTGCCACTATTTGCTTCTCGTGAAATTAAGCAAATTAAACATCGATACACTACTTTCTTGTATAGAACATTTTCAAAATGGTCACTCGCAATGTGTCTGCTAGCACCTTTAATTCCCAGTTGAGTCCCGTCCATTCTGGCGTACCCCCAGGTTCTGTACTTGGTCCCCTCCTTCTTCTCATTTATATTAATGACTTGCCTGAATGCGTTACATCTAACATTCACTTATTTGCCGACGATTGTGTAGTATATTGAGAAATTACTGACCCAAATGATGTAACAGTTCTTTAGAATGACCTCAGCTCTAACTGGTGTAAAGTCTGGATAATGGAACTGAACGCTACTAAATGTAAAGTATTACGCATTTCCCTTACATTTTCCTGCTCCGCTACTTACTTGCTTAGGAACTCTGCTCTTGAAGCCGTAACGTCCTATCGCTACCTCGGCGTTCACATAACTAGCACTCTTACCTGGTCTCTTCACATTAACAAAATAATTAGAAGTGCTAAGTGTTTGTTAGGTTACCTACGACGTAACTTTTATTCTGCCCCTGTCCCCATAAAACTCCTTTACAATACTTTAATACGAAGTAAACTAGAATATGCAGCATCCATTTGGGACCCGTCCACCTTTGCACTAACCACTGCTCTTGAGCTAGTCCAAAATATCTCTGTCCCCTTTACCCTTGAAAACTATAGTCGTACCGCAAGTATCACTTCAATGAAAGACTCCTTAGAGCTTCCGTCACTCACCTGTCGCCGTAAATTCTGCCGCATATGTCTGTTTCACAAAATACACTACCGTCCCATCCTGCATAACAACCTTATTCTCCCTCCATCATACACCGCCTCTCATCTTATCATCCCCAAAAGGTGGAAATCATACGATGCTCAAAGCACACATGTAATCAGTCATTTATTCCCCGAACCTCACAGGACTGAACCAATCTGCCAGGATCAATCACATCAAGCAAAACGGAAAGGCGAGCTAGTCCATTGTTCATAATTCTCATTTTCATGACGTTTTAAACTCAAATGTCCTGTTGTGCAACCAACCAATTATGTAATTGTTTTATGGCAAACTGTCTGATTCTTGCTTGTTTAGTTACGACTTGTACTGTTACTTATTTTTTTTTAACTAACATTGTATTTACAGAACAACGTTTCTATAATGTTTTTTAAATGTACCACTCCCCTCTATAATGCCTCTGGCCCTGAGGGTAATTCCAATAAATAAATAAATATAAATAGGTGAACAACAAGAAAAACAATTCGTAGTGACTGTCAAATGATTTGACAGGTGCTGCAAATGCTAATGTGGACCTGCCAACCGGTGACCTCGAAATTCGGGAGATTCATAAAGCAAAAGGCAGTGGGGAAATGTAAGAAAAGTAGTGGCGTACGTTTTTGTATATTGTTTCTTAGGGCCGCAGAAACGCCGTACAATGCTCTGAATGATTGCCAGTAAATTTTCAGACTTCAGCGATCTTACTCGTAATTATAGAGCGCGTGTGATGTGTCTCCTGACAGCTGGTACTAATGGCCCCTTCTAAATCTTAGTAGGCTTTTTCGCAATGCACCGGTGTACTGCGGCGAAAGCGCCTTAAAAAGTGTGCTGCACACGACAGAACAAGGCCAGGAAATTTTAAAACCATTGTCCTTTTTTCTTTTCTTTCGCAGTGGGGTTAAAATTGTTTGTTGGGAGATTTATGGCTGTATCCGCACAATCGCAAGGTTTGCTCAAGATTCACGAGTCTCCTGGGCAAATCGGGAGAGTTGGCAGTCAGGTAAATGGCCAATCTTTCCATTGAGTACACCAGCGGCATGTTGTTAAAGGCAAACTAATGTGCAAAAATGAATCGGTTTAGATTAATAAGCTGTACTCTGAGAACTCGAATGTTGTTGATTTCACCATCATAGGTTTATTAATACAGGAGAAAATCGAGGTCAAAGTCTCATTTTTAAATCTACACACCGAAACTTCCATGCGTGATGTCGTGGAAACTGCATTTGTTGCATTTGGCAACATCGGCTCAACAAAATTTCCTGAAACTTGGTATGTTGAGTCTATGGCCACCTCAGAGACCAATCACATTTTACTCAGTGGGAACGAAGGCCCTAGTAGATGCTGTCAAAATATGTGACGTCACGGCATTTAATGCGGGAATTTCAAAGTGGTGTCGTCACCCACATTTACCTTGGTGCATATTCTCGCTTACCAAGCTTCTTCTCGTGGAGAGTGAGGCGATTTTGGAATTGTGAAAGAGTAATTTACTAATCTGAGAAAAATCGTTTTTCTCTTTAGTGTCCTTTTAACATTTCTTTATGCAGAGCTTCTGCTTTGATTTTCAAATGTCCGTGTAGAGCAGAATTGCAACCAGCAGAAAAAGGAAGTTTTAGGGCACCCAACACAAAGCACGCCTACACCTTTTTCGTGCGTCTGGATTGGATTGGATGATGATGCCCCAACTGTAGGTGGCCAACGCAGCCTCCATTTCTCACTGAAATTAGCGCAACTGTGAAAATTTTGAGGCTGGTCGGACAGTTTGGTGCATCATGGCGCAATTGAAACAAATTTCATTTTGTCTTAGCTTGGCACAAAAATAACTAACTGTATCAAAGTGGCGCAACTGGTGCAGCTGTTGCACCCCTGTCGAAAGCTAATGGAGACATAATGGTTTTGCCATAGGACAGCAGCATGAAGACTGCTAATTTATGGATCCACAGACGCATTGAACATGAGAACATAATAAAAACCTCAGGGATTTTATGTGTAAAGACCATGACATGATTATGAGACACACTGTATGGAGGGCTATTGGTTATTTTGACCACCTGGGGTTCTTTTAACGTGCACCTAAATATATGAGTACATGGGTGTTTTCGCATTTGCACCCAACAAAATGTGGCTGCCATGGCAGGAACCGAACCCACAACCTCAAGCATAGCAGTCCAACACCTGAGCCAATAAGATACCACCGTATGCTGACAAGTCAAGAGGAGACTATACTTCAAGATCAACTCAGGTTACCCTGTTCTAATAGTATGTGGGAAATGCATCGGAAGTGCAGAGGCTGTGATCACGTGTCTGGAAGGAACAATTCCATTGTATGGGAATGGTATGAAGTATCACCAGAAATGCAAAAATACAAATCTGGCTCCACCATCCACGTTACTTTTCTAATGTGGCACCATTTCTGATGGGCTAGCCTCTTTTGACTGCAGCTAGGCCTAAGATGGTTCTAACTGCACAATGAAATCTTTCGAGGTGAAAAGGCTTCAAAGATAATTTCATTTTCTTCCAATAACACATGCTGCATTATTCAAATCTAACGCACGAAAATAAAGCAATCGGAAATTTAAAACTAAAACAGTGCTAATGATTAGATAGATTTTCATCTTTTCATTCAAATGAAACACAAATGCATGGATTGTAGAAGTAAAAATACTTTGAAAATAAAAAGAAAAGTTTATTCCAAAGCTACTACACCTCACAGTAAAATCTAATTTAATTCTTATAAAATCAGGAATTGATCTGCAATGTAGTTTGAAGCAATGCGTATGAACTGCATCGGAAATGTTTCTCGGTCAATTAGTATGGAGATGGTTGGAGTGATATATCATAATCTAGAACAGCATGACCTTCTAACATAAACCCAATCTGTATACCACAAAGTGTTGTGGGTAGAGTTTTAACATTCTCCATATACATTTTTAAAATTTGATTTTGCTTTTTCTTTTCTGCAGATGATAGAAGTTGAGTGTTTGTACCATGGCTAACATGGCACAAACACTCAACTTCCATCATCTGCAGAACGACCAATTATGATTTGATTTGAAAACTGCTTGCAAAGCTGCACTTATTGCATATTATAGCATCTACTTATTCGATAATATTCACTTTCTGCCAAGCAGCTTTTCCCTACTGTTACTCGAAACAATAGATCAGCAGTTTTATCTATCTTGTGAGCTAATTAGCCTACAAGAAAAATTATTGCATACTTGAAATCAATATTGCCAACTAAACAACTCACTTTATTTCAATCATGTTTGGCCATAAAATAGTGGAAACATTTCTGCAACCCATGTTCCCCCTTTACTGACTCTACAAAAATCTTCCTTACATCAGCAATGCAAAAAGAAACTGCTGAACTGGGTCAGTTAGGTCAGTGTTGCAGATAGAAATGCTGTTTGCCGTCACTCACCCAGGCAGGCGGCGCTTCCACACCAGCCGTGGGCTGGCCGACTCGATCACGGGCCGGCTTCCCTGGCTGCCAGTGGTGGAGATGACGCGTGCGTACTCCATCTGGCTGTCCCAGGTGCCCTGCAGCACCCAGATTGGGTTGCCGTCCGGGTCCGACACAAAACCCGTCACACGCCGGGGGGGCTCGCGGGAGAAGTACGAGTACGGCTGGAACTTGAGCCGGGCCACGTGGCCCTGCTGGTGGTTGCGAATCTCCATGTCCCCCTGGTGGTCCACCCAGAGCTTGCCCACTATGATGTTGTGCACCACGGTGGTCACCTTGTGCCAAGTGAAGTGGCCCCCCCGCACGAGCTCCAGGTGCACCACTCCCAGTGGCACCACCTGCCACACCGCATCATCTGCCTCAGAGCCGCTCCACATCCAGCGAAGACAATTTAACAACCACTGCTGGTCAAGATAACTGTATCTACTTCAATGCACACCCAGTTTTCGAGGGTTCAAAATAACAGTGCACCTGAATGTACTGTTATTAGACTAAAAAAACTGGACTAGCTAGTATGTGGACAATTACAAGAAAAAAAATTGAGGCAGCTGCACACTAGTGATGTAAAAATTAAGGAAACAGCGGAGCTGATGCTAAATACTCGTAGTACCTGTTGCTGTTTGTCATGACATTGTATCGTGTACAACTGTTTTGTGGTCAAGCTGACTACTGCTTTGGTGATTCTGTATATTTCGTGCATATTGTATTTCGATTGTGTATGGCTAAGCAAGCACTGCTGCTGTTACGCCCAGCACGAGCAGGACAATGTCAGGAGGCAAACCACCTCCTTTTGTCCTGACCGTGCGCAATGCTTTGTATTGTCCAAAAAATGAATAAATGAAATGATGGCATTCCTCTCCTTGGTTTCCTCCCCATCATCTTCACTTCCCTTTCCCACCCCTTGCTATATCATACTATACATGGCTATGCTATGCTTCACCCTCTCCCCTCCTCATCAACCGGAGTTCTTTTTCCCAGCCCCTTGATATACTATACTATACGAGGCTATGCTATGCATTACTCTCTCCCCTCCCCCTCACCATCACTTCCCTTTCCCACCCCTTGCAATACCATACTATACATGGCTATGCTATGCTTCACCCTCTCCCCACCTCATCAACCGAAGTTCCTTTTCCCAGCCCCTTGATATACTTTACTATACGAGGCTATGCTATGCATCACTCTCTCCCCTCCCCCTCACCTTCACTTCCCTTTCCCACCCCTTGCTATACCATACTATACATGGCTATGATATGCTTCACCCTCTACCCTCCTCATCAACCTGAGTTCCTTTTCCCAGCTCCTTGATATACTATACTATACGAGGCTATGCTATGCATCACTCTCTCCCCTCCCCCTCACCTTCACTTCCCTTTCCCACCCCTTGCTATACCATACTATACATGGCTATGATATGCTTCACCCTCTACCCTCCTCATCAACCTGAGTTCCTTTTCCCAGCTCCTTGATATACTATACTATACGAGGCTATGCTATGCATCACTCTCTCCCCTCCCCCTCACCTTCACTTCCCTTTCCCACCCCTTGCTATACCATACTATACATGGCTATGATATGCTTCACCCTCTACCCTCCTCATCAACCTGAGTTCCTTTTCTCAGCTCCTTGATATACTATACTATACGAGGCTATGCTATGCATCACTCTCTCCCCTCCCCCTCACCTTCACTTCCCTTTCCCACCCCTTGCTATACCATACTATACATGGCTATGCTATGCTTCGCCCTCTCTCCTCATCAACCAGAGTTCCTTTTCCCAGCTCCTTGATATACCATACTATACGAGGCTATGCTATGCATTACTCTCTCTCCTCCCCCTCACCTTCACTTCCCTTTCCCACCCCTTGCTATACCATACTATACATGGCTATGATATGCTTCACCCTCTACCCTCCTCATCAACCTGAGTTCCTTTTCCCAGCTCCTTGATATACTATACTATACGAGGCTATGCTATGCATCACTCTCTCCCCTCCCCATCACCTTCACTTCCCTTTCCCACCCCTTGCTATACCATACTATACATGGCTATGATATGCTTCACCCTCTACCCTCCTCATCAACCTGAGTTCCTTTTCCCAGCTCCTTGATATACTATACTATACGAGGCTATGCTATGCATCACTCTCTCCCCTCCCCCCACCTTCACTTCCCTTTCCCACCCCTTGCTACACCATACTATACATGGCTATGCTATGCTCCACCCTCTCCCCACCTCATCAACCTGAGTTCCTTTTCCCAGCCCCTTGATATACTATACTATACGAGGCTATGCTATGCATTACTCTCTCCCCTCCCCCTCACCATCACTTCCCTTTCCCACCCCTTGCAATACCATACTATACATGGCTATGCTATGCTTCACCCTCTCCCCACCTCATCAACCTGAGTTCCTATTCCCAGCCTCTTGATATACTATACTATACGAGGCTATGCTATGCATCACTCTCCCCTCCCCCTCACCATCACTTCCCTTTCTCACCCCTTGCTCTACCATACTATACATAACTATGCTATGCTTCACCCTCTCCCCTCCTCATCAACCGAAGTTCCTTTTCCCAGCCCCTTGATATACTTTACTATACGAGGCTATGCTATGCATCACTCCCTCCCCTCCCCCTCACCTTCACTTCCCTTTCCCACCCCTTGCTATACCATACTATACATGGCTATGATATGCTTCACCCTCTACCCTCCTCATCAACCTGAGTTCCTTTTCCCAGCTCCTTGATATACTATATTATACGAGGCTATGCTATGCATCACTCTCTCCCCTCCCCCTCACCTTCACTTCCCTTTCCCACGCCTTGCAATACCATACTATACATGGCTATGATATGCTTCACCCTCTCCCCACCTCATCAACCTGAGTTCCTATTCCCAGCCTCTTGATATACTATAATATACGAGGCTATGCTATGCATTACTCTCTCCCCTCCCCCTCACCATCACTTCCCTTTCTCACCCCTTGCTCTACCATACTATACATGACTATGCTATGCTTCACCCTCTCCCCTCCTCATCAACCGAAGTTCCTTTTCCCAGCCCCTTGATATACTTTACTATACGAGGCTATGCTATGCATCACTCCCTCCCCTCCCCTTCACTTCCCTTTCCCAGCCCTTGCTATACCATACTATACATGGCTATGATATGCTTCACCCTCTACCCTCCTCATCAACCTGAGTTCCTTTTCCCAGCTCCTTGATATACTATATTATACGAGGCTATGCTATGCATCACTCTCTCCCCTCCCCCTCACCTTCACTTCCCTTGCCCACCCCTTGCAATACCATACTATACATGGCTGTGCTATGCTTCACCCTCTCCCCACCTCATCAACCTGAGTTCCTATTCCCAGCCTCTTGATATACTATACTAAACGAGGCTATGCTATGCATTACTCTCTCCCCTCCCCCTCACCATCACTTCCCTTTCTCACCCCTTGCTCTACCATACTATACATGACTATGCTATGCTTCACCCTCTCCCCTCCTCATCAACCGAAGTTCCTTTTCCCAGCCCCTTGATATACTTTACTATACGAGGCTATGCTATGCATCACTCCCTCCCCCCCCCTCACCTTCACTTCCCTTTCCCAGCCCTTGCTATACCATACTATACATGGCTATGATATGCTTCACCCTCTACCCTCCTCATCAACCTGAGTTCCTTTTCCCAGCTCCTTGATATACTATATTATACGAGGCTATGCTATGCATCACTCTCTCCCCTCCCCCTCACCTTCACTTCCCTTTCCCACCCCTTGCTATACCATACTATACATGGCTATGATATGCTTCACCCTCTACCCTCCTCATCAACCTGAGTTCCTTTTCCCAGCCCCTTGATATACTATACTATACGAGGCTATGCTATGCATTACTCTCTCCCCTCCCCCTCACCATCACTTCCCTTTCCCACCCCTTGCAATACCATACTATACATGGCTATGCTATGCTTCGCCCTCTCTCCTCATCAACCGGAGTTCCTTTTCCTAGCTCCTTGATATACTACACTATACGAGGCTATGCTATGCATTACTCTCTCCCCTCCCCCTCACCTTCACTTCCCTTTCCCACCCCTTGCTATACCATACTATACATGGCTATGATATGCTTCACCCTCTACCCTCCTCATCAACCTGAGTTCCTTTTCCCAGCCCCTTGATATACTATACTATACGAGGCTATGCTATGCATCACTCTCTCCCCTCCCCCTCACCTTCACTTCCCTTTCCCACCCCTTGCTATACCATACTATACATGGCTATGATATGCTTCACCCTCTACCCTCCTCATCAACCTGAGTTCCTTTTCCCAGCTCCTTGATATACTATACTATAGGAGGCTATGCTATGCATCACTCTCTCCCCTCCCCCTCACCTTCACTTCCCTTTCCCACCCCTTGCTATACCATACTATACATGGCTATGATATGCTTCACCCTCTACCCTCCTCATCAACCTGAGTTCCTTTTCCCAGCTCCTTGATATACTATACTATACGAGGCTATGCTATGCATCACTCTCTCCCCACCTCATCAACCGAAGTTCCTTTTCCCAGCCCCTTGATATACTTTACTATACGAGTAAAGTAAAAAGTTGGGCGAGTTGGTATTTGTTCATGATGACTGAGGGGCGCGAAAAAACGGCACACAAAGAAAAGAAGTACACGGGACGACGCGCTCGTCCCGTGTACTTTTCTTTGTGTGCCGTTTTTTCGCGCCCCTCAGTCATCATTTACTATACGAGGCTATGCTATGCATCACTCTCTCCCCTCCCCCTCACCTTCACTTCCCTTTCCCACCCCTTGCTATACCATACTATACATGGCTATGATATGCTTCACCCTCTACCCTCCTCATCAACCTGAGTTCCTTTTCCCAGCTCCTTGATATACTATACTATAGGAGGCTATGCTATGCATCACTCTCTCCCCTCCCCCTCACCTTCACTTCCCTTTCCCACCCCTTGCTATACCATACTATACATGGCTATGATATGCTTCACCCTCTACCCTCCTCATCAACCTGAGTTCCTTTTCCCAGCTCCTTGATATACTATACTATACGAGGCTATGCTATGCATCACTCTCCCCTCCCCCTCACCTTCACTTCCCTTTCCCACCCCTTGCTATACCATACTATACATGGCTATGCTATGCTTCACCCTCTCCCCACCTCATCAACCGAAGTTCCTTTTCCCAGCCCCTTGATATACTTTACTATACGAGGCTATGCTATGCATCACTCTCTCCCCTCCCCCTCACCTTCACTTCCCTTTCCCACCCCTTGCTATACCATACTATACATGGCTATGATATGCTTCACCCTCTACCCTCCTCATCAACCTGAGTTCCTTTTCCCAGCTCCTTGATATACTATACTATACGAGGCTATGCTATGCATCACTCTCCCCTCCCCCTCACCTTCACTTCCCTTTCCCACCCCTTGCTATACCATACTATACATGGCTATGCTATGCTTCACCCTCTCCCCACCTCATCAACCGAAGTTCCTTTTCCCAGCCCCTTGATATACTTTACTATACGAGGCTATGCTATGCATCACTCTCTCCCCTCCCCCTCACCTTCACTTCCCTTTCCCACCCCTTGCTATACCATACTATACATGGCTATGCTATGCTTCACCCTCTCTCCTCATCAACCAGAGTTCCTTTTCCCAGCTCCTTGATATACCATACTATACGAGGCTATGCTATGCATTACTCTCTCCCCTCCCCCTCACCTTCACTTCCCTTTCCCACCCCTTGCTATACCATACTATACATGGTTATGCTATGCTTCACCCTCTCCCCACCTCATCAACCGAAGTTCCTTTTCCCAGCTCCTTGATATACTATACTATACGAGGCTATGCTATGCATCACTCTCTCCCCTCCCCCTCACCTTCACTTCCCTTTCCCACCCCTTGCTATACCATACTATACATGGCTATGATATGCTTCACCCTCTACCCTCCTCATCAACCTGAGTTCCTTTTCCCAGCTCCTTGATATACTATACTATACGAGGCTATGCTATGCATCACTCTCTCCCCTCCCCCTCACCTTCACTTCCCTTTCCCACCCCTTGCTATACCATACTATACATGGCTATGCTATGCTTCACCCTCTCTCCTCATCAACCAGAGTTCCTTTTCCCAGCTCCTTGATATACCATACTATACGAGGCTATGCTATGCATTACTCTCTCCCCTCCCCCTCACCTTCACTTCCCTTTCCCACCCCTTGCTATACCATACTATACATGGCTATGATATGCTTCACCCTCTACCCTCCTCATCAACCTGAGTTCCTTTTCCCAGCCCCTTGATATACTACACTATACGAGGTTATGCTATGCACTACTCTCTCCTCGTCACATTCACTTTCCTTTCCCACCCCTTGCTATACCATACTATACATGGCTACGCTATGCTTCACTCTCTCCCCTCCTCCTTTCCCACCTCGTCAACTTGAGTTCCTTTTCCCAGCCTCTTCATATACCACACTATATACCATACTACAAGGCTATGCTCTGCTAGCATGCCTGGATAGCCAAGTGGTTACGTTGTTCGCCTTCGGATCGCAGGTAGACAGGTTCAGATCCTGCCTAAGACATTTTTTTCGCTAAGAATTTCGCTTTCTTTCTATCTTTTTTTTTCTCTCTCTCTGTACTCGTTCTCTCGCCCAACGGAGTTATTGCATCCCACGCCGGACAAATTGACGCACGTGTTCTAGGAGTGAACCAGAAGATGAGGAAGAGGACAAAAAGAAAGAGGAGGACAAAAAGAACATGTGTCAGTTCATGATAATTTCTGTAGACGACTGACAGACTTCCTTTGAGAGACAAGCACAATCCGCCTTCATAAAACGGGAAATCTATACTCCTGTCACTTCCTTTTCTTCTGCGATGCAGTTTTGCTTGCTTTAATATCACTTCTGGATCACCTTGATAGCTTGCCAACAGGCACCCGTCAATGGAGTTTTCGAGATGCGACAGTAGCGCCAAACACACAGCCTAGCAAGTAAAAGTAGCAAAATCATGCCTGGCAGTGCATTTTTGGGGGGGTCATAGATATTTACACCTGCCCAGAGGAGAATACGGGGGCACCCAGGGAGCCTTTGTTAGACACGTGCACAGATGGAAGCTTGAGTGCATCTATGTGCGAACGCCTCATTTTCTTGGAATATCTGGTGGCCAATGCTGGTGTGGGGAGAGAAGGCCCAAAATAAACAAACATTTATTAGCCGAGTGACTAAGCTGATGTCACAGCCACGATGTCCCAGCTTGTCGGTCTCTTCGTCCTTTCATGGACGCAAAGCACACTGTCCACTACATGGCTCCCCCCCCCCTAGCGATGAAGGCGTTGCCATTGAGCGGTTTATCTTGTTGAGATGACATTGCCAAGGTCCACATGAGCTGGCTTCAAACGGTCTATGGAAATCGTCTCTTCGCATCCGTTAACAAGGAATGTAAAGTACTTAGGATGGCGCTTGAGGACTTTAAAATGACCGTCGTAAGGCGCTTGTAATAGAGTACGAGGAGCATCGTGAGGGATGAAGACGTGGCTGGTATGAAGTAATGATGAGCTCATATAAACGGTCTTGCAATCACGACGATGTGGCGGCGGTACAACAGTAGCCATAGTAGTTCACAGGCGGTCAGCGTAAGAACGTACCTCAGCAGATGTCGGTTCCGAAGCAAAGAACTCGCCAGGTACACGAAGTGTCGCGCCGAAAACTAGCTCTGCTGATGAGCACTGCGTGTCTTATTTCACCGCAGTGCAAAGACCTAGACAACCTAAGGTAGGCACTCGGTCTATGGAATTGTTGAGACTTGCGCATGCAGTGATGCTTTTAGGTGACAGTTGAAGTGTTCTACCATGCCGTTCGAACATGGGTGGTGTGCTGTGGTCTGTATGTGTGTTACGCCTAAAAAGCGGGAGAGAGCTCGAAAGAGGCATGATTCAAATTGTCTCCCTGGGTCTGTCATGATGGTGTGTGGCACACCGTAACAACCAATCCAGGTGTGCACAAGAGCCTGCGCAACAGATTCTGCAGTGATGTTGCTTAGCGGCACTGCTTCCGGCCAGCGTGTATATCGGTCGATACAAGTGAGCATGTATCTGTTTGCGGACGGTAGTAGTGGACCCACAATGTCGATGTGAACATGGCTAAAACAGACGTCTAGTGGTGGAAAATGACCAAGCACGCTCATGGTGTGTCTGCTGACCTTGGTGTGCTGGCATTGGATACAGGATCACGCCCAGCAACGCACGTCGGCATTCATACGCGGCCACAGGTAGTGGGAGGTGAGGAGGCGTTGTGTTGCTCGCACTCCCGGGTGCAATAACAAGTGGAGAGCATCGAAAACTTGCCATCGGAATTGTGGGACAATACGGTCGAGGCCGATCTGTAGACAAATCGCAAATGACCTCTATAGTCGCAGCCAAGTGGTAAGACCTCTTCGCAGTTCAGAGTGTAGGAAGTTCAGGGTCTGTACACTGAGCATTAGTAGCTAGGCGAATGAAGTCAATGCCAGAACGAGGTACTTGGCTTGCGTTGATGTGAATCCGTGACAAGAGTGTCAGCAACGGGATTTTGGCACCACTAATATATGTCGAATGTCAGTAGTGAACTCGCAAACATAGGCAAGCTGGCGAATTTTGCATGGTATGTGTGAGGAACTGTTGAAATAGGATAAATCAGTTGCTTGTGGTCAATGAGAATAAAGAACTGGCGACCTTCGAGGTTGTGACGGAAGTGGTGGACTGTGAGGTAGATTGCCAGCAGTTCGCGGCCGAAAGTGCTGTAGCAGGTTTCTTGCACTGTCAGCTTCCTTGAGAAGAAAGATATGAGCTGCCATGTATTGTCAACCAGCTGTTGAACAGTGCCAACAGCTATGTCGGAGGCATCCGAGATAATGAAAATTGGTGCATTTTCGGGTGCGCCAGAGGAGCGGCAGAAGCGAGAGCATTTTTGGCAGTGGCAAAAGCACAATAAGCGGCATTCGTCCATGGTATAGACGTGTTTGCTAGTGTTTCCCCGAGAGCAGACTGTGCAGCGGCTGCAAGATGGAAGCACAAGGAGGAATGAAACGGCGGTAGTAATTGATGAGGGCCAGAAATTCCCACTATTTCTTTGTGGTCAATGATTGTGGCTAATCTTTAATGACTTAAACGCAGAGTGAGACTTGATTGGATGCCTCGCTGATCAACTTGATGCCCGAGGAAATCGACACCAAACACTCTCTTCGAGACGTTGATAACGAGGCCGTATTGAGAGACATTCGAAGACCTTACATAGGTCCGGTACATGTTCCGCAGCAGATCGACTGAAAACAAGGATGTCGTCTAAATACACAAAACAAAAGGTCAGCCCACATGGCACTTGATCAACAAACCTCTGAAGTGTTTGAGCAGCATTTCTGAGACTGAAGGGCGTGCGGACGTATTCGAACATGCTGAAAGGTGTGATGACTGCGGTTTTAGGAATGTCGGAAGACTCCACAGGGATTTGGTGGTAAGCTTTTAGGAGCTGGCTCACAAGGTTCTTAAAGGGACACTAAAGAGCAAAACGATTTTTCTCGCATTAGTAAAGTAGTCTTCCACGATACCAAAAACACCACGCTTGCGGCGAGAAGACGCTTAATAAGCGAGAAAACGTGCAAAAAGAAAATACAGGTGGCGGCGCCACCTTGGAATTCCCGCACCATTTGCCGTGACGTCACATATTTTTGACGGCGCCTGCTTGGGCCTACGTAGTTCCTAATCAGTTAAATCGAAGTACATTGTCCTCTGAGGGGGCCAGAGACTTTACATAACGAGTTTCTGGAAATTTCGTCGAGCCAGTGGCACCAAAATACGTTAAATGCTCTTGGAAATCTTTTACGTCACAAATTGCAAAGTTCGTCGCGAAATTTAAAGATGAAACTTTGAACTTGGTTTTCTCCTCTAATAATAAACCTATGGTGGAGAAATAAACTATAGAACAGTTCACCGAGCACACTTTATCAATCTAAACCAGTTCATTGTTTCTCTTTAGTGTCCCTTTAGGCTTGGGCAAAGTCCCGCGCCGTAAGCGTAACCTTAGTTCCAGACCGCTACAGGTGCAGCTTGCGCGAAAGAGAAGTCTTCTCCCTCTTGTTCTTCGAGCGCCTTGATGATGATATTAACACTTTCGTGACCGTGCCTATTCCCATCGATAGTATGTTATCGATGACTTCAAGATCAAGTTTTGGCACTCTCTGAGCGGTTCTGGACAGCTAACGCAATACAAAGCATAAAATTGCATGTTTTTCATCACTTTTGTTTGCGAGTTTGTTTTTTCCACCGCAGGGAGATTTTTAAAGCTCGTTCGCAGTCGGGTAGGTGAGCGCTCGTTGATTCGGACTTCGCGTCGACGCCACTCGCGGGTGCTCCACAGAAACGGCGAATTTCGACGGACTCCGATTAATATGAGCGGTAATCTCTGGATGATGGTAGCACCACAGACACAGAAGACGACTTCGATTCGCCAGGCTTCAGTATGGACGGCGAAAGTGCGTCAAACCTCCCCGGTACATCAGCAGCTATCCGCCGTAAGTTTCGTCTTCTCCTCGGGTCGTTTTATCGCTGCTGCGCGTCGATGTAAACGTATCCGGTGTGTTCTAAATAAGAAAGAGCGCAGTTCTCTTCGCGAAGACGGCGTGGAGTACACTTTGACCCAACGCTCCGGTGTGCTGCGCGGCAGCGTCTTCGTGTTGTTTTTTACCGCAGAAGTCTTCAGAGAGATATGCAACCACACAGATAAGTATGCGTGGATGCATACTTTCGAAAAGCCTGCATACAGTGAGAGGGACGGATCTATGGAGGGAGGTTACTGAAGAGAAGATGAGCAAGTTCGTTTCACTCCATGTGTACATGGAGCGCTTGCATTGGTGTTGGTGTCGACGACACATATTTCCAGGCCTTCGTCCACCGTCAGTGATGCCATGGAAAAGGTTCAAGGCTTTTTGAGTGTCTCTGATCTGAAGAAGACGACCGTCGCATCCCACGAGAATCTTCACCCCGTGTCTTCTCTATTGCAACACATGAACGATTTTTCTACGCTATCTTTTAACCCTGTCGGAACCTTTCAGTGGATGAGAAAATGGTGAAATGTGAAGGTCGGTATGGTATTCGGCAGTATATGAGTTAGAAAGAGGTCGAATGAGGGTACTATTATGGATTTTTGCAGATTTGGAACAAACTACACTGTTCATTTCAACAAATACACAGGAAAATTGAAAAATACCAGAACTGCAAACTATGCTAGGAACGTTGAACAGAAATAAAAATTTTTTTCCCGAAACATGCGCAGCCAGCCTTTGTTTCACCGCATCGAGAACCTGCATCGCGCGGTGGCATGATGGGCACTAGTGCCTATATTCTTGTATTTATGTAAATAATCTGTGCACTTACAGAGCTTATATTTCCACTATTATTCTACGAGGGCTTTGAGTTCAAAATGTATATTTCGATTTTTTTAAATGTTGAACCATTGCAGAGTAGCATTGATGTTTTTATGAATCCTTCTTTCTTTCTGCTGCATTTTTCTTTGTCTGATCATTTTTTTATTGAATTCGAAATAAATTCGTTGTTTGGAATTAATACTGTTGCAAAGACCAATTCTTCCTCTATCATTTGATACCCTACACGTTAGCATCAATTATATTCTGTGACAGGAAAAAAATATTTCCTGGACTAGCCAAAAACAACCGATTTTTTCGCGGTCACGAAAGTGTTAACGCAGTCAAAACCACATATAGCATAGCTAACTGTAGCATGCGCACGCTCGTGCGAAAGAAGTCTTCTTCCTCTTATTCTTCGAGCGCCTTGATGATTATATTAACGCAGGCAAAACCACATATAGCATAGCCAACTGTAGCATGCGCACGCTCGCGCGAAAGAGAAGTCTTCTTCCTCTTGTTCTTCGAGCGCCTTTATGATGACATTAACGCAGGCAAAACCACATATAGCATAGCCAACTGTAGCATGCCCACGCTCGCACGAAAGAGAAGTCTTCTTCCTCTTGTTCTTCGAGCGCCTTTATGATGACATTAACGCAGGCAAAACCACATATAGCATAGCCAACTGTAGCATGCCCACGCTTGCACGAAAGAGAAGTCTTCTTCCTCTTGTTCTTTGAGAGCCTTGATGATGATAACGCAGGCAAAACCACATATAGCAAAGCCAACTGTAGCATGCAGCGCTCGCTCCACTCCGGCAGTGCACTTCGATACTAATACCATAAACGAAGAAGACAAGGCGGCGGAGCGGAGGCCTCGCAAGACAGCAGCAGCGCGGGCTCGCCGCCAAGACCCTGCGGTGAGAGCTCGTGAGGCCGCAGAGAGACGTAAGCGTTGTGCGGACCCCGAGATACAAGCCCGCGAAACCGAAGCAGCGCGGAAATGGCGGCAAGAGAACCTCGAAGAGGTACGGGTGCGGGATGCAGCGGCCAAGCGCCAAAAGCGGTCGCTACCTGAAGTTGGTGGCGCCGACGCATGCTTCATGCACGATTTTCTCGATCACACGTTCGGCCACAGCTGCAAGGACTGCAACCACTTGTGGTTCGACAACAACCTGACCACAATCACTACTATTACAACGTGTGACATCTTTATATGACAGTAGAGGAATTGTACGGAGCATTCACGGTTTACCCGATTATCTCCAAGCCAGCTCCTCAATCATCACTCACTTCGTGGATATCGCGTGATTTTACTAGATCCACTTTGCTGGATGTGCAGCAACCATGAAGCAATGCGGTGAAGTCGTGAATGTGAGGAATAGGATACCTGTGGGGAATCGTCACTTTGTTTAACGTGCGGCAATCGCCACATGGCCTCCAATCACCTGTCTTCTTTGGAACCGTGTGTAAAGCGGATGCCCAAGAGCTAGCAGAAGGACGAACGAAACCCAACTTGAGCAATGATGGAATTCTTGTTTTGCCATTTTCAGGTGGTCAGGTGCTAAGCAGCGAGGTTGGGATATACTGGTGGTCTTTTCGTTACAATGTGGTGCGAGACTGTGCACTATTGGGCGATCTGGTAATGGGGTGTGGAATAGCTCTGGGAATTCATGTAGGATGGTGGACCAAGGTGCAGATACCTGGGTGTGTGCTTGTATGAGACGCAAGGGCAGCGCAGATGTGGTGATGCCTTGCACCGACAGGTTGGTTGTGGAGTCCAGAAGGCAGCACTGGCATGGCTCGACAACCAGGTTAACCTTCCTCAAAAAATCGATGAGTGGCCCGCGGACGTCGGCGACAGTGCATAGCCATCGAAAGGGATGCCGCAGTCCGAGATGAAGATTCACTGATTTCTGGCCATACGTTCTAATATCGGAACCGTTGACTGCGGTGAGAAAGGACGTGTCATGGCGATGTCGTCTGCAGTCGTCAAAGGTAGGTGGTAGCACACAAATTTCTGTGCCCGTGTCTATAATGTAGCGAACTTTCGCTATGCAGTTGGTGACATAGAAAAGACGGCTTTACGCAGGGCCGGTAGCACTCGCTGTCATCAGCCTGACCGCTTCCCTAAATGTTGCACAGTGGACGGCACTGACGTGTATGAGTGCCATATCTGGTGTGATACCAACAAAGGCAGATAAATAGCAGGAGTTGCTTTGGTTGGACGTGCGACGACGTGACTCATTCATTTCTACCAGCAGAGAAGCGCAAGGTAGCTAGCTCAGTAGTTAGTTGGTCCACATGCATAGAAAGCTGTGCGTTTGATACACTGAGTTCATGAAAGCGCTGCTGTAAATGCGATTGACTCGAGACTGGCACATTACACAGTCGATGGCAGATACGAAAGGATGGAATGTATCCATGATCTGGTCTGCCATCGTTGTTAGGTCTTCAATAGAAATTGCCACAGGTGAGGTACATAAAATCATCCGTACCCGATTTGGTAGACGCTGCAGGAAGAGCTCGCGGACGATTTTCGAGTCCGTTGAAGATAGATTGTTTCCAAGTACAGTATATTGCCAATTCTAATTACCGTATTTACTCGATTCTACCGCGCCCTCGATTGTAACGCGCACCCGTTTTCCGCGACCAAAAAAAAAAGTACAACATCGATTCTAACGCGCACCCATTTTTCAATGAACAAAAGAAGTCCGTAGGAGTCCACCTTCGCACATTCAGAAGAACAAGTATTTGGGTTTTAAAGAACTAAAGTTTCAAAAAAAGAAAGCACAAAGTCAAACGGCGGGCCTTGCCGCTGAAACTGTCACCACTGCGGCGGCGATACGAGTCGCGTAATGGATCAGTCTTCGTCGCTGTCGGACAACTCCTTGTCGCTGTTAACGCTCTTCGATTTCGGCAAACCAGCCCTGCTTTTGTTCACAGAAACTTTTTCGTGAAGCTTTGCTGTAAAACAATCTTCTGCTTCTGTTTCCGCCAGTCTCGCATGCACGTTTTGGCAACTTCGAACGACCGCGATGCGGCCCGATTTCCATCCGTCTCTGCACATGTAATAACTTTTCTTTTAAGTGCGACATCGTGGTGCACTCGTCGAGTATTTGGAGCGGGCACTTCCATGCCACCGATGCGAATGTAGAGCGGGATGACAAACTCCTCAGCACACGTACGAATTGAAACAACGACAGAAATGGCCGAAACGCATAGGAGGCGGCCATTTTGAAATGCCGATGGCAATACGATAACCGAGTTTCTTTTTTTTTTCGGTACTCGATTCCAACGCGCATGCGATTTTTCGACTCGTTTTGCCGAAAAAAAGGTGCGCGTTAGATTCGAGTAAATACGGTATAAGTCGACGTTTTTTTCATAAAGTGACCTTCCAAAGTTCGGGGGTTGACCTATAATCGGAGTCGACCTATACGCGGAATCGTAAAGTCAACTTATCTGTGGGGTCCGACGAAAGGTCATCGTCCTCGGATTTCCTGCTATTCGACGCATCGATAACATCAGCCACAGAGGCAGCGGAGTCGCGGCAACAGCTATCTCCCAATGTGCGTGCGCCACTTCCGGAGCCGAACATTTTTGCGATCTGCCACAACGATTGTGAAAATGTAGCGAAACCACGCGAGGCAAAACTACGGAGCGTGTTTAAAAATCACTGCCGCGCGGCATAATGCGAACTGCTTGGGAAACACAGTCTCGAAAGCAGCATTTTAAACTTTTGATAGAGGGCGAACGATGCTCTATGAATAAAGAGGAATTTATCTTGCAATGAGTCCTGCAGTTTTGTTTTCATACAATAGAAACGATTCATTGACAAACCATTGGCGTTCCACAGAAAAGCTGGCAGCGCCGTGTGGGCTGGCAACACTTCGTGGGGAACTAAAGCACATGACCAGTCACATGCGCCCACAAGTGTTTTCGCGTCTTTTTGCACTCACGCCTGTTCGCCATTTCTGCATTTCACTTCGCTTGCGAGCAGTGGTGTGCGCAATTTGAGACGCTGCCAAATGGACGCCAAGATGCCACCGCTACGCCGGCAACAGTACAGCGCTGCTTTCAAAAGGCAAGCGATCCTTTACACAGAGTCGGAAAGCAACGTTGAAGCAGGGCGCAAGTTTGATGTGTCGGAAAAGTGCGTGAGGGAATGAAGAAAACAAAGGACCAAGATCTTCGCATGCGCTGCTACACATCTTTCCTTTCGTGGACCAAAGTCTGGATGATACCGATACCCTGCCGTTGAAAAGGCGATTCGAGATCAGGTTCACGACCAGAAAAGTAAGAGCCTAAGTGTCTGCTACGATGATATTGAAGCAAAAGCATGTGCTGTCAACGATGCCTGGTATGGACTGCCAACCGACATGGTCCGCGCGGCGTTTTCCATGTGCAGCATCTCAGTACCACCGGCACCTGTTCCGACGGCGAGCAGCAGCAGGGGCTCACATGATGGCAATGACCGTGAATGCGTCCTTCTCTCAAACGACGACGAGTCATAAGCAATGTTTCACGGGCAAATAAATGTTTCTTTGCATCACACCCTCTTCTGAAAAACTTATTGGTGAGCTATGGCCACAGCATGAGGCTGTGTTCGGAGTCAACTCTTTTTTCCCCTAGAAGGGGTTGCAAGATGGGGGGTCGACTTATAATCGGAGTCGACTTATAACAATATACGGTAGCTGCGTCATGCGGCGAAGTAGCTCGGTCGGCTTTCTGTCGCCAAGTTCCTCCGATGATAGGAGCTGTTGAATGCGACGAGACTCAGAGTCGGTGGTGCACCGTAGTAACTCCTGTTTAAGAGTGTCGTACGGGTCTTCGGGTGGTGGAGCTAGCAAAACGTTGCGGGCCAAAGCAGTAGTGGTCGGGCTGAGTGCACTCCCAGCATGGTCGTACTTGGCCATCTGGGATGTGATGTGGTGATGGCGGAACTGCGCTTCGATGTGGATAAACCAGGGCTCACCATCTGACTGAAGCTTGAGTGTGGCGACGGAAGGTGTCGAATTTTCTTGCGATTTGGTTCCATGGCGTCGAAGCGAAGCTGCGGGACGCATAGTTGCAATGTGGGAAGCGTCCGTGGTCACCAACTTGTGGGGACAGAAGGCCCAAAACAAACAAACATTTATTAGCCGGGTGACTAAGCTGAAGTCACAGCCATGATGCCTGAGCTTGTCGGTCTCTTTGTCCTTTTGCAGACGCAAAGCACAATGTCCACTACACTAGCAATATTGAAGTGGCAAAGAAGAGCTAAGTGGTGCCCTCTGGTCAGAAGGGCCATTACCTTGACAAGCTTGATCGGTCTACACAGAGTTACATAAAAAGTTTTGCAAGCTGGTGTCCCAGGTCAGGATAGCGTTCCACTTGCAATCCATAGGCTCGGAAGTGCTAGGAAGACATAGAAGTATTTCTGGATGCTTCAAAATATGCAGTGTATTGAAATTAGAGCTCTGAAATATTCTTAGAATAAAAAAACATGCTTAAGACTGGGAATTTCATAAATTTTTCGTAATCGAAAAAATTGGTAATGTGATGCTAAAACAGGATAGAAGTTCAGAGGAAGATGGAGGATAGAAGTGATGAGAAATCATTGAACATGGAATGTCGGTGGAGCTAGCATTTCAACAAGTGGACTTGTCAAAACACTGCACCCCGATGAGGACAAGTCAAGGTCTTAGTCTTAATGCTGGCTCCAGCAATGCTCCCTGTCCGCCACAGTAGTACTGTGGTTACAGTGTGCCACTGGCTGCTGACCTGAAGGTCGCGAGTTTGATCCTAACCAAGGCAGTCGCATTTCATTGGAGGCAAAATGCTGGTGTACTGGGCAATGTCGGAGCCCGTTAACCCATATATGCCCAAACTCGGAAAAAATGACGGAAAAAATATTTTTTTCACAAAATGTTTACTTCTACCCTCAAAAGAAAGCACAAGTTCTTTATTTACTGCCAGGTAAACACAACACTGTTTTTCAAGGCGTCCTACATATAGGACACTGGGCATTAGGGGTGCTATGTGCGGGTGTGGTAAGCCTTGAAACATTTCACATGCACACCGACATTGCACTTCTTCCTCTCCATGACGTCTTTCATACAAAGCACGTGTTTGCCCGGAGAAAGCGGTCGGCATTTCATGTGCACTTCTTCCTCTCCATGCCGTCTTTCACACAAAGCACGCGTTTACCCGGAGAAAGCGGTCTGCACGTGGCAGCATGAAAAGCAAGCAATGTCTAGGCTTGTAGGTTTGCACACGTTGAGAATGAGGCCTGCTGAATGTGCTGTAGGTGGCGCTAGTCATCAGCTAAAGAAATAGCGATGTTAGGGTGCATCAAAGAGGCGTCCTACATGTAGGACACTGGGCATATATGGGTTAATTAAAGAAAACCATATAGTCGAAATTTCCAGAGCCCTCCAATACAGCATGCCTCATAATCATATTGTGGTTTTGGCACATACAACTCCATAATGCTCCCTGTTCAATGACTTCTCATAGCAAATGTCAGGTTTGTAGTTTCACACTGACACAAAAATAACACAGCGCTCACCTGCAGGTACTTGCCACGGAACTTGCTCGACATGGAGAATTCTTGCCAGCATCGCCAGCCACGACCCTCACAGTGCTGAGCCAGCATTGGTGGATGGTGGCTCACCTGTGGCACAACAAACTCAGCTAAGTAACTGCGAGGCATGCTACTGCCATGTGTGTGTGTGTGCTACTTTAGTAGTGGCCAATTCACTGATCCGAAGTCAACCCCACTTACACGAAGCTAGACAAGTCAAGCAAGAAATTTCCCTGGTCTCTCTCTCTGGCCACTTCTGTGTTGGTAGCACAGTGTCTAGATAGTGGAGCGGCAGACTTCTAATGACATTTATGCACTAGACTAATATCAATACTGTGGTGGTTTTTTAAGCTGATGAGAAAGGAGCACACAGTCAAACCCAGTAATATTGAACTTGTAAATAAAAAGCACTGCCTGGCAGTTTGATACAGGACATAATTCGATATAAATTTACTACAGAATTGGGCAACATAAAAGCACTAACTATATAATTGTCCTAATATGCAATGTTTCTTGCTTCAAAGTCCGTTATTTTCGTTTATATCTCTCATTGCATAAGACTACATAAACTAATAAACCATTGTTTTGTCCACTTCTCAAAATACAGCTTTTGGCTACTTTCCTTGTTTGCTGCATCAATATATTTGGACCTAAGGCATGCTAGAGCTACAGAAAAATCTCATTTCAAGAAACATGTTTACAAGAGACACTTGGTGATAAGCAAGAAAGAAGGGGAATTTTAATGGCTCGTTTTTCTTTGCTAGACACAACCTTAAAGGGGAAAGGACAAAAATTTTGCGGCTGAGATAGCCTGTGGGATAAATTCCTGTGAACATGTCTATACAGTTGAACCCACATGTATCAAACTCGCAAATATACGGGAATTAGTTCAATATATTGTATAACTCGATATAACACTTCTGAAGTATTTACCTCATTTTTGGTTCAGTGCGCAAGTTTGCTTCAAGACAATACGCATTTTTTTTTCGCTGTTTGTAGTTGGGGGTGAGTATTATATGCAGGGTTGGGTTATACGTGAGAAAATAGAGTACAAGTAAACATCTCCATATGCAGCTGTGCGCACCCGTCGGGCGCCGGAAGGCTCTATTCTACCTTGGCCCTAATGTCGGCCTTGTTCTTCAATCGTATTCAGCGCACTTTGGAGATGCTGTACTCAGCATCTCCAAATTCGATATAACACTTCTGAAGTATTTACCTCATTTTTGGTTCAGTGCGCAAGTTTGCTTCAAGACAATACGCATTTTTTTTTCACTGTTTGTAGTTGGGGGTGAATATTATATGCAGGGTTGGGTAATACGTGAGAAAATAGAGTACAAGTAAACATCTCCATATGCAGCTGTGCGCACCCGTCGGGCGCCGGAAGGCTCTATTCTACCTTGGCCCTAATGTCGGCCTTGTTCTTCAATCGTATTCAGCGCACTTTGGAGATGCTGTACTCAGCATCTCCAAATTCGATATAACACTTCTGAAGTATTTACCTCATTTTTGGTTCAGTGCGCAAGTTTGCTTCAAGACAATACGCATTTTTTTTTTCGCTGTTTGTAGTTGGGGGTGAGTATTATATGCAGGGTTGGGTAATACGTGAGAAAATAGAGTACAAGTAAACATCTCCATATGCAGCTGTGCGCACCCGTCGGGCGCCGGAAGGCTCTATTCTACCTTAGCCCTAATGTCGGCCTTGTTCTTCAATCGTATTCAGCGCGCTTTGGAGATGCTGTACTCAGCATCTCCAAATTCGATATAACACTTCTGAAGTATTTACCTCATTTTTGGTTCAGTGCACAAGTTTGCTTCAAGACAATACGCATTTTTTTTTCGCTGTTTGTAGTTGGGGGTGAGTATTATATGCAGGGTTGGGTTATATGTGAGAAAATAGAGTACAAGTAAACATCTCCATATGCAGCTGTGCGCACCCGTCGGGCGCCGGAAGGCTCTATTCTACCTTGGCCCTAATGTCGGCCTTGTTCTTCAATCGTATTCAGCGCACTTTGGAGATGCTGTACTCAGCATCTCCAAATTCGATATAACACTTCTGAAGTATTTACCTCATTTTTGGTTCAGTGCGCAAGTTTGCTTCAAGACAATACGCATTTTTTTTTCGCTGTTTGTAGTTGGGGGTGAGTATTATATGCAGGGTTGGGTAATACGTGAGAAAATAGAGTACAAGTAAACATCTCCATATGCAGCTGTGCGCACCCGTCGGGCGCCGGAAGGCTCTATTCTACCTTAGCCCTAATGTCGGCCTTGTTCTTCAATCGTATTCAGCGCGCTTTGGAGATGCTGTACTCAGCATCTCCAAATTCGATATAACACTTCTGAAGTATTTACCTCATTTTTGGTTCAGTGCACAAGTTTGCTTCAAGACAATACGCATTTTTTTTTTCGCTGTTTGTAGTTGGGGGTGAGTATTATATGCAGGGTTGGGTTATATGTGAGAAAATAGAGTACAAGTAAACATCTCCATATGCAGCTGTGCGCACCCGTCGGGCGCCGGAAGGCTCTATTCTACCTTAGCCCTAATGTCGGCCTTGTTCTTCAATCGTATTCAGCGCGCTTTGGAGATGCTGTACTCAGCATCTCCAAATTCGATATAACACTTCTGAAGTATTTACCTCATTTTTGGTTCAGTGCGCAAGTTTGCTTCAAGACAATACGCATTTTTTTTTTCGCTGTTTGTAGTTGGGGGTGAGTATTATATGCAGGGTTGGGTAATACGTGAGAAAATAGAGTACAAGTAAACATCTCCATATGCAGCTGTGCGCACCCGTCGGGCGCCGGAAGGCTCTATTCTACCTTAGCCCTAATGTCGGCCTTGTTCTTCAATCGTATTCAGCGCGCTTTGGAGATGCTGTACTCAGCATCTCCAAATTCGATATAACACTTCTGAAGTATTTACCTCATTTTTGGTTCAGTGCACAAGTTTGCTTCAAGACAATACGCATTTTTTTTTCCGCTGTTTGTAGTTGGGGGTGAGTATTATATGCAGGGTTGGGTTATATGTGAGAAAATAGAGTACAAGTAAACATCTCCATATGCAGCTGTGCGCACCCGTCGGGCGCCGGAAGGCTCTATTCTACCTTGGCCCTAATGTCGGCCTTGTTCTTCAATCGTATTCAGCGCACTTTGGAGATGCTGTACTCAGCATCTCCAAATTCGATATAACACTTCTGAAGTATTTACCTCATTTTTGGTTCAGTGCGCAAGTTTGCTTCAAGACAATACGCATTTTTTTTTTTCGCTGTTTGTAGTTGGGGGTGAGTATTATATGCAGGGTTGGGTTATACGTGAGAAAATAGAGTACAAGTAAACATCTCCATATGCAGCTGTGCGCACCCGTCGGGCGCCGGAAGGCTCTATTCTACCTTAGCCCTAATGTCGGCCTTGTTCTTCAATCGTATTCAGCGCGCTTTGGAGATGCTGTACTCAGCATCTCCAAATTCGATATAACACTTCTGAAGTATTTACCTCATTTTTGGTTCAGTGCACAAGTTTGCTTCAAGACAATACGCATTTTTTTTTTCGCTGTTTGTAGTTGGGGGTGAGTATTATATGCAGGGTTGGGTTATATGTGAGAAAATAGAGTACAAGTAAACATCTCCATATGCAGCTGTGCGCACCCGTCGGGCGCCGGAAGGCTCTATTCTACCTTGGCCCTAATGTCGGCCTTGTTCTTCAATCGTATTCAGCGCACTTTGGAGATGCTGTACTCAGCATCTCCAAATTCGATATAACACTTCTGAAGTATTTACCTCATTTTTGGTTCAGTGCGCAAGTTTGCTTCAAGACAATACGCATTTTTTTTTTCGCTGTTTGTAGTTGGGGGTGAGTATTATATGCAGGGTTGGGTTATACGTGAGAAAATATAGTACAAGTAAACATCTCCATATGCAGCTGTGCGCACCCGTCGGGCGCCGGAAGGCTCTATTCTACCTTAGCCCTAATGTCGGCCTTGTTCTTCAATCGTATTCAGCGCGCTTTGGAGATGCTGTACTCAGCATCTCCAAATTCGATATAACACTTCTGAAGTATTTACCTCATTTTTGGTTCAGTGCACAAGTTGCTTCAAGACAATACGCATTTTTTTTTTTCGCTGTTTGTAGTTGGGGGTGAGTATTATATGCAGGGTTGGGTTATATGTGAGAAAATAGAGTACAAGTAAACATCTCCATATGCAGCTGTGCGCACCCGTCGGGCGCCGGAAGGCTCTATTCTACCTTGGCCCTAATGTCGGCCTTGTTCTTCAATCGTATTCAGCGCACTTTGGAGATGCTGTACTCAGCGGTGACATCAAACTTCTCCACGTTTCATCATCATCATCATCAGCCTGTCTATGCCCACTGCAGGGCAAAGGCCTCTCCCATGTTCCGCCAATCAACCCGGTCCTGTGCTTTCTGCTGCCACGTTATACCTACTAACTTCTTAATCTCATCTACCCACCTAATTTTCTGTCTCCCCCTCACGCGTTTGCCATCTCTTGGAATCCAGTCAGTTACCCTTAATGACCACCGGTTATCCTGCCGACGTGCTACGTGCCCGGCCCATATCCATTTCTTCTTCTTGATTTCAACGATGATGTCCTTAACCCCCGTTTGTTCTCTGACCCACTCTGCTCTCTTCCTGTCTCTTAAGGTTACACCTATCATTTTCCACGTTTACCTGTGTTGATAGTTGCCCGCTTTACAGAGAAGAGCAGGTCCTTCCGTTTCACGGCAACCATTGCGTTAACAAAGGGAGTGGGAGGAGAATCGCGGAGAGGAAAACGGCGACTGCACACATCAGGCCAACAGCCACAACGACAAGGAGTCACGGGAGAAAGCGTGCGATGGCAAGCAGCAGTTTTCACTCACTCCGCGCAGCACCCTCCTAATCACACAGCTCATTCTCAGAAAAGCACGCGGGCAAGTCAACCTCTTCTGAGGGAAAGCCAACTTTTTTGGGGCTTTTCGCACTGTCAGATGTTTGGTGTATCAAGTGCTCTAGCTATTTTTGTTCGATGTAGCTGTATATTTTCCTATGCATTGACATTAAAGCATTCTAGTGTTAAAATATAGCTGGATATAAAGGATAATTCAATTTACCGGAGTTCGATATATTCGGCTTGACTATCATCTACCAAATCTCAACAGTGAATATAGCTTCTAAGGTAGTTTATATGAATTTTGAAGTTTGCGTGCATGAGCCAGCTCTTTAGCAGCAACTTGCGACATCGACATCATCTAACGTGACCCGAAGGTGACCCTTAACTTCCGAGACGTCACCACTGCAGTCCCGAGCTCAGAGATGCCCAGCTAAATCATGACGTCATAGTCGCCATTGCCCTTTGGCCGCGCTTGCGCCAGCATGCTACAATTTGGAGGCTGCTCGCAAGTCCATGCCTGTGGCTACACGCGGAAGCTTCCAGAAAGTTGTTGCCATCATACGACAATGATGGCAACGACATTACACAGCACTTGCGGCAGGCAATGCAGGTAGCACGGAAGTGCGCCACAGTTGCGTGTGCTCTTTCACGCGCTAGATGGCATTAGTTGCACCTTGCAGTTTGTCGTTCTCGGAGCTCTCTCAAACTGAAACTGAGACTGGTCAGTAATAAATAGACTGCAGCTAATTACGCGTCGCATGCAGTAGCAAGCGATGTGCTGTGTTATGACTAATAGGCCTCCAGCAATATACTGCAGCAAAGAAACACCCAACCAACATTTCTGTGTCAGTACCCCTTCAATGAAAACCCACAGACAATGAAGCCAAGGGTCATTACTTGTGGTCTTTTTAAGTGCATTATATTATGATATAAATGTGAAGAAATTAAAGTGGACAAAAAGACAATATGCCGCTGGTAGGGACCGAACCTACAACCTTCGGATGATGTGTCCCATGCTCTAGCAATTGAGCTACAGCGGCAGTTGTCCTCCCATACACTTTATTTGGTATTTCTGTTCATGTAAACATGCGAGCCCTTTAAATTCTGTGCATGTAAAACAAACCCTTAGAATTCCCCTTCTTTCGTTCATTCATAGCTAGGGTCTCATCCCAGCAGACTTGATGCCTTCAGGTGAGGACTTATTGTTCAGCTGCCACCTCGTCAAAAGATCCTGTACTATGTGATGCCAGCTGGTAAAAAAGGAGTAACCAACAAAGAGGCAAACAGCTTCCACCCTGTTTAAGTTTTGTGACATGAGGCATGCACTGCACCAAGTCAAAAACATGGTTGATCCGTCCGTCATAGGAATCGGAATAACACGAAACTAAAGCGTGACCTTACACAAGTAACTGAATGTTTACTGTACATTGATATAAGAGAGTTGGCACAATGTATGTTGATGTCTGGTAGCTAATGGCACCATTTAACGTGTATGCCAGCTCATAAAAAGATCACGTGCTACGTGACGCCAATAGGCAAAAAAGAGTGTTCCACACTCGCCGCCATGGCTGCGATTGGCGCTGACTTAACACTCCTAGGTTTAAATCAACATATATACCCCACAAAGTGGACGGGAGGATGACCGCCGCCGTAGCTCAGTGGTAGAGCATCGGACGCGTTATTCGGAGGTCGCAGGTTCGGTCCCTGCCGGCGGCAAGTCATCTTTTCGTCCACCTTACTTTCTTCACATTTATATTCTAAATACTACAGATCACACCCCCTATACTTTCCTTGGCGTTATTGTCTGTTAGTTCTCATTAATATTGTGTCTAACAAAGATAAAACGAGCCCTTAAAAATCATCTCCTTTCCTTCACTTTGATGATTGGTGATACATCTCCATCTCAACGACTAACGTCCATGTTAAATGATTAAATGAACCCTTGTGGTAGCTGTAGTTGTCAACAGTGAAAGCGTAATCAAAGAACGAGGTGTGATAGCCAGAAGAGCGTCGCATATTGGACGCAGAACTTGGTCGCCATCCCGCGGCATGTTAAAATGTAATTGAACACCATGGCCGGATTAGAAGGCAAGGAGAAAGAAGTATTTGAGGAGGAGAATCTGTAGGCCGTGGCAGCGCGCGAGGGCGGCGCGATAGCGTCACGGCGAATGCGGCTTACGCCGAAGCACGACAGATGACGCTTTCGGCCTGTTGCCATCTTTTACATGCTCTTCCATGGACGCGACGCATAAAAATCGTGATAGCGCCTCGTGCAATGTAAAATTTCTAAGATTTCTCTCTGTAACGTCAATCGGTAGATATGACAGATATTTTAGCTGCAGTTCCTAATCGATACTGCCAGAATTATAGGCCGCACAGCGCTTGAAACGAACTGCTAGTAGTGGCCCCTGAGCAGACGACGTCTGCCGCCGCATGCACACACCCCTCGCTCCTCGCTCGCATGTTGTGCGCGCGCATGCGTAGGTGGCCTTGGGAGGGGAAGTTTCCTACGCGATTTGCTGGTTTTATTTCTCTTTAGCGCTCTCAGTGGCTTCTGCGCGCAGCGCCGGCGGCGCCGACTCCTCGATGTTTGCACGCGCTTTTCACGCCGCGACAAAGGAGAGTGCTTTACAGATTTCGACTAGTGCTTCTTCAGGATGGGGCGGAAATGTTTCGTGCCGAACTGCAGCAGTGGATACACGTCCTGCAAGGAGAAGGTAATTACCTTCAAAGTTCCTAGTGACCCAGTGAGGTTGGAAGCGTGGGCTCGCGCCATACCAAGAAAAGACCGACAGCTGACTTCTTGTGACTACGTTTGCGAGAAGCACTTCTCGGACAGTGACGTAGACATGCGGCGCTATTATGGTGAGATTGGTGCCGAAGTTCTCCCTGATAAACCGAACGGCCAGTGTTGTTACGAGACGCCGTTCCTTCAATCTTTCCGCGCTGTCCCAGCTACTTGTCTGCTGTTCTCAAAAAATGACGTGAAATTTCTAACACCTGGGGTTTTGTCACACGCACCTAAATGTAAGCACACGGGTCTTTAGCATTTCGATTTAGCAACCTAAATCTGAACTGATGGCATATAGGGTAAGTCCCATCATTCGTGGAAATAAATTATACCTAACTCATTGAATTCACGTTATCAAAAATGATAGATTTCGCGTTGTACAAAATATATCGCGCTGGTAATTTTTCTGCATGTGACGCCATTTTTCTCATTAATTTAGCGAAAAAACTTGAGTGCGCTTGAGCTTCGCCTTTAAGAGTAGAACGCGATGGCGTAATCGGGCTCCGTGCGCGTCGACTTCTCAATTGCTAGCCTCACCGACACAGACAGCGGTATTTCTGCGAAACGAGCTCTTTACCGCAGTCCCGTTATAATTTGGAGCCGGCGAGAACGCACAAAAACACATCCATTCGGGTGTGAAGTGCGAACGGCGAATCGGCGACGAATGGCCTTGAACCGACGAGCTTCTTTGGAGAGCGCGGTGAGAGGGACGCGCGCATTTTTCCTTCTCCGCTAGCGGAGTCTCGCGACAGAGGGCGCGTGAGTGCTGTGCCCAATTCCGTGACTTTATTAGGATGCCCGAGCGAGCGCAGTTTCGCCTCCTCAAGAATTCTTGCTCCGTGCTAGAAGGAAACGCAAAGCGCGTCGTGCCGCCCCGGTAGCCCGGCCGCGATTTTTCTCGGGGCGAGCACATGAGCGGGGAACGCGATGTTACAGCCAGGTGAGGCAGGCGCGCGTCGCAGAGCTATTTTTGGTTTGGATCAGCGTGATACTATGAACGAGGCCGACGCTTTTACGACGCTTGGGCCAATTTCGCCACCTTGCGGTGTGTCAAGGCATTGACAAAATTGAACTTGTATTGAAAACGCGCCGAATGGGACGGACGTGTAACGCGTTGCAGGTGCTAATCGCGGAGGCCATAGTAATGACGAATTACTTTACCTTGCCACTCCCAGAAGGCAACAACACCCCGCCGATTGGGAGAGTGGTAGATATAAAAGGCGCGTTTGTAAAGCCTCTAGAGTGTGACCGTGGCGCAGTGGATAGTGTGCCCGGCATCTGTTGTTGCGGACCGAGTGGTCGTGGGTTCGATGCCCGGTGACGGAACCTTTTTTTCTTTGCCATCTGATCGTGTACCTTTTTTCGACGTCATTTCCGTGACGGAAATACGTCATTGAAGTCTTGGTGGACCCCGGCATAAAACACTTTCGTGTTAAAAAATGTACCTACTACGTGCAGCACCACCTCTGGAAGAAACTGTGGTTGCTAAGGAGACAACCGGAGCATCCACGCAGTTCGGAAAGCACACGTGGCTTCAACGCACCGGATCTAGAGGAAACTGCTGTTTGCCACAGCCGCTGCAGATGAAACCTAGCTCGCTGACGCAAAATTGTGGATTGTGACTACAGTTAAACCTGCTTATAACGAACCTCCATATAACGAATTCCTGGATATAACTAAGTTTTTCTATTCCCCACCGTTACTCCATAGAAGCATGTATATTTGAGACCTCTACGTAATGAAGTGGCAGCGGGCGACCCCCTCGAAATAACGAATTTTCCCTGCCGACGACCTAAAGGTGTTGGCCCAAATTTTGTTATTTTTGCGCGAGCAGCTACCCGAAGCACCTTCTCCACCACGACGGAATGCAAAGTGGCGGCGTCGCGCTTGGTGCGCTCGAAGGCATGGCAACTGCAAGGCAAGAGTGAGCACATATGTGCGTGCGTAGGAGCATGCTCGAGGCGGGCCTGCATCCGTCGACCCGGCGATCTTGCCGCCGCGGGCGTGACCATTCCAAACCCTCCCCTCAAACCTGATCCCGCCGCTTGCCGCAGCTGGCCTAGCCCGCTCCTTTTTGCCGAAGAGAGAAAGAAAAAAAAAGCGAGGTTTCTTTTTTTCAGCGCGCTGGCACCGCCACTCTTTGGTTACAGTGCGCTTCACTCTGCTAACCTCTGCGTTTCACTTTGCTAACCTGCCATTAGGTGACACTACTTTAAAAAGAAAAAAAAAAAGAAAAAGAGGGAGTCGCAGCAGCGTCAGCAGCGCTGTGGCTTTCTGCATTCTCCGTGTCTTTCTTTGTTGGTTTTCTTCTGTACGATGCCATCGTGTTGCTCGCTCTTCGTTTCTGACGCCTCGCACTTGTGCGAACCGACACGCGACCACACACCCAGTACCTGTGGTGACAATCCAAGGATGAGCGCTTCGACGAAGAAACGCAAGATACTGACTTTTAAGGACAAAATGGCCATCTTGGACGCCATTTCTAGAGGCCAAAAAAAGAAGGATGTCGCTGCCAAATTTGGCATCCCAGCCAGTTCTTTGTCGACGATTTTAAACATGAAAGATGCGATTCACAGCGCTGTGGAGCATGGCATGCAGAGCAAAAAGAAGTTGAAGTTGTCAACATACGCCGACGTCGACAAAGCTGTGTTCACATGGTTTATGGACATGTGAGCACGAAACGTACCACCAGTGGCGCTGTTTTGCAGCAAAAGGCAAGGTATTATGCTTGCATCTTGGGCTGCGATGATTTAAAAGGCAGTAACGGGTGGCTCGAAGGTTTTAAACGCAGGTCCAGGATCGTCGGCAAAGTGATCAGTGGCGAGTCCTCCTCTGCGGATGGAGATGGCGCCGACTCGTGGATCCAACACAAACTACCGGGTATATTGGAGCGCTACAAAACGTCGGATGTGTACAACGCTGACGAAACGGCGCTTTTCTACGAATTGGCTTCCGAACCGTACCCTTACGCTTAAAGGGGTACTGACACAAAATTTTGCGGCCGAGATTGCCTGTTGGATCGATTCCCGTGTACGTGCGTGTACCATCTGCAAAATATCGACAGCGAATAAAGCTTGGAAGGTATTTTATAAGAATTTTGAAGTTCGCGAGCGCGATCCAGCATTATAGGCCGCACCTAGTGCATTGACACCCTCGGAGGTGACCCGAGGTGACCCCCCTACTTCCCCTTCGTAACCGTTTCAGCCGGTACAAGTTATGATGACGTCGTAGCCACCATTTCTGTTTTGACGCGCTTCCCGACGAATCGCTCCTCGTCAGCAGGTGAAACCTGAAGTGATTCGCCACGTCGAAAATCCCTTCCATCCCCGCCGCAAGAAAATCGTTGCCATCAGACGATGATGAGCCCGACGACGACAGACCGCACGGAAATGCCTCAGTTCTGTGTGCTCACGTGACCGAGCGTTTCACTCGCTAGGTGGTGATAGTTGCACCCGGCGGCTTGTCATTTTTGGAGCTCTGTCAAACCGAAACTGAGGCTGTGTCGGTAATGAGGAGCTTGTAATTAATTATATGTCGCACGCTGCAGCAAACGATGTGTCGTGTTATGACTAACAGGCCCCCAGCAACACCTTGCAGCAAAAAAACGCGGGGCGAAAATTTTTCAGGACTCCTAGAAGACGTCTGCCATGGCGGTAAACAGAGCAAACGTCGTTTGGCTGTTCATCTGTGCACAAATTCAGACGGAAGCGACAAGCAAGTTCCGCTGGTCATCGGCAAACGCGCCCGACCTAGGTGCTTCAAAGGAGCCCACAGGATGCCTGTAAAATATGTGGCGAACACGAAAGCCTGGATGACAGGCGACATATTTAGTGAGTGGCTGACAGATTTCAACAATGACGTCAAGAGGCAAGGACACAAGATTTGTCTGTACTGCACTGCACACCACGTAGAGGGGCTCGAGCTCTCCAACATTGAACTGCAGTTTTTACCCGCGAACTGCACATCGCTCATTCAGACCCTTGATAAAGAAATTATTAACAGTGTCAAGTGCTCATACCGTCAGCGACTAATCCAAAAACTGCTCCTGAACATTCGTCTGCAGCGAGATATGAAGGTAGACATTGTGCAAGCAATTGAGATGCTTGAAGCGTCCTGGCAAGAAACAAGTGCTGAAATTGTTGCGAACTGCTTCCGCAAGGCCCGTATCTCAACAGAGGTTCAGGTGGTTCAAGCTGAGGAAATCGACGCCGGAGAGGAGGAGCCTTCATGCTCGCCCAATCTCGCCGAAGCTTGGATTTCGCTGCGCACGAATGGAGGAGCCGCAGTCAATGTGCAGATTTGTGATTTTTTATATGCAGACAACTGCGCTGTCACAACTGAGGAGATGACTGATGAGGCTCTGGCAGAAACTGTCCGAGACCGCAGTGACGACAACGGACCTTGGGAGGACGACTCGGCACGCGCTTTGCCCTCCGTGAAGGAGGTGCTGGACGCCATCGACCTTTTGCACTGCACCGCGGGCTTGTTGAACGATGACGGAGCAGCATTGTGTTCATTGATGTCTTACAAATGGTCAGTGCTGCCGTCCATCATGAACAAACAACAAAGCAAAATCACGCAGTTTTTTACCGCAAAATAAAGTTTGGGATGAGTTCTGCCGTCCGTTACTTCTTTTCTTACTTGCAAGTTTCTTTTTCGAATTTTCATGCCGAACCTCCATATAACGAAATCCTCTTTATAACGAAGTTTTTCGGGAATTTGTCGATTTCGTTATATCCAGGTTTAACTGTATGCACTTCTGAATGCATGCGGCAAAAATGAAACTACTGTCTGTGGAAGCCCTCGCAGACGAAACCGCAGTCATTGTCAATGCGACCATCGATAGCCTCCACATAGTTCGCATGCACCAAGTAAAAACAAAACTACTTTGCCGCAGCTAATGAAGTCTTGGTCGTTTACAATACAATAGTGGATGGCAACCACGTTTTTTTTCGAAGGCTCGCAACTAACGCAATGTCATTGTGGTTGCAAACAGAAATAGGCATGAAGGCATTACGTTATCATGAAAAAAGCGTATTTACTCTGACATTTCTAGTCCCAACAAGTATGCGCATGTTAACAGCATCAAACTCTCATGAGTTCAGTTATGTTCGGCCACAACCCACTTAATTGGGACAATCCTCAGAGTGCGATGGGTGCAAAGTGCCACACATATGCAACACAAAAGAGCAAAAATGGCATTCGCGTACGACTGAAATGAGGTGGTGCATTGCCTTTATCATCAGCATGACACATAGCAAAGAAACATGGCAGCCTCGATGTGTTTCTGGACGACACTTCCTGGACATTGCAAGCACGGCCTTTGAGATCGGTGCATGCTACTCAGAGACACACACCACTGCTGGCAGCACAATCACTCCCTAGCGCCACCCGAGTGTTGTGTCCATTCTCGGCGAATCTGCTCTGCTACCTTTAATGTTCAAAGACTTCACGGATACACGTGCAGGCACCTCGGCTCCTGCAGTTCAGATACCCAACGGCCACACCCTCGTTTCCCTCTTCCAACAAGGTCATGGGTACACGTAGCGGAAGCACCCAAATAAGCAGCCAAAAAAGAAAAAAGTCACAGTTTCACTGCAAAGGCGGAGCAATGAATACGATAGCAGCGAATGAGAATGTGATATGAAAAAAGGCTAGGAGCCGACTCCTTGAGCAAACGTGGCGGCTGCAGCAATCAATGTGACCTTCAAGCAACCTATGGCTTCAACACAAACATTGCGATGAAAGAGATCAGCCTGCGAACACAGACTGAAGGTGGGCAGCCCTACTCCGGCCACTCCTGCCCCACTCCGGACGGACTGCATGCCTGCATGCTTTAAAGAGACGCTCAGAAGATCTTGTAAAGAGCGGACGTGCGTCCTTATGCTGCGATGTTCCTTGTTCTTTCTTTGTTCTATCTGTAAGAATATAAGCTTTAAAGTTTTCAAACCAAACTTTTAGTTTTGTGCTTCTTCAATCATTCACAAGAGGTATTATTTAGGCACGAAATAGGCTTTCACATCTTTGCTGCCTGCGACGACAAACATTTCTGCACAATGTCTAGGGAGTCAGGTTGAAACAGTCCTCATTTACGCAGAAGCACCAGACTAGGGCAAGTGCACACATCACCTTAGAAGTGGGCAAAGGATCCTCATTGCTACCCTTTAACTTGTGTCCCGGACGTCATATCTTTTTAGCGCAAACAGGAAGAAAAAGAACGAACTGGCTGAGAAGAGAAGAAGACAGTGCACAGGGCAAGCGCTAAACATCAACTGGCTTTATTTAGAAAAAAAAAAACCATGGACAAGAGAGATCACCTAAAGCGCATGCGTGCAGTCGTAGCATAGCTAATCAAACATCGACCTGAATAATCTGAACTCGTTGCCGTACAAATGTATAAACGTATCACTAATACACTCTGTGCCCTTGCTCTTAATATGGAAAGCTTCCAGGTATGGAAAATATGGAAAGCTTCCAAGGTATCACCACCCCTACCCAGAATCTTGATCTCGCTTAGCTGCGGTGCACATGTGCAGGCTGCGCAATGAACCGGTAAATGTGTAATTACTACCATTTTTCAACGACAAGTCATGTTCCCACGCACGATCGTTGATGCACCTCCCAGTCTGACCTATGTAGGTCGTCCCACATGATAGTGGTATGGCATACACCACGCCTATTGCGCACCTCACGTACGGCCTGGCATGGTTCTTTTTGCATCCATGCTTGTCTTTTTCATCGCATACGCGTGCGCACAGGCCACCCAGTTTCCGAGGGGCGCAGAACACGACAGAAACGCCGTGCTTGCTGGCGACCTTCTTAAGGTTGTGGGACATCCTGTGGATATACGGTACCACTTCAGGTCCCCGCCTCACTCATGCATCACTGGCAATTTTCGGTTTCATGCCTCTCATCTTCTTCAAGATGTTTTGGGAAACTGCACCAACGACCGCGCATGGATAACCAGCTGCCCGTAGCCTTGCTAATTGAACTTGAAAGCTGTCCTGCATAGTGTGGCGTACACGACTTCACCAGAGAAGACTTGAGGCAAAGCTTCTCAATACCCGTTTTCACTAGCTTAGAGTGCGCCGAATCATAAGGCAACAAGTCTTTTTGCGCACGTGGGTTGTATTGCCAACAAACATGGTCTTCTCTAAGATGTAATTTCAAATCTAAAAACTGTATGGAACCATCTGATGGCAGTTCATGAGTGAAGTTCAAGCCTTGCCCATGTTGGTGAAAAACTGATAAAATGTGGTCAACGCAGTGATCCAGGGAAGAATCCATGTTAGTCTTTAAAATGATCAAGAAGTCATCAACGTGTCTAAAACCCTTCAGGAATACCTTGTCGTCAAGTACACTATGTACATTATTATCAAAAGCCGCCAAAAAAATGTTGCAGAGCACAGGTGCCCCGATTGTGTTCCGATTTACGACACCTGTGCTGTATTAGCCATCATTCTTTTAGTTCTCCCATGATCGCGACACACAACTTTGGAAGACCTTTTATATCTCATATTTTCCTCTCACAGTGCTCTTGGTCGGCGGGGCGATGTCAGGGTAGCTAGGTTGGCTAGTTGGTATCACATTATGATATAAAACTTTCAGCGCAAATGAACTTCTTCGTCCTGTGTCGTTTATTTGCGCTCAGTTTTATATCATAATGGAGTGGTGTCGCCGTCTGGGAGCGGTAAAGTGAAGTAATGCATCATGACCGTGGCCTTCACGATTAGCTCCTGCAATGCGTCGTTGCTACGTGTCCGTCCCAATCAGCGCGTTTCCAATAGCAGATGTGCAACTTTGTCAGTGCCTTAACACACCTCGAGGTGGCGACCTTAGCCCAAGCCTCGGCCTCACTCATAGCATCCATCCACATCAAAAATGCTCCATGACGCGCGCCTGCCTTGCGTACATACAGCATTCCCCACTTATCAAGAAAAATTTTGGCCGGGCTAGAGGGGAGACACGACGCGCGTTGCGTTCCCTCTAGTCCGGCCGCCGTGTTCTGTTTACTCTTTAACATGCTGCGGAATGGCGACCTTAGTAAACGCTCTTCCAGCTTTCACACCGCTTTCTCTGATTACACTCTCACCGCTAACTATTACAGCTACCACAAAGGTTTGCCAAACCGTTGTTCCTGGACGTTAGTCGTCGGGATGGAGATGTGCCACCAAGCATCCACTTGGGTGCAGCCACGTTAAACAGTGCTATAGCTGCTAAACACTGATAGACATTGACCAAGCTCTCTTACATCGAAGTACAGTAGACATTCAACTCCTTCTGTAAGGACATGTTTTACTTTCGTGTTATATCGATTCCAATGACGGAGGAATTAACCATGTTTTTTTGCAAATTTGCTCACTACAAAACATAAAAATCGAATTCCTTCTACTATTGCTTCATATTTCTCGCTACTGATACTTCTGCATGTAGTACAGGGACATCTGGAAATGCAACAGTATAGAGATAATGAGCTGGAAACTGACCCATCGTGACTTCAGACTCCCAGCTATACAGCATATCGTAAAATGCTGAGCTCCAATATCGCTGCCGATTTCACTGCCACACCATTCCAGGAAAGCGCCCCACTCCACACCCCGGTCATGCACTGAACCCATGCAACACTGGCCTGCATGAATTCCATCCAGTCCTGCTTAGCAGCCCGATCTCAATGTGCCTGTGCCTGAAATTGGTCACCAAAATTTAATCTTTTTTTCCCACATACTGGTTGCACGCTAAACTTGGCGCAAGACACACATGATGATTTTCAGGGTCCCTCGAGCAAAAGCATGGCCTTCGAGGTCTGTATTGCAAGATGGTGCCTGTGATACCGTATTCTGTTAAAAAGTAAGGCCTTTGAGATCCGCGTTTGTTGCTTAGAGCTGTTGCATGGACTCGACATCGGAGACACTTCTATGTCATGCTTCCCACTATCTGATCACACTGTGTTGCATTTCTCAGTAAAAGCTCGTTAATTTGACTCTTGTTAATTCGTAAAATCGGTTAATTTGGACACGTCATCTGGTCCCTGTATATACGCATCACTCTATGAGACTGGGCGCTCGTTATTTCGGACAGATTTGACCGCAAATCGGATAATTCGGCGACTTTCGGGCCGCTGGCGAGGCTCGAAAATGAAAAAAGAACAATTCCGAACAGAAGTGAAGCTCAAACGTAGCATTGCCACGGACATCAATTATCGACTTGGCTTGACTTGAGACTGGTTGAACGTCTTTTCTGCGCATTTGGCGGTGCCATTTTGTTGCTTTGTTCCCGTTGGTGTGCTGCATCGTTGAACGCCGTTTTATCAAGGAACGATTTAGTACGGTTCCTTTAGCTTGATCGTTGAAGGTAATTGAAATGAAGGTAATTGAATGGTCTTTCAGAAGCAATCTAAATATTATGCATAAAAATTATATACATAATGGAGAAAAAGTGTCAAATGTAAAGTTTCACCAAAAACCAACATAAAAAAGTTTCAAAAGGTATGCATATACAAGTAAAACTGTGAACTAAAAAAATTTCTAAATATACAAAATGTGGCAAAATGTCTTCTTTCTTAAATGTAAAAGTTTGGTCCACCTATCTATAACTGCCTTTTTTTAGCTCGCTTCAACATCAGAGCACTCGTGTGTCCATCACAGCTGATGGCTCTCATGCCACTGCAGGAAACAATTTCGAGTAGTAGTAGTAAAACACACCTGCACATCACAAGTTCTGCAGAAACAATTAGTTTTTAGTTCACCTTTGTTGCGGTCATAGCATAGCTTGCAGCTTCTGCACCTTTTGGCCTTTTCTGGCTTGTGGAGTGTTCGTTTAGTGGAAGGTGGTGGAGGAGTGCGAGCTGGCTTGGCACCATCGAGGTTGAAAATCTGACAAACGAGTTCTCTGAAGGCAAGGTGGTCATATTCAGATTTTCTTTCAAGTTCGGGGATCTCTGGGTGTGCTGCGCGGTGTGCTTGAAAGAAAATAAAACTATTCACACAGGCAATATCAATGCAATGGAAGAAGAGTGTTTTCCACCACCGAACGCTTCTCATGAGGATGTTGTAATAGGCAATCATCTGGTCCGATCTATCTACTCTAGCATTCCAGCATTGTATTCATGTACAGTATAACCTCATTACAACAGACCTTCATAGTGAAGAGGGTTTTGGTCTGTTGTAAAGGGAGTATGTAAAATCCAAGTACTGTTACAACAGACTTTTATGTAAACGCTGAATGGGTCTGTTATAACCAGAGAGAATTACGAGTCACAAACATGGTCATATTTTTAACGGGGGACCAAAAAAAATGCGATTTTTGGAAAATCGCTTTTTCAGTTTCTGTAGCCCATTTTCTATCTGATTTCAAAATATCTTCACTGAAAACTACGTAGAAGTGCTATAAAATTTCATTTTGCGTCTACTGACTTGGCATATTGCGGAAATAGCAAAAAAACAGCGTTTTTGAAAATTATAGCTCGGCAACGGTGCAACCGGTCGCCACCATTTTGGACTCATCGTAAAGAGCATTCCTCCGTGTTCAAGTTCTCCGTTTCAGCTAGCTTCTCCATTCAGTAACAAGCGTACAAAAAAAAGCACATGCTTGAAGTTCAATTCAAGGCCTCCGATTGGCTGCTTCTACGGTGATGCTCGCTTCGGAATTGTCGTCTGCTGCTTGTGCGCCGCGAGGTCGTAGCTGTCGCAAATTGCGCTACTTAGTGACGCGTTCGCACTCGTTTTGTGTTCACGGGTCGATGATAATTTAGAACGCTTTAGTTTGGCAGCTGCAAGCGGAAGCTCAATCATCAGATTACGATAGCGCGCCGCACTCATCACGAACATCGCAGACGTGCGACTGTAATAGCGTTGACTCGTTGGACCCGCTGTTAGAGGTTCGTCTTATCAGCACTTCGGAGCTTATGACGAAGATCACCGTGGGACAACTCTTTGTACTCGCAATCAAGCATGATGTACTTTGAAACATCGGGCACCGTGGCCACACACATCGCAACCGAGCTTTCTACTCGATGTCGTGGCTAGGCCTAACTCCGCTCACGGTGCCGATGTACGAGACAAATCCAAACTCTGCGGGCAAGAACATCGCACAAGCGGACATGCGAAAACGAAGAAGCCGCAATGTCCTTCGTCACAAGCAACAAATCGCATCGCCCGCTGGCTTCTCAGAATTGCGGATAGGCATTTTGCATATCGGCAGCGGACCCCCCCCCCCCGGCCAAGCTCGCCGCACAGCGACCGCTCGAAGAAGTGGTGGCAGCGGCTAGCAATTTCGCGCGTCAGCGTCCCAAAACGCAACACCAAGCACGCTGCGCGCCGATTTTTCGTCGCTACAGCTAGGCATAGCTGATCATTGACAGACCGGAGATCGGCGGCCTTCGTTCTTAAATCGGTACGTCGACATCCGCGGCGCGCTGTTCCCGTCCCGAAAGTACGCTAAGCGATGTTTGAAGTCGGAAGTTAATGACCGTAGTAGAAAAGTCTGCTCTAAAGGAGTCCTGACCACCTTGCTGACCTGACATTTTAGTCAATTATATCCGAATGTCCATTGTACCAGAATCCGTTGTAAACGAATCTCAATCAATGGAACAAATACGGAGGTCGGCATAACGCCGCAAGTTAGTATGTAATATCTGAATGTCTGTTGTAAACAGATCCGTTGTAACGAGGTTATACTGTATTAGCAACGGCTTCGGTACAGAAATTTGAGCCCAAGTGTTTCCCCTTTTTTCCCTTCTTTTTGCTGTGACTGTCATTCTATGGGAATGGTGCTCATCATGTTGACAACACGACGGCCTTTCCATTGGAGGTATAATATACAGCGTAGCCTGGTTATAACGAAGTTGGCGGGAATCTGAAATTACTTCGCTATAACCGCTTTTTCGCTATATCTGGACTCTAAAAAAAATCAAACATTATGCAGACCAAGAAAAAAAAATTTATTTACACTTTCTGAAAAAAGCGATCAAGGGTCCCTTGCACGCGCTTCACGAGCGCACGTTTCAGAACACAGTGCTCAGCGTTGTCCATCATTGTCTCAGCGTTGTCCATCGTTGTCCCGGTTCGGAGCACAAGTCCATACGCAGCGTGTCGACAGCTGCGAGAGCAGCTCCGGCAGTCCCAGGCTGAGGTGCACCAATGTCGTCACCTTCGCCATCCGAGGAACTGGCCATTCCCTTTTCGGAGACGCTAGTGGTGAGTTCATCGGTGGTGAGCTCCTCCATTGCGACCAGGTCTTGATCCGCCAGGGCAAAGTCTAGATAATCCAACCCGCTTGGGACAAGGCTTGCATCGCCCACGGCCTCCCACAGCTGCCTGAAGCTCGTCACTGCCGCGGCACCATCCGCTGCAGCAGCATCGATGTCTGCTTCTGCTGTTATTTCTTTGGCAGCGCTGCTTCCCCGTGAAAAACCTGCTTTCTCGAAGCAGTGAAGAATAGTCTCAGACTTCACATCCCGCCAGGCTCCACTTGTGAAAAATACCACCTTTGACAATGCTCTTGCATGTGATCCCATGGCGGTCTTTAAATCACTGCAACCATGCACTGCCTGGGTTGAAGTTCTTGTGGCCGAGAGCAAACCCCAGATGTTTGGCCTGCGCTAGCAGGATCGGCCCATTGAGTGGGACGTTCTTGGCACGAGCGTCTACAAACTATTTGTAGAGCGCCGCTTTGACATCTCCGTAAGTGGCAGCGCGGATCCGCTTCCGTTCACCGCTGCCAACGTCGTCCAAGACGGCATCAATATTGCTTGCATTTTTTATGATTATCGCCAAAGTCGACTGTGCTATGCCGTACTTCCGCGCAACGTCGGTCTTCTTAATTTTCTGCCGAACTTCATCCAAAATGGCACGTTTCACTTTTAGAGAGAGCACTTTTCGTTTGGTCGTCGATGAGGCGGTCGTTCCGGGTATGGCTTGACTCGACATTGTCGTAAAGTTCGCCGATGCACATGGGCAGGCCTAGCTGCAACCCCGGTAAGTCCAAGCGCGCTGCTATAATCCACTTTTCACGAGTGAATAGAGGCAGCACGAGCGAACGAATGCTTCTGCTGCTCAACCGTGGTCAAGTCCAAGCGCGCTGTGATAATCCGCTTTTCACCTGTGAACAGAGACACAGCACAACATGCGCGAACTGCTGCTTCTGCTGCTAAGACTGAGCTGACTGAAAACCACGAAAGAAAGAATGGCTTTGTGTGCGACAGGTTTGCGCGGAGCCGCTGGCGAAGCGCCGCAGCCAGGCTTAGGCAGGCCTAGCTGGTGGTGCCATGCTGTGGAAGAAAAGCAATTTAGGAGCGCACCAACTAGCTTCGCTTTTTCACCGAAATGGTGCGCCACAAGCGGAACCGGTCTAAAGCGGCCACGAAGTTTCTCAAGCTGCCCCCATGACCTCCTCTCTGAAGAGAGGAGTACGCCGTGAAACGAGATAAGATTGTGGCAATCGGCCCGCCTCGCACTGGAAAGAAGAATGGGAAGCGTTCGCGAGACGGCTACCAGGCGACCGTGCGGTGCGGTTGAAGCAAGCTTTGCTTGCTTCAACCGCACCGCCAAAACAACGACAAACGTTGCTTGCTTCAACGACAAAAAAACGTCATTATATCCGCTGAGTCGCATTTTTTTACTTCGTTAAAAGTACACTTAAAAGGCATTGAAAATGCGGAAATTGGAACGGGAAATCAAGATCACTTCGTTATAACCACTATTTCGCTGTAAGTGGGTTCGTTATAAATGGGCTACACTGTACCACTATCACGGAGCCATCTTACATCCCCATGTCGCACTTTTTTCTCCCAACGTGTGTCTTTTAGTTCACCAGGAAATCCTTGCCAGTCCTTTCTCGTTGTACCAGAAGCCAATGTTCTTCGGTCAATCAGGTGACGGAACAAACGCGTCGATGTGTAGAAGCTGTCCATGAATATTCGGTATCCCTGATCAAGATATTTGGCACACAGCTGGCAAACTACATCGAATGTCAATCCATGAAGTGCTGGCTGATCCCGCTTGCCGGTATATACACTGAAACGTACCGTGTATCCGGTGCCGGGATCAGCTAGGACCCAGAGCTTGTAGCCCCATTTTGTGACCTTATCTTTCATATACTGCCTGATGTCCAATTACCCTTTGGATTTCACCATCCGTTCGTCCACGAAGAGATCACAATGTGGCTGGAAAAGTTTCGCCGACACCTGATTCACATGCTCCATGAGCCACAATACGAACCGGAGCTTCCCTCTCGATAGCTGGCGCACATCGTCCAAGTCAGCAGCATGTAGCATAGCGAGCAATGCTATGAAACGGCATCTAGGCATTATTCGCCGTGGAAGCAGGCCACTGTGGAGTTCTCCCACGTTCCAGTAAAGTTTCAGCTGCGGAACCTTGACGAGGCCCATGTAAATTATAAGGCCAATGAACTTCATCGTTCCATCCAGGGTCACCTCTTCCCACGAACCATCGGAACAAGCGTGTGTCGGTTTTTCGAGTATTTTCATCCAGCCGTATTTGTTTGAGTTTTCACAACTTCCAGGCTGATCGTTCCCTGACTCACAGTCCGAACTGAAATCTGAACTTCCGAAGTTGTCTTCCAACTCTTCGCTGCTCGTTTCGTCAACGAAATCAGCCGTTGTAGCAGCGGAATTGCGAGATCCGTGTCAATTTTCAAACGCGCCGAGTCGCGAACTTGACGCCATTCTCTCTATCAACTCACGCGACCGCACTCGAGTAAAACTGCAATTGTCCACCGCCACCTCTTCGAAAAAAAACAAACTACTCTGAGAATGAAAGAGTAGTGTTCAAAATACCGCGCAGATGGCACTACATGTCCGCGCAAAAGAGTCAGTTTGAAAGCGCGTTGAAAGCTATCGGTCATATACGACCGATGGCCCTATGGGCCGGTCCCGAAAGTGTTAATTCGCCATATTTTCCAGTCGCGTGAAACCCAATTTAGCGAGCTTTTGCTGTGTTGGTGGATGGACTCACTGCAGACCTGACTGACGGAGTCACTGGTGGACAGACGAAAAACTGTGGCACAATCTCTTAGCCAACCTTTTAGCCACCTCATGCAGCCCTCCTCCTCTCATCCTCCTCCCCTGAGCTATCCTTCACGCTGTTACACCACCCCAAACTGCACAAACAGGCATTTCAGAGCTGTGCTCCACAAGGAGCCAACTGACCTGTTCAGAGATGGCCCGCCAGCCAAGGTCATCACGGCGATCACACTCGTAGGTCTCCCCGAGGAGTGGATTGAAGGGCTTGCCAGTTCGATTGGACGTGGTCGCGTATGACGACACTGCAAAGGCTGCTATGTACACTAGCTGCAAGGCAGGATCGTCACACTGTGCGGCTCGGTCCAGCAGCTCTGAATACTCGTAGTCCTCTGTTAGCCGTTGTAGTGTTGACAGTGGCTCGTTGAAGTTCACCTGCACATACACAGCATCACATTAGTCCCTTCGCAATGCCATTCCATGGCATTAGCGGCACTGAACAGGATGGCAACAGGTACTATTTTTGCATTAAAGTAAAATTTGCAGGATATAAACCTTACACGACACATGACGTTATATACCCTTTGACAGTGCCTATAACAGTATGTAGTCACTAGGCTTGTGGGAAGAGTAAATTTTAGGTTCGAAGCGAATAGTGGATTTGGTCAAGTAATTTCGAATCAAATTCGAATAGTATACATCAAGCATTAGAAAGAAAAATTAGCGTATTTGTCATGACCCAACTTTTTTTTTAACAATATTTTTTTTTAACTGAAACAAGGCATGTGCAAATGTCATTCTTTTTGGTTCATAGGAAGTGGAAGCAACTTTGAATAGTAGCAGGCTTTTACTTTCGGTGGAATGCTAGCAATAACGCAAAATACGTTAAGTTTTAAAATTTACTATACTTGGAGCACATAAGCCGGTATAACAAGCTTTTAAACTTAAAAAATGATGAATCGGTGTGACAGTAATATGTTAATTTAACCTTGAAGTGGGATTTCGCGGCAGTGCGGATTTTCCCTGGAAAGGTGTATTCACGGTATAGCACCTCTTCACTGCAGTGAAACCACCTTTACAGGGAGGTTACATGCGGACTAATATACACCTTCATGTTTGAAAAATGCGCGAAAAAACCACAACACACAGGCAGGAAGGAGACAGAACAACGCTTTTTTCAAACATTATCTTGCACCAACTCGCCCAACTGTCCCTGCTAGAGTTTAATATACACCTATTCGCTCATTTTGAATACTTTGAAATTTCCAATAATTTAAGTTCGAATCGAAGCGAATTCGAATATACTGCAATATTTGTTCGAATATTCGAAGTGCTCGAATATTTGCACAAGCCTAGTAGTCACCAGTGGTGGGGAGGCCAGCTTGGATTTCAAGCAACTTTTTTAGCAAAATAAAAGCTTTTTTGAAGCAGTTTAAGAGCATTAAAAATGGTGTTTCAAGTTGCTTGAAGCAGCAAAAGTAAGTATATGTACAGCAAAAATTCAGTGCCATGAATCTCACGGGGTCAAGAAAAATAGTTGTATCACCAAAGAAACATTGAAAACTAGTATGCCCAAAGTATGCAGCAAAAAAGAACTGGCATGCATTTTATTTATTGTTTCTTAGGGCTGCAACAACATCACAGACAGCTCTTAATTTGGCCTGATTTAGGAAGTTTATTACCCTTTATCATTTACTGCAGACGCTTTTGTGCAGCCCCCTGGAACACTAGAGCACGAGGCTGCATGCAAACATTTGGACATGTTCGACTGTATCGCTACCTTTGAGGCCACGGAATGTGTCACCACGTGGCCTAAATAGTGGTGTATTAGTTTGGTGAAGCTTTGCGATCACCCCTGTGAACTACTTACGCCTAAAGGTACATTTCCTTGCACGATAAACCGCACCCGCACCGCAGAGCCGATGCCTTCTCGGCAGTCCGAAGCTGACGGCGACCTTCGCACCGAACTATACTGCAGACGCATTTTCTCATATTATTAACTATTCTAAGTGAAACCAGAATGCTCTTCCACTAGTGGGGACATTAGACGCTCGTTTTATCGAAACGGGACCAGGAGAGCGCACGCATGAAGCTCAGGTCTCAGCGGCGTGGCGTGAGAGCAAGCTTCGGCAGATCGTCTCCGAAGTAAAGCCGGTAAAACGGCACTCGCCGCTTCATCTGATATGTAGTAAGCTTTTTGATGATAAAGCGCTATGGTTTACATCGCTGTCACTTTATTACCGTCCCGGCAAGGGACAACAGTACGTGCCGACAACCCAGTCGGTACGCCCCAATCTAATCACTGGCTCGCCCGATCCATGCGATACCGTCCCCCGTTTTCCTCCATACGAAACTGAAGAGGCTTGCACTTTGCTTCCCATACACGCGTCACCTTTAGAACAGCGGCAATTCATATGCTTACAGCCGCGGAGCGATCAAGCAGCGAGCTGGCAACAACCAGTAGAAAAGCTTATCTCACCGGTGTCGCACGCTCCGCCAATAGAAGCGACGGGTACACTGCAAGGATTGTGAGAACGCCCTCCGATTCTTTTGCTGCTTGCGCTTCTTCTCTGAAGTGATCATAAGCGAGAAAGGTGGGAACGAAAAGGCGGAACTTTGAGCTTTGAAACGACGTTAAGGTGGCGGCGCTCGGTGGCAGAAAAGACGAGATACGACACCGTGAATTGCGCCGTTTTAGCATGATTTTGGACTTCTTTTTCACCGACCTCACTTGTGCACGCCGCCGCGCAGTAAAGGTTGGCAATGTTGGGCATGGCAACAGTGACGTGTGAAATACCGCTTTCAGGCGGGTAATTTCAAGTGTGCTAACGCGATGCGGACCACTAAAACGTGATTTTATTTCAAAATAAGCACTTCCTTGGCATAAAAGTAGCACTACGAGGTTTCTGGACCGCTATTTCAACAATCAACGTCGACTTAATATTTGCCTTTAGTGTCCCTTTAAAGCAACGCTCCTACATTTTCTTTCAGTTTGAAAGCTACCCTTGAGACGCGCACTAAAAAGTGGCCCATTTTTGTTCCCACTGAACATGTGGAACGCCGAGTGAACAACGCATCGAGCGAACGAGTGGTAGTTTCGGGATCGCGTACTGCCGCGTGTGTTTTGCGCGCTCGTGAAAGTCGCTCCGACAGAAAGTTCGACAAAATGCCGCATGCAACGACGCTGGCACTATGAGCCCTCAGCAGCATACCGCGTTCATCGGGGCTCAAGTCGCTGAATTGCAGCCCAGCGTCGTGAGCCAATGTCTCATTGTCAAGTTCTCCGTCCACATCCATTAAGGCGATTGCAGCAAGCTTCAATGGCCGTAGCTGCTGCTGTGGGTCCCGCTACTTTCGCTCTGCTGCTACTAGTGTCGGCGGCCGTGCAGTAAAGGCGGGCAACGTTGGGCACGGCAGCAGTGACGTATGAAAGTCGGATTTCAGGTGGGTGATTTGAACTGCGCTAACGCGATGCGGACCACTAAGACTTGATTTTATTTCAAAATAAGCACTTCCTTGGCATAAAAGTAGCACTACGAGGTTTCTGGACCGCTATTTCAACAATCAACGTCGACTTAATATTTGCCTTTAGTGTCCCTTTAAGGAACAAAATGTGCTGCCTTCTGTGACAGCAAGTAGACCCTTTCCGATCTTGGTGCGCTTTTTTACATGACACCAGTGTACTGTGACGAAAGTGAAACTTAAAAAGAGTTCTGCCCACGACAGACCAAGGTCTTGAAATCTCACAACCGCTGTCCTTTGTTACTACTATTGTCTTTTCATGTTGTTAACCAGTTAATGCTGTTTTTTTTTTTAGATTTATGGCAGTGCCTGTACAACTGGAAAAACTGCTCGAAATGTCTCCCAAGCTAATCGGGAGAGTTGGCGAGCGTGCCATGTACATTCGCTTTCATTTGAATCCAAGTGCCCACCTTACGTATTATGTCCAATTGCAAGACATAGCTTGCTTCGACATGGCAAGCAGACGTAAAGAGAGACCAACATGGCTTCGAGCATAGCAGTAAGTGCCAATGTCTCGAAAAAAAAATAAAGAAGTCAGCGCCATCTGTGATCTAAAAGCAAACGCACACAAAGCCGCACTGGGGCCTCCAAGATTCATGCGTACCAGCGCACTAAGGTTACAACATGATGGGTGATGCTGACAACCCACCAAACCGGCAGTGGGGTACGCATGCCCATGCTTGAGTTCCTTGCACCCACGTGCAATTGCCGTCACTTCTGCGGCCACGTGGGCAGCACTTGTTTGTATTTGCAGGACAGAGCACATTTGTATCAAACAAATCAGGGCGAAAGTCATTTTACAACAACCGTTCTCTAGCACAGAGGTTCTCTAACTATCCTGTCTTGAGGAAACCCAACAGCTTTTCCAGGGTACCACAGAGCCCGTAACTTTTTCAAGGACTATCCGCACCAGGAAAATAAAGAGTTGGGGGGTGGGGAGGAGGGGGTGCATAGGTAGGCGATGACACTTCCCGATGTGCGCAACTACAGCAATATCAAAGGCCATCGCTGTTGATGTGGCACTTGCAATTCCTACCCTCCCTGTACCAATCCACGCAATATGCTGGACATACAAAAGCTTGTTTTATTTTTCGCAAAACAAAATGAAACTATGCACCAGTCGCACTGCAAAATGGCTGTGATATACCGCACATAACGCTAAGCCTAAATGCTCATAGAGCCCATAGGAGACACGAAGCGATGCCTATTGCGTGAATCGAGGTGCTCGATGCATGTTTTGATTGTGAAACAGATGTAGTGCGGTGAAAAATTAGCGTGTATAGAAACTGTGCCAGGTGAGTGCCAGCTTGCCATGAATAACATGCCCTGCGTGACCGTTAATGACATTTGAACCGTTAATATCATCTTCCGTATCTCCGTTTGCAGAGTGATTCCTGCACACGTATTACAAACTGCGCTCACGAGCATCAATTGCCAGCACTCCACGCGCTGTCACCGCAGGTCCGCAAATCATGCAAGTTTCATGGTGCACACTAGACAATGAGACTTTAGTGCTGCTACCGTGCGTGTCTCTTGCTACCTGAAGACTCCCGGTGTAAAGATGCACTGTGGGATGGCTTTGTTAAATGCAAAACACAGTGCAAATTTTCTAGCTAAAGTCAATAAATGAGGTGCTAATGGGGGTAAAACAGGAGTGGGTCGATTACGCGTGTTCTGGCCGCTCACGAAACCCTAGACCACCCTCCACAGAAATCCCTGGGTTTGGTGGAACTCAGTTTGAGAACCCATGCTCTAGCACATTGCTATCCAATGGGCCTCGGCCGGGACCACAAAAAAATTCGAATAACCCCAAAATTCGTACGAGCCATGATTGTATCACCGAGATTTACTCCCAGGAGACGTTTATGTTTTTCCTAGAATAAGGAAAAACACAAGGTCGACAGGCAGAGTGAACATCTGATCTTTACATGTTGAAATCACAGCAGGTGAAACAGTCACAGCGGTAAGCACAATGCTCTGCAAATACAGCACTGAATGTAATGGGGTATTTTTATTTATATTAAAGGGACACTAAATTGAAACAATGAATTGGTTGAGACTTGGTTTAGATTGACACACTAGTCTGAACTCAAATGTTAATTTCACTATCAAAAGTTTTTAATAGAGCAGAAAATCGATGTGAAACGTCTAATTTTCAAATTTCGCTGCTGAAATTTCCGCACGTGACATCATGGATTTCAAAGTGCATTTTTTGCGTTTTAGTTACACTGGCTCAACGAAATTTCCTGAAACTTGGTGTTAAGTCTATGGCCTCCTCTGAGGACAATGTACTTGACATTTACCGATTAGGAACTAGTACGTAAATCCTAGCAGACGCCGTCAAAATCTATGACGTCACGGCGTTTGGTACGGGAATTTCAAAGTGGCGTCGCCACCCACATTTACCTTTTGCACATTTTCTGGCTTACCAAGCGTATTCTCGGTGCAACCTCGGTGATTTTGGAATTGCGAAAGAGCAGAGTTACAGATATTTGTTGCACGCTTCAAGTGCTTTCTTCTCTTGCAGCGACGAGCACACTGGAAGTTAAGCAGGGAGAGATGTCACAGGGGAAAGAAGAAATGTGACGCAAGTGTCATGACCTTGAGCATTTATTCTGTTTTTTTCTTTAAACATGCGCCTTGCTTTTAGTGTGATCGCGAGCACGCATGTGGCCACGTGGCGGCCTCTCACGACAACCACGGTAGCTACGCAGCCCACAAGGCTCAAATCAGCCAATGGCCATGAATTCGGATATCCGGTGCAGTCACTTGGGTAATGGCATCATTTGTAAAAAGAAGAGGGGATGATTTCTAGCTGACTTCGAAAAGTAATTGGAAATTCCAGGCCACGTGCTGCACTACCATGATTGGCTCACGTGTTCTCGGGAGCCTCGACTACCGATCGGCAGCGTTTTCTGACCATGCTGAAAGTGTTTGCAAACTCTTGCCAATATCCCTTTCAAGTTCTGTTAATATAGCTTTTGCACAATTCACCGTGAAATTGATCATCAGTTTTGTTGAACGAGAATCAGTGCTAACACCTAGCCAGCATGGTTTCAGGAGGTCAATCAGTGGCCTTACAGTCAAAACTAAAGGCAAAAAGCTAAAGAAACTACCTGCCCTTTTCTTCACATTCCTTACAGGGCCACGAATCAACAGCAGAGCACTCACAGGCATTGGGATCTTGGTGAGCTCCTTGCCGATGCAGTTCTTCATGATGGACCAGAGTGAAAGGCTGCACGATGGCTTTTCTGGAATGCGAGTGCGTCGTTTCCGGACACTGCCACCACCCTCGGCAGAGGGCAGTACAGCCATGCCATTGCCTTCAGAATATGGTGGATCGACAACCGGTGGCGGGTCACTACCGCCACCAGATGACGATACGGCTGGCAGGGGCGGCGGGGACGACAGGGGCTCCAGCTCCGAGTCAGAGTCAGAGTTTCGAGAGTCGGAAAGGCCGCTCAGTCCACTGGCCGAGCGGCGATGTTTCATTCGCGATGCCGACTCACTCGACGGCATCGAAACGAGAAAACGGTGCTCGAGACCCGTGGCACCTGTGGGCGAGTGCTCAGGCGCATCGAAGAACTCTTCGTCGTCCGAGTGAGTGGCTGCCCCCCCACCTGAGGAAGGTGCACTGGCCTCCTGCGCTGCACGCTCGAGTGACGAATGCTGCTTGGCAAGCTGCTCGACCATCTCCTGGAGGCGGAGGCACTGCTCGTGCTCGTGTTGCAGCATACGCACCCACTTGCGGCCCTGGCTCTGTGCCAGCTGGACATACTCGTTGCATGCCTGCGCACATGCCATCACATCTTAAGGGACAACTCTGCCTATGCAACTACTTTTCGACAAGAGGATATTTCCAAGCTTCAATCACACTTTCTGCCGGGCGAGTTCATACTTGCAAGTAAAATTGGTTGAGGACGAACTAGACAAGGATGCAGAAGAGACTGACATGCTTATCTGCAGAATGGGTTTATTGAGAATGGGTTTTATCTGCAGCGACAAGGGATTTGCATTGGGTCCCATGTGGCACCTGCCTTGTGCAACATATTTTTAGTGGACCTGGATCCCTGTATGTTAAGCATCCTAGAGAAAACCAATCTTATCAAAGTATTTAGATATACTAATTGAATGCTTTGCTGGGCCAGTTCATTGTTTAAAAAAAAAAAAAGCAGAGCGCGAAAAAGACCGGACAAGAGAGAGATCTTGTCCTGTCTTTTTGTGCTCTGCGTTTACTTTAAGACAATGAAGGTTAGCAGTGAGCACCCATCCCGTCTTTTTTTGCATTTTTATCTTATATTTAGACATAGTTGAAAGTTTGCATCTGTATGTCTTATGCATCCTTGTCCAGTTTGTGCGCAGCCAATTTTCTTCGCCAGTATTTCCATGCTACTTGTACTTAACCATAGCACCACCTCCATAAAACTGCGCAGATGTTTCTGTAATAAAACCCACCTAGAACACTTCTGTCGGATTAACGTGTGACAGCAACACACATTTCCAATGGTGCATCGGACACCAAAAAATTTTCTTACACGACCCATGTGATGTCACAAAACGCAAAATGAGGTGGCCAAGAACGAAGTTCCTGCAACTTAGGTTGGTGCCTCACTTGAATGCAATTTTACGACTTAACATTTTTGCAGAGTCCTTCGTTTTTGATGCTCTGTTTATAGGACTGTGTGGAGAGCAGTGATTTAGTTTGGTGAATATAGCATCCAATGTAGGACCGTTTTGGAGACCTGAGGTTTGTTTGGCAACACATGATGGCAAACTGGACGCTTCGCTTATACCAATCCCTGCATTTCTTTTAGGTTTCCCCATTATTCTATGCGAGGAGGCCACTGTCAACAAAGCTGTAAATGTGGTTGCTCAATCCCACATTTGATAAAAATGATCCTTTTAATTGAAATTAATTTTTTTGACCATTTAGTTACCTGGACAATATATTGCAGCCCATACTAAATAGTCGGCGAATGTATCTAGCATAACAGGTTAAATTTAATATAACGAAGTGCCAATTTTACCAACTCCATTTTCTTTAGTGCTTGACTTTATTTAGTGAATACCATACTCAGAAAGCACATATAATATAACCATTCGAAACATGTACCTGACGCCAAATGGTGCAGAAAAGTAAATGAAAGAAGTGAATGTGCTTCATGAACACGTGCTGATACCAATAGCAAATACCCAACTTACCTTCCAACTTGTCTGAGTGAAAGACTTTATACTATTAAAGCTTGCAGTCAATACAAAGTGTTTCAAGTGCATGACATTAATTTCAAGTATTATTCCGTGAGTGCATTTCTATTGTGACAAGATTACAGTGATGCTACCGAGGACTTCTGATTTGGAGTAATTTTTGGAGCAGCAAAAATTTCCTTTTGGAGCACTTCGGAGCAGCAAAAATTTCCACCTTGGAGCACTTTGGAAGAGGTAATTTTTGCATATGGGAGCACTCTGATGCAGCTAATTTCACATCCTGGGGTACAATGGAAAAGCAAGTTGCATTCACATTCCAGCACCCGAATAATTATTATGGGGCTCTTATGAAGAGCTAGAAATATTTTGATTCATTGCAAATCTCGTGGAGAAAATCAGCTCAAGAGCACTCCATATTTCAATGGATAATGCAAAAATAAGGGCGCCATGCAGCTGAGTGCTCTGAAACAACCTTTTCAGTGATTATTTTCGACACCAACAAATAAACAATACTATGATCAATGAAATTGTAGATTATGAAAGCACACTCTAAATACATGTATTCAGGAAACGTGGTAGACAAACGCCGTGACGTACAACAATGCCCAATGCCAACGAGTCATACTTTCTTTAACCCATATATGCCCATACTCAGAAAAATTCAGCAAACAAATATTTTTATTCACAAATAGGAGACTTGTGCCCACAACAAAATGTACAAAATATTTATTTACTGTCAGATAAGTGCAACACAGCTTTGCAGCGCTTTTTGCACAGTTTTTTTCTCGTGGCACTGAGCTCAAGCTGTGTATTTGCAATTGCGGGCAGTAGTATGGTCACTGCTACCAAAGTACCTTTATCACGAAGGGTGAAATGGCGGGATTTTTGCAATAATTTGAAGAAAAAGAAAGCGTCATAACTTAGGCTATCCTCCGCTCGAGGGCCTCTCCCGTACAGAGTACACGTTCACTCAGATGAAGTAGTCCGTGCGTATTAAGGGCAAGCAAAGTGAAGGCTATAGCACATGTCATTTGCTATGAATGGCTCCAGTCTACACCTAAAGAAGTAGCGATTTTAAAGCACATCAAAGAAGCGTCCTACATGTAGGACACTGGGCATATATGGGTTAATGCATTCGCCTAAGACTACTCCAAGGTGAAAGCCAGGTTCTTTTCCTTCTGGATCGATATCATTGCTGGGCGCTACATGACGTCACATAGCTAGCCTCAAAAACCCAACCTCTTTCGACACTCCCTTCCCTCTCTCTGAGGCCCCTCTGTGCTGTAGTAAGAATTCTCGCAGCACTTCCAGACTACCATTTACGCATGCACTGGGATGCCTGGAAGATGGAGATCTGCTTGAAGTCGAGCTTCCGCGAAAGTATCAGAAAGTGTGCTCAGTGTTGGACTACATGATTTAACGAGCGTCGTTTTCCTTTTACAACGAAGCTATACATGGCTAGGACATTTCCGTTTGTACGCCAAAAACCCCCTAATGCCCTGCAGAGAGCAGTGCAAAAAAATCTTTAAAAAAGAAAAAGAAAACTCACAGGCTCGTGCATGCATTCGGCTAAGACAACTCGAAGGCGAAAGCCATCTTGTTTTTCTTCTCACTCTACGCATTGGCCTCGAGGCCCACCACTGGAAACGCCAGCGCCACCATCGGCGTGACGTGCTTGGCAGGATCATGTGGTCTCAGCGGCCGCGTCGGCTGCTCGTGGAGCACTGCCGCGTACTTTGAAAACGAGTTTCAAGTCCCACATGCGCTGTGGTCTGTTCAAATTCGGAAGTTTTCTTTCATTTTCTACTCAACTGAAACCATTGTAATAGAGTGGCTGCCTCTGAAGGCGACGAACATGGGGCTCTACCGCTCAGTGCCGCAATGCCGCGCTGACGCAACGGAGCGCAGTGTCAGCCTGCACTGGTAACCGCGGGACAAGAAACTGCGTGAAGCATTGGTTGTAAAGCTAAGAACCGGCAAGTAGCCATCGGCTACGAGTCTTGTGTGCAACAAGCACTTCCGCGACGAAGACTTTCATTACTGCGCCGGGCCTGCAATGTTCGGTGAGTAGCAGACAGCGCGCACTGAGACGATGGCTCGCGTGCGCTCCCGCCGGCAAATGATGCTTGTCTGCCACAGGGTGGAAAAGGCGCTACCTTTTACCATGTGCGATACCATCTCAGAACCCTCCCGTGCGACCTCTTGATCGTCGGCCCCGTGCTCAGCGTCCACAAAATCGGCTGCAGATGCGCAAGTCATTGTTTAGATACATTGAATGAAAAAACTCACAGGGTCTCTTACGCATTCGCTAAAGATGACTAGAAGGCGAAAGCCATCTTCTTCTTCTTGTCAGTAGTCGTACTGATTCTCCCACACACCCCTCCAAAAGCGTTCTGCACCTAACGCGGTTTTGCACGGCTTCCGTGACCGATCACAGAGGCAATGCAAAGCGACCATGACGTGTGAATACCTCATCATGTGATGTCACGTTATGTGACGTCATAATGATGCTACATATTTTGGCGATCTGTGACGTCATGATGACGTCATATGGTGACACCATCACGTGACGATTATTTTTTGCATCACTCGTGTTGATACCGCCGACGCGGGACGCCGATGGACAATCTTCCCATTTGATGAGGCATCTAGGGCTTTCGCCTTCATAAGCTACATAAGTTTTGCATTGCCGCCGTGATCGGCCCACCGATCACGGAGGCAGTGCAAAGGGACCATGTCATGTGAATACGTCATCATGTGACATCACATTATGTCACGTCATGGTGTTGTCATAATGAAGTTACAAATTTAGGAGATCTGTGACGTCATCACGTGACGATTATTTTTTGCGTCACTCGTCTTGACGCCGCCGACGGTCAATCTTCCCGTTTGAAGAGGCATCTTGGGTTTTCGCCTTCATAAGCTACGCGACGTTTGCTGGTGGACTAGCGAGAGTCAAATGCTGCGGCTGTGTGCTGCATTTATGTCGGCGATAACATTTTTTCAGTCGAGCTTGCGTTCCCCTGACGCAAACACAATGTGCTGAAAAGTCCAAATTTATTTGTGCCACTCTCAAACTCACGTCGGGCCTCTCCAACCCCATGTATTTTCTTGGAGCCTGATTTATTTACGTGGGAAAGATGCCACCCTGTTGGCGTTAGACACGACACGGCTGCAAAAATTGCTGGGGTACTCGCCAAATAATTACTATACTGTTTTGCGACAGCTGGTTGCTGCAATAACTTCTGTTTTATTCACCGCTATTTCAAGTTCATAAGGGTCCTAGTTCACAGCCAACGTTTGCAGAACAAGTCCGGCAAACGTTACTGCATTTTCTTTCTTTTCCTTGGCGTTGCATGCTACTACATGCTCGGTCTCGTAGACTGGTTCTCCTTCCACCAGCAATCTCGAAGTGGTGAAGCTTTGGTCTATGAATTTGTTGATGACAGAGAGCGGCAAGTTCACTAGAATACAAAGGGAACTTTAATTAAGGAGAAATAAAAAAAAGGTGTCGCATTTGCTCACGTTTTGTGTGAGCACCAAACGAAACGAATGCACTGAACAAAGAAACAGAAGCAGCGGCATTTGCCCGCTGAGAACACCGATCAATACGCAATGCGAGACAACTTGTCAAATGACATTGAAACGTACACGAATTTAGAGCGAAAAAAAAAACTGAATCGTCGGGATGGCACATCACAAAGTTGCCATGCGCACCGAAGCCGTAGTTGTAACGAAATTGTTTTTGAACTGCTCTGATAGCGTCCGCGCAACAGTAGTTCTTTGTGTACTCACAAATTCTCATATTTTGCGGCCTAAAGTTCACTGTGCTGTGCCAAAACACGCTCGTAGCAACAGCGAAACCATCAGTACGAACATACATGCAGACGCTCATACATGCAGAGGCACCGTTAGTCGTCGAGAACCCGTGTGATCACTGGCTTGAGGCTTCTTTCTGTTATGCTCTGTTTGGTTATACAGTAAAACCCCGTTAATTCGGACTTCACGGGACCAGAGAGAATGTCCGAATTAACCGAGGGTTCGAATTATCGCGAGTACGATCAAAACACTAGAAAAATGTTTCCGCCACCACCAGACTTTTATTTCTTAAAGAAGTCGGTGATCGCGGTTTGCTTCGCGGAGGCAACGTGCAAGGAAATCACAATTTTGCTAAGTTCCTGAAGGTGGCTGTCCGCGCACACTGTGCCGCAAAGCGGCGGTCTAGCTGACGCAGCCACGCTTGAAATATTTCGGCCGTCATCCAAGCCTTTCTATTAAAGCGGTAGTCGACAGGCAGCTGCTTAATGTTCTTAAAACATCTTGGCTTCGCAGCCTTTCCGATCACCAGCAGCGGCAGCTACTCTGTGCCGGTCATGTTCGTAGCCAGAAGAACCGTCACCCGCTCTCTACTCCGTTTCCCGCCGACGCACGGGTCCCCCTTAAACACGATCGTCTTCTCAGGCAGAGCCTTAAAGAACAGCGCTGTCTCGTCAGTGTTGATAATGTTGCACGGCTCGTACGTAGAAAGGCGTGCGGAAAGTCCGGAACGCCAGGCCTGCACAACGCTTCACCGCGCACGTTGCGGAACACCAGGGGTGCTATCGCGGAACGATGCCTTATGCCATATTCTACGCTATTCTTATCATCCACCACTCGTGGCTAAAGCCCCTAGTGGCTGGCTGATCGCGTTGATAACGCGGACGGACCGTCGCCATGTTGCCTGTTGCTGATGACAGTAGCGATGCACTGCCTTTCATTGTGTATGTGCCTCCGAGATGCAAAGCTCGTTTTAAATCTCGGAGGCCATAATCCGATCTCGTTACCTCGTTTTAAATCTCGGAGGCCATGATCCGATCTCGAAGTGTTAGATGCGCCGTCGATTTCGGCTGCGAATCCGAATTATATCCGAACCGCGGCCGTGGCGGTATCCGCTGCTGCTTCCCCGTCTCGACCCGACCTCGGTCGGGAGTTCGAATTAACCGAAGCGCGGTCGAATCTGTCCGAATTAATGAGAGTTCTCAGCCATAGAACAATGCACATTTTGGACGGGACCAGACGCCGCGTCCGAATTAACCGAAATTCCGAATTAACGGGGGTCGAATTAACGAGATTTTACTGTACAGGCAGTCTACTCTAACGAGATATTTCACATAGTCTGCACTCAGCGAGTCACAACCTTTCACGCAAGAGGCCGTTTCAGGGGTCTCCAATGCGGTGACCGCGTGAAGCGGGTACTCGTTTTCTGCTAAAAGACAGCGACTGTAGACTATCTTGCGCTTTCAGTTCGTCGAAAATGATTATTTTGACAGTAAAGAACACAGTTCCTTTCGACAGTGCTTACAGAAATGCCCTGGAGGGCTTCTGCGATGTGTTTTTGTAGAGCGCCGACAGCAAAACCTATGGGGCGCACGCCGGCGGTATCCTACCTAGCACGCAATCGAGGCAGGGCGACTCCGTAACTCCTCGCGGCCAATTGATCCTGCCCCACCCTCCTCTGAAAGCTTTCTGCACCTAACGTGGTTTTGCACTGCCTCCTTGATCGGTGCACCGATCACGGAGGCAGTACAAAATGACAATGTCAAGTGATGATGTCATCATGTGATGTCACGGTGTATGACGTGATGACAATGTCACAAGTTTTGGCAATTATGTTGTCATCACGAGATGATTTTTTGTATCACTCATGTTGACGCCACCAACGCCGATGGTCAATTTTCATGTTTGATGAGGCATCTAGGCATTTGCATTAATATTGCCACATGCCACCTTGTATGAGCCATCCGCTGTGGCACGTGCACGCGAGTGGAAGAAGAAGAGAACGTTGTTGTTGCTGGTCTGGTTCTGGGGAAGATGTCAACACCTGGCTGTCTGTCTTATTTCGCCCGTGACACTGGTGGAGGTGCTGGGTACATGCACCTTGGCTCCCAATCTCCAGCCGCGACTCCTAGCAACTTGGAGACAGCCACAGCTCCCACAGCAAGCAGCAGCCGCTGCCTGCTAGGACTACCCCCCGAATTCGGTCCCTTGTCAAGACTTGACAAGATGACAACCTCGACTATAAGCCAGGCGAGTCAAACCAACGACACCTATTCTCCGCTCCCGCATGTTTTTCATGCACCGCAGACACCACGGTCTTTCCACGGAGACATTTTTGAGGATGTTGATGACTGGCTCGACCACTTTGATCGAGTTGCCAGCATCAATGAATGGGATGAAGGTCGCAAGCTGCGGAGGATTTACTTCGCATTAGAAGACTCTGCCAAAACATGGTACGAGAACCACGAGGGTTGCTTTGCGACGTGGCAAGAGTTTAGCCGCCAGCTCCGCGACGCGTACCGCAACGCCGAAAGGAAGGAGAGAGCGGAACAAGCCATGTCGTCTAGGAACCAGCGACCAAACGAGAGAGTTTCGATGTTTGTCGAGGACATGCTTCGACTCTTCAGGCGGGCCGACCCTGCGATGTCCGAGGAAAAGAAGGTGCGGCATTTGATGCGTGGGGTTAAAGAACAGCTCTTCGCCGGACTAGTACGCAATTCACCAAAGACCGTGGCCGAGTTCATCAGTGAGGCGACCACGATGGAACGTACTCTCCAGCAGCGGTCGTCACAGTACGAACGCTATGACATAATGGCCACGGCATGCTCTATCGGGTCTGACAGCGAGAGGCAGGCCCTCGCAGACTTCATAAGATGTGTCGTGCGGGAATTCTCGAAGACAGCCCTACGCGTGTCCGCCGAATCTGTGACTGCCTCCTCGTAGCAGCCTCTTTGTCAGCATTGAATGTGAGCAGGACATCCCCGACACTGCAATCGCGGTGGGAAATTTGTCTCTCCTTCTTGCACAACAAATCGGCGTTGCCCAAGGTGTTGTTCAACCCAGAAATAGACAGGCTCGCCTACTAGTCACGAACTTCAGCGAGGAGTATCGCCATCTTACAAGGCGCACCGCGATCGCATACCTTGAAGACAGTGCCGACGTCTCGGGTCCCTCAACATTAGCTGCCCTTTCGTCGTGCGACCATTCCGCCATGACATTCGCAAGCACTTTCGATGTAAACCAGGATCTACCGTTAGCACAACGGCCACATCTTTTGGATATACTCAATTCATTTCGAGATTGCTTCGCTACAACCTCGAAGGTCAAACAGACGCCGCTTGCCAAGCATCGTATCATCACCGAGCCTACCGAGCCTACCGAGAGACCTGTTCGACAACATGCCTACAGGGTGTCGCAAAAAGAACAAGACGCCATACGTCAGCAAGTCCAGCAGATGCTCAAGGACGATATCATCCAGCCATCGACTAGTCCCTGGGCTTCCCCTGTTGTGTTGGTGAAGAAAAAAGATGGTACCCTTCGCTTTTGCATTGATTATCGAAAGTTGAACAAGATCACGAAGAAGGACGTTTATCCTTTACCCCAAATAGATGACTCCTTGGACCATATACGGAACGCTCGATACTTTTCTTCCATGGATCTACGCAGTGGCTACTGGCAAATTGCAGTTGACGAGCGTGACCACGAAAAGACCGCTTTTATTACTCCTGACGGCCTCTACGAGTTCAAAGTCCTTCCTTTCGGCTTATGCTCAGCGCCAGCTACTTTTCAAAGAATGATGGACACGGTTCTTTCTGGGCTCGAATGGCAATCATGTCTTGTCTACCTAGACAACGTGGTGGTCTTCTCGGACACCTTTGAACAGCACATCCAGCGCCTACAGACAGTTCTTGAGGCGATTCGAACAGCCGGACTTTCCCTCAAACCTGAGAAATGTCATTTTGCCTACGAGGAACTCAAGTTTCTTGGTCACATCGTGAGCCACGCTGGTATCCGCCCAGACCCTGAGAAAACAAGTGCTGTCACCGCATTTCCCGTGCCAACAAACAAGCGCGACCTACACCGATTCCTGGGACTGTGCGCTTACTACCGACGCTTTGTCAAAGGTTTTTCCAAAATCGCTGAACCCCTCAACCACCTCACGAAAGAAGGCGTACCATTTGTTTGGGGTCAGGAACAGCGGCATGCCTTTGATACCCTGCGAAGCCATCTCCAGGCTCCCCCTGTACTCTGCCACTTTGACGAGAACGCTGCCGCAGAGCTACACACCGATGCCAGCAACGTCGGACTTGGAGCTGTATTGGTTCAATAGCAAAATGGCCTAGAGCGTGTGATGGCCTATGCCAACCGAACATTATCATCAGCAGAGAAAAACTACTCTGCAACAGAAAAAGAATGCTTAGCTGTTGTTTGGGCTATAACAAAGTTTCGACCATACTTGTACGGACGCCCATTCAGAGTAGTTAGTGACCACCATTCTCTATGCTGGCTCGCCAATCTCAAAGACCCTTCAGGTCGTCTGGCACGGTGGAGCCTTCGGCTGCAAGAATTTGACGTTACCATCATTCACAAGTCAGGACGCAAACACACCGATGCTGACTGTCTCTCACGTGCACCAGTCGGAAGTGCCAACGCAGACCTTGATGAGGACGACACTTTTCCTTTCCTCTGTATCAGCAACCAACTTGACTCAACAACAGCGCGACAACTTGGAGCTCAGCCCACTAATTGACTATCCGTAAGGGCGCAGATCTAGTCTTCCTCGAAATTTCACACCCTCGGTAGCCTCCTATTACTGGCCACGTCTCACGAAGACTGTCAAGCATTACGTTTGCACATGTCGCGACTGTCAACGTCGTAAGACTCCACCTGTCCGACCAGCGGGACTGTTACAACCAATCGCCACACCGAAAGCACCATTTCATCAGGTTGGCATGGACTTGCTGGGATCATTCCCCACGTTTGCGTCTGGAAATCGGTGGATTGTGGTCGCCACTGATTATTTAACACGACACTGCGAAACAAAGGCCCTGCCCAAAGCTACTGCAGCTGACATCGCCCACTTTTTCGTCAACAATATCGTCCTCCGTCACGGAGCGCCAGCTGTCATAATATAATTACTGATCGTGGAACAGCTTTCACCGCAGAGATGCTACAGGAAGTCTTGAGGCTCAGTGGCACAGAACATCGCAAAACCACGGCTTATCACCCCCAAACAAACGGACTCACTGAACGGCTGAACAAGACCATTGCAGACATGCTGTCAATGTATGTGGCCATTGACCACAAGAACTGGGATGATATCCTCCCTTACGTAACTTTTGCTTACAACACTGCGGTGCAAGAAAGTACAGGTTTCACCCCTTTTCGCTTAGTGCATGGTCGAGAGGTCACTACAATGCTCGATGCAATGCTCTTCCCCGACAACCAAGGACTCTTTAACACGGACGCTGCCACATTCGCTCAACGCGCCGAGGAGGCCCGTCAACTCGCCCGATCCCGTATTGAGAGCTGTCAAACTGCAGACGCACGTCGCTACAATCTTCGGCATCGAGATGTTACCTTCAAACCAGGCGATGAAGTCTGGGTGTGGACCCCCATCCGACAGCGCGGCCGGTCAGAGAAGTTACTGCGGCGCTACTTCGGCTCCTACAAGGTTCTACGCCGACTCAGCGACGTAACCTACGAGGTTCTCCCGGAAGGCACCCCAAGACGTTCCCGTCGGCTTCCACAAACTGATGTGGTTCATGTTTTAAGGCTCAAGCCATATTTCTCGCGTCGTCAGTCAAACGTAGAGTGACTTTCCCTGCAATGGCTACTTACCTTCTTTCTTTTTGTTGCTTTTCTGCTTGTTCTTGTTGTGTCCCACTTTCTCTATTTACTTCTTCAGTGACGGCAGCATGTTCATTTTGCCTTACAGGCACAATTGTTTCGTTTGTATAGTGACGTTTTTTTTTCTTTCCTCATTTTTTAGTGCGCGTAACCAGCATCGAGACGATGCTTTTCCGAGAGAGGGAGTAATGCCACATGCCACCTTGTATGAGCCATCCGCTGTGGCACATGCACGCGAGTGGAAGAAGAAGAGAACGTTGTTGTTGCTGGTCTGGTTCTGGGGAAGACATCAACACCTCGCTGTCTGTCTTATTTCGCTCGTGACAATATTGCGTAATGAGCATTAACAGCCTGGCCATTAACAACCTGGCCTTACATACCAAACTGGTCTCCACCTTGTCACTCTGTGCCATGCGCTAAATAGCTGCACTGGTCATCCACTTCACAGAGCGGAATGACTCAATTTTTAAAGACGATAGTCTTTCTTGGGGAACTTAAACGCAGAAATTTTGGTCTGTCTTTCTGTCTGTCTGTCTTTCTGTTTGTCGGCACGTCCCTCGATTCAGCCACTCGGCCAAAGTTGAACCACTTGCCCAAAGGCCAGCCGTCTTGAACTGGTACGGCTGTTCATACTTGTGAACGTTGTCGATCAAAAAGTAAATATCATGCATATCTGAGGTGCAACATCACTAGGTAAGTATTAGGTGGCGTGTTCCTTTAATAGAAAATGCATACATACGTAATTTTAAGGACCCTAGTTTCTTGAGCTGAGCTGAAAATGCATAAGAATGGAAGCTTGAGCGAGTTGGTATGCGTTCATCTTTGTTGAAACAGCGCTCACTAGACGACGACGAAGTAAAAGAAGGCACAGGACAGGCGCTGCCTGTCCTGTGCCTTCTTTTACTTCGTCGTCGTCTAGTGAGCGCTGTTTCAACAAAGCTGAAAATGGGACTGCGCTGAAATTTGCCTTCCTCCGTGCCCTTCGCACGAGCTCATTGTTGTGTTTCGGTTTCGGTTCTGTATTGCACTGTACGAATGCCATGGGTTGGTGTTGAAAAACTTTAGTTTTGAGAAGGCCAAGAAGGTGAAAAAAAATATTTAAAAAATGAAAAAGCAGCGTTGTGGGCGGCCTTCAGGCTGCCGGTTGTGGGCGCCGCTCTGGCGTTCCTGTTTTACCCAGGCGACGTGTAAATAAAAGAGTGTGTGGAGAGTACTCGTTGAGTGCGGACGTTTCTCTGCTTCAGCGCTTCGCGCCAAACCGCGTTTTCGGGCTGGCTGGCGTCCCCGCCGGTCGCGTTGGTCACCGCCGGTCTTCGCCTGCTGCTGCGCCGGGACTACCAGCACGCAACACAGCACTCATGTTTCCCGACGTATTGCCAGATGGCGTCCATATCTCACACAGCGCCTCTTCTATCGTCTTTACACGACATTTGCAGCGAAGCACGCAGATACGCGGCCAATTTTTTTTTCTTTTATTGCGATAGCAATTATATGGACACTCTCGACAGGACTTTGCTGTCGCCGTTGGCGCCATTTTCCGTATAAAGTCTAAATTGATAACATTACCCCGCGCATCTTATGTTCTACAAGCGCCTTTGGGAGGCGTTGGTTCTACCCACAAGTAAAAGCTCGCGAACGCTGGCGACGAATGCGGCTGAAGCAGAGATAAAACGAGCCGACCGTGTCCGTCGCACGGGAGGTGCATGCGATATCAGCCCGCGTGCACTGAAAGGCACGCGGGCCTTTTGCAAGGAGCATGAAGGGATGCCAGAAAAGAAACTGAAGGACGCTTTGTAAATTCCAAAATGTGTTCGGCGAAAGCCTGTAGCCATTCGACTTTGCCAACGGATGCCACCGCTGGACGCCGATGCCGCATACAAGCGTTGGAAGGAGCAACGTGCAACCGCGAGATCAGATAGCCACGATTGGTGACATGGATGACATAGTTATCAATACACGTGGCATAGAATTGTTGCTCCTTGTCTATTTTCCCTTTCTTAGTCTGTGGACCTGTGTACACAAAACATTTGCCGACAAAATAAAATTGCTAACTTCATTGACCAGCGGGTTACTGCAGATAACTAGCATAGATTGGGCGAGTTGGATGCACATTAAAACTTGTTTCAAGTACTATCAGCTCTGAATGAAGCGCCAGCAGTGGTGTGCGTGGTACACTTCGCACCCTTATGATTAGAGATAGATACGCTCTTGCGGTTTGCCGCTCGTGAGCCTCATTCATGCTTTCTATTGCGCAGTGCTGCCTAATCGGGTGTGCGTGCATGTCAATGGTGATGACAGGACGGCGCGCATTAGACGGTCCCTAACATAGGTCGGCAAACTCACTCATGAGTCAACTCACTCAGACTTACTCAGATCAAGCTGTGAGTCTGAATCAGAGTGAGTCCGAGTGAGTAAATTTTGGTGAGGCTGAGTCTGAGTGAGTCCTATTGAGAAATATATCAGTGAGTCTGAGTCCGAGTGAGTCCAGTTCAGGAAAATTTTGGTGAGTCTGAGTCCGACTGAGCCCTAAGCGCAAAATATATTTCTTGAGAGAGTGATTGAGCTCCACACTATTTTGCCGACCTATGGTTCTATTATCTCAGCCTCAGCATTACTATCAGCCTTATGTTGGCTCATGTTTATACTCCCATCGACTCAAACATACTTCAAAGTACTAGCATTCATACGCCAGATCAATATTTATTAATCGGAGGCGTGAGTTACGGAGAGGGGGGGGGGTGCAGGCTGACCTCCCTTCCGTAAACTCTTTCACAGGAAGTGCTTGATAAAAATATCTCGTGTGAGTCACGTCTTTCAATAAAAATGTCCTTACTGGATCGCAACCACTGATAACTCATGTTTGAAGATACGAGATCAAAAGGCACCAAGTAGAGCACCAATTATGCGAGATATTGGTGTGAAAGAGCATTGACACCATGGTTGAAAAAACCAATTACACGCTAATGGACTCATGCGTTGACTCACTCAGACTCACTTAACTCAGATAGAGCCATGGGTCTGAATGAGTCCGAGTAATATTTTGATGAGCCTGAGTCCGAGTGAGTCCGGCTGAGAAAAATTTCAGTGATCCTGAGTCCGAGTGAGTCCGGTTGAGGAAAATTCTGGTGAGTCTGAGTCCAAGTGAGCTCTAAAGGCAAAAATATATTTCATGAGTGAGTCTGAGTGAGCTGCACATTGTTTGCCGACCTATGGTCCCTAATGCTTGGGAAACGCGCTCCGCTGTTCATGTTTCATTTGGCACCGATAGTACAGCTTGGTAAACAGCAGGAAAAATCGGTGGATGTGTGCAGGAAGAGGAGAAAGAGAGCTCTTTCCCACCATTCTTTTCGCCCCTTTGGCTCATTATTGCTATTCTTTACAGCGCTCTAACAAGATTGAATATTTTAAGGTGAAGGCTTTGCATTCCTGATCGAACGCGAAAATTGGCCGTCGGCATCCCGAGTCAGCAGCGTCAACACGAGTGATGCAAAAAATCATCACATGATGACGTCCCCTTATGATGTCATCATGACATCCCAGATCGCCAATATCTTTTACGTCATAATGTCACGCCACACGATGACATCATCACATGACATCGTCACTTTGCATTGCCTCCGTGATCGGCCCACCGATCACGGAGGCAATGCAAAATCAGGTGCTGTGTCGAAAGCTTGCAATGTCTCCGATCCTGCAGGCAGTGCAAGATCACGTTAACGTCCAGAAAGCATTCGGAGGGGGGCGGGGAACGTACAATACATCGACTGAAGAAAAAGAAGATGGCTTTCATCTTCGCGTCATCTTAGGCAAATGCATAAGGGACCCCGCGAGTCTTTTCAGTACAGTGACCGCATCATGCCCTATCAAGGGTCGACCGTTGAGTGTGATTTACACTATTTTATTGCAAATACATCTTACTACGATTTTTGATGTGAAACCTTTGTAATTATCTACATTAGTATGATTACACTAATTGCGTTCAGCATACTTTCAAACGACCATAAACGAGTCGGCAAACGATTTAACGTAGGAATTAAAATATGGTGCAAAAAAAAAACTCCGCATAACCTACCAATATTTCATATCACCGTCGTGCATCCCCTTTTGAAACGTGCTCTCAACCTTTTTATTTTTTGTTTAAACTTCAAGTACTCACGACGCGCTTACACGGCAGCTCCTGAAAACTTGGATTTAATCAAAGGTTGTCGCCTGTAAAGACCATTTAATTTATTTGAATGACATCACCCGTCGTTTGTCATTTGCTTAAAATTCCGAACAAAGCAGGTGAATCAAAGGAGCAGGCTTGGCAAACGAACGCTCGCAGCACGCGGCATACGTATATTACGCTTTAACGCAGACACGGAAGCCGAAGCCCGAACGCTGCAGTCAGTGATCGAAAATGGGCTGGAAAGTCATTTTCAGTGTGCCACGGCCATAGAACAGTGGCAAAAAGAAATCGTCGCCACACGTGCACATGTACACATTGATGGTTAGCAGATAACACCAGGAGCAAATGACACTGAACGTGCTCCTGACGGCAACTCCGTCCGATTTCACTGGGCATATTGCTTGAACATTCAGTACAAATTGATTTATGAACTTGGCCGCTAATGTTTCAATAACTTGAGTAGGGCAGACTGGCCGGCAGCGCCGAGCAACCTTCACTTAGCGAGCGCGCACACTATGAGCGGCACCTGAGTCCTCTCTCTGACGTCACACGCGAGAGGGCGCCACTCAAAGATCTTGAGGCGAATAATCATACCAATTTAGAAAAAGTTGAATTTGCTTCCAATCAGCATTGAAAGAACAGTAATTAAAGCAGAAAGCTGGGCTAGCTATTATGGTTGACTCGAGACATCAGAACAACTAAGAAACAGACCACGTGAGGAGCCCACTCTGCCCCATTCATGCGGTCTGTTTTAGCGCTGCTAATAGGTTAAATGCTAGCAAAACCAATGTGCACTTACATTCATCATTGCAGTGGAGGTGATGCGGAAGAGTGTAGCGCGCTCATTCACAGCACGCACACGTGCTGCTAGCTCTGGCCCTCCACCCGCGGCTGCTGCATCGAGCTGTTCCAAGTCGGACAGTGAGCGCTGCAATGCCGCTCCGTGCTTCCCAATGAGCTCGCTGCACATGGACAGGTCCTCGAGCTTGACATGCAGAAGCCTCAGCACGTCAGCAGCTCACATTTATCCAGCTGCGATGGCATGTCCAGCTCTTCGTCTTCCTCTGAAAAGCCATTCGTAGCGTGAAGCAGCTAAAGCTTCGCAATGGACATCAACATGCATTCAGTTGGTAGGCATATTGTAAACAGTTATGACCGTGGTGGATACGATTTAAACGTAGGTATGCTTAGCAATCATGACAAAGCAGGCATTTACGGCAATAAAAGTGCAATCACTTTAGCCACACACCAGTAATTCCCATGAAATGATCCACATAAATAAGTGGAGACAAAAACAGAACGAACTTACAAACCTGAAAACAAATCTGCATTTTGTACACACACTTTTGAAACACGAGCAGCCTGGTAGCTCTCACGGCACAACGTTCTCATGCTGTCACTGTTGCTGTAATCGAGTTGCACATAAATCAAGATGGATGTGATAATTAAATTCAGATCAGCTAAAATTAATAGTAAAACACGAGCATTCCTTGCCATCTGGTATTCAGCAGCAGTCATCTGCAGCCACCTTCCGTTATGGTCAATGCTGGCATCAGTTAAACCTTTGCATTTTGCATACATTTTCATGCATTCGTGTGAGCTTCTTGCACGTGTAATTATCTCTATATAGGCTAACTGTCCAGGCAGAAAGCTCCTGCACATAGTAAACTGCATCACGTTTTTTTTCTCCCTCTTGAATAAAACACGCTCAATGGATTGGGAACACTGTATACAATCCACTTCCAAGTGATTGTGAACAATATTCAAAATTAGCAAAGCAATGCCCAGTGGTAGAGAACACTACTATAAGAAGCCTTCTTTGTGGAAAGGCTAAGAGACAAAGGCACAGCATAAGAACCTGCCAACAACCCGTAGCCATTACTATTTTCTAGAACTGATGAGATCAGTAGCATTACTCAGTGTCATAGGCACCATAACTAAATATCTTACTCTTTACGCTAACATAAAAAGAAGGAACCATTGCCACCCTATGTTACCTACAAAAAAGGTAATGCATTACTGTTACTGAAAAATTGTAACGCACATTTCTTCTGGCGTTACTCCAAGGTCAGAAATTCTAATCAGTTCTTAAGAAAAATAGCCAACCTGCTCCGCCACTACGACAAAAGAACATTGAGGCGACCTGTGGGAAAGTGACGCCTACGAGACGAAGAGTTTTGTGCGAACTCCCGACTGTAAACAGACTTCCAGCCAAGGGGTGGCTAAATGCGAATAGAAGTGTTCACACGTATGCAGAAGCAACTTAACTGTCTGATTCACTTGGGTCAAGGGAGGGGGAATAGATGTATCTTTGTTTATTAGGACTGCCATAAAAGCAGAGCCAACACTGGAACCACAGACGTTAACCTGATATGATGCCTGTATCGTAGGAGTAGATATGTAGTGTTCATTGTTTTATAAAATTAGATAGCCAGCACCACAATCACAATTGACGTTTCACCGACGTTACACCTCCATAGGCTGTCTTTCCAAAGCAGTTTCTAGACCTGGCAGGCTGTGTGGTATAATACCCGACTGCCATGCAGAATGCTTGGGTTCGATTCCTGTTGGGATCCTAATTTTCATTCTTTGCATTCGTCAGTCAAAGCTACCCATGTCGGTTTTTCTTAACGTTCTCGCATTTAAATTACCATGTCTGCTCTCACCATTCCTGGGTAGATATAAAACTGTCAATCCCTGTGCTGGTGGTGGTATCTTTATTGCTCCCAGACAAAAAAAAAAAAGTAATAAGAGGGTGCGCATACCCGTACCCCGCAGCCCATGGTACAAGGCTATGTGCAACACGTGTCTGGAGGAAAGGGTTTGACGACATTGCAACAGGATTTCACATTATTCATGTCATGACCATACAGTCATATTCGTCGATCCTCTTACCGTCCCATGCCAATTTCGGTCTACACCAAGCATAGGCGTCAAACTCTTTCATGAGTCGACTCCCTCAGGCTCACTCAGACTCATACTGAGAAGAGCCTGAGTCGAGTGAGTTCGGTTGAGAAAAATGTATAGTGACTGAGTCTGGTTGAAGAAAATTTTGGTGATTCTGAGTCCGAGTGAGCCCTAAGGGCAAAGTATACTGCATGCGTGAGTCTGAGTGAGCTCCACATTTTTTGCCGGACCTATGGTCCTATCTACTCAACTTCAGCATTACTATCAGCCTTAGGTCGGCACTCGTTTATACTCAAGATACTGACACATATTTCACCGCATTGCCGTTCATACGTCAGCTCAACATTATTGACAGAGGCTTGAGTTGCGGAGGGAGAGGGTGAAAGGATGCTTTGACCTCCCCAGCCAACTTTGTCACGGCAAGCTTTTGATAAAAATATCTCGTGTGAGTCATCTCTTTCAATGAAAAGGTCCTTATTAAATTGCAAACTCTGATAACCCGTATTTGAAGGTACGAGATCAAAAGGCGCTAAGTCGAGCACCGATTATGTCAGATTGGTGTTTAAAGAGCATTGACACTACGGTAGAAAAAGCTAACTATAGCTAACGGACTCGTGAGTCTACTCACTCATACTCCACTCAGACTCAGATCGAGCCGTGATCTAAGTGAGCCTGAGTGAATTATATTTTGGCGAGTCTGAGTCCTAATGAGTCCGGATGAGGGAAAGTTTGGTGAGTCTGAGTGAGCCCCAAGGGCAAGATATTTTTTCGTGGTGAGTGAGTCGTGAGTGAGCTCCACATTTTTTGCCCGACCCTATGACACCAAGTTAAGGAGGTGATCATGAGAGCACCCAGACGTAGGCGGCTAGATAATAGATACGTAGATAGAAACGCTCAAAATGCCTAAGGTTCGCTAGAAATGCTTGTATTTAAAATGTTAATGTAAGTATGTTACTTGATACAGTTCCGAAATCGCAACAAGGCAAATTAGTAAGTTACTGACCAAGTAACACGTTTACCTGTAACACCACTAGTTGTACCATGTTACAGCAGCACTGTTATTACTGCGTGGTGAAGCCCCTTTACATCAAGAGCCTGAACTGTGCTTGTCCTAGCACGTCGTGCTAACAGTGGCAAACAATGCATAGCCTCAAAAGTGGCAAAGGGCCCACCGTATTGGAGATTGACCTCAAGCGCACACACACACAATACAAAAACACATGAGAGAAGAGGAATTGCTCGATAGGGCTCATTTCTTTGTTAGAAATGGAACCAAATGGATCCAAAGACGGTTAAGCTAGGAAAGCATGGGGACATTATTTGTTGCTTTTAACTGTAGTGTGTAGTAATATGACAAATTGGACATTTAGTTGGGTGTACGTAACGAGCCTACGTACGCAGCACGGCTGCGAGAGAGAATGCGCATGCGCCGTACGTAACGATCTCTTCCAGGGATGTGCGCGTACGCCCTAACAAGACGCTGCGTACTTAACGCAACGCTTACTACGTTGCGTTCTAGCGAGACCTCGACAACCAGAACGAGAGCACATGGTGGTTGCAGTGGTGTTGGACGCAGACAGAAACGCGAACCCAATGCAAGTCTGTGGGTACTCCACATGAAAGGCCATGTTTTGCGTGCCAGACAAGGTACAATCAACGGCACGTTCCGCGTCCTGACGAGTAGGAAGACAAGCCTGGCGTTCCACAAAATCCTCAAGCAACCGGTCTTTGACAGGTTCTGTCTTTCTCTTTCTCTCAGGCTTCTCAGCGAATGACCCGGTAAAAAAAAAAGGAAAGTAAGCTTGGTACGTACTTTTATTCAAACTGCAACATAACGCGTGTTGAGTGTTGTGCGAGCTTTGACGTCCTTGAAGTGCTGCTAGTAGATCGGAAAGTCAAGATCACTGGAACGCGACCAGTTGCTGAAAGTTATGCTCATCCACAGCCTCATCCACGCCATCCAAACCTCATCCACAGCCGCGCTGAATAGAACGCTGTGTTCGACCAAGCGCGGCCGTGCCCCATTAAACGCCATTCTTATATAGTGCACCCAGCTTCAAAGGTGTGTACACATAGGAATGTTTCAATGTACACGGCAAAGGTCAACGCGTGCAACCAATGCACCCAGGAACAACGCTAAAAATGCAACAGCGAACGCCGCGGCCTGACTTGTATGCTAGTAGCCGTTACAGGCCATCGGGGTCCTGTGTACAGATCCCAGAGGCCACGTTATTACTGGGACCTAGCATACTTCTGACGTTGGTGGCGCTGATAAGCATGGCGAAAACACTTAGTACATCTCGCATACGACTTATCTAGTTAAGTGAAACGCATCACGGTCGTTAAACTAAAAGTGTTGTAGGACGCTTTGCTTGCAGCGTACACAACTATTGTGCACAGCGTATGCAACTTCTGCGTACACCAAACTAAAAGCGTCTATTAAATTATGACAATAGACCCCCTTTACGTTGTTGGGGCTCGAACTGACAACCTTCGTATCCTAGGTTGTGGGTCTGGGTCCCACCAGCTCATGGAATTACCCATGAGCCCTCCTGAAATACCCTTGAGAAAACCTTGGTGCTGCGATGACTGCAGACCAAGGTATCATGAATAATGCCCAACAGAAAATTGTGTACTAATACACTGTTCCTTACAGCAGCAGGTACCGATCTTGGAAGCGCAGCTCTCCAGTTCTCTGTCTTAAATTTTTATACTGTACTTATTCTTTCAAAGATGTGCAAGCAAGACTTTGGGACTAAAAGACACCTTCCTATATTCAGTGACAGTTGCATCACAGAAACCTTGCGACTCAATTTATTTAGTTGCTATAAGAGGCTCTATATTGAAGCATGTTTAACTAAAGAACACAATGCAAGTCCCTAGGAATGTTGCACTATATACAGTCTTTGCAGCAATGCACCTAAGACTGTATATGTTCAATGAACTCATTACTGATGCACTAGTAGAAACAGTGATGTTTAAAATGTACTGCCTGCATTTTAGATTCTTCTCATTAGACCTGCGCTGTAAAATTTGTTCACAAGTACAAACAGGTCGTGGAAGTTGCTCTGAGTGATACTATCTGGCATGAAAGCAAGTCTTATTTTTGAGACACAATTCACATCAGGCAATTTTTTGAAATGATAAGGCCCATTTCGTCACTGTACCTAAAATAAATTATTGCACATTGGCGTGATGTCCACATCCATAGACTCAATGAAAATCTATAAAATTTTACATTTCCATTTATCTTGAAGATGTTCCTAGTGAAGCCAAAGATGGAAGACATATAGTGAAACCAATTTCCCAGAATACAAAAGTGGCCTCTAAGCTGCATAAATAACAACAAATTAAGGACAGCACAATAAAGCAGAGCCCCCACAATTGATGCCCATCATCGTCATCATTCTATGTCCAATGAGGCCACTCCCAATGATGTCCATCTTGCATTCCTGCAAACTTGTTCATTTCATCTCCCTGCTGTCCTCAATCACGCTTCCCACCCCGCGGCATCCACTTCGTCCTCATGCACCACGACCATCTACCCTACACATTACCTGGCCCACCCACGTCCACTTCTTTCTTCGCAATGTCAACAGGAATATCACCTGCACCTGTCTGTTCTACAATCCACTCTGCTCTTTTCGTATCTCTTAACGTTACGTCTACCACTTTTCACTCAACATATGCTGGCTGCATGTTCCTTAATTTCTTCTCAAGCAGAACTGTGCGAATATTGAAAATGTTCAACACAAATAAAGCAAAAAAAACTGTCTTTGATGATGACTATGTCCTCATCATCATTCTCCTATGTCAACTGCAGGACGAAGGCCTCTCACGAGATCTCCAACACCATCCTGTGTCATGCAGCCAATACCACAATGTGCCTCCCATTTTTGTACATTCAGCGCTCCACCAAACTCTGCGGTGCCCTCGGCCATGTGTGCATTGTTAAAAAGTTGCAATACGAGAAGCAGCAACAGGTTTCCTTACTCCGTCGAAATAAATTCACTGCTACTATGCAGTTTATTAGCTGCAGAGCATTGAAGGTACTTTTGGTGATGTACTGCAGTTGAAACCCACATTAACAACAACGGTTTTAACGATACATCAGTTATAGCAATGAAATCTGGCAAACTGGTGTATGTCCTGAAGGGCAATGGAATACGAATTCTTTGAGTAGAAAAAAAAGAAAATGAGAAATGTGAGCCACAGCACCACCTAGCTGCAGGCACAGGTGGGCATCCAGCAGGTACAGTAGGCGCTGGACAGAGATAACAAATCAGCTGAAAGTCCGAAAAAGGTATGTTCCACAGCAACAAGAAAGAGCGTCCGACTTACACAGTCACTATCTTCTCTGAAAAAAACGCTTCTAAAAGCTCACGTGCCATTCTTTCTTTACACCTACCAGGATTTTAAAATCGTAAAACCTCGGAGCAAATGAGCAGGCCTTGCAATGGGCAGAAAGATACACATTCATATCCTTGTTCAAATTATTCGCGTGCTCCCTCATTCTGTCATCGACGCAGTGGCCAGTTTACCCTACACAGCACTCGCCGCAGGACAGGAGGATTTCATACACCACCCCAGTGGCACAATGCACATACAGCTTGGCATGTTTTACATGGCAGCCTTTCAAATGGCTGTTCATGATGCTGGGACAATTGTAAGAGCCTACTGAGAGCAGAAAACACCATAGGTGCACTGTACTTAGTGGCCACTTTTTGAAAATTGTGGCTCATTTTGTGCACGTAAGGCACAACTTCAGGCCTTGTGCCACTGAGCTCACTGGCTCAAGCACCATTCACAAGAGTGCCTGCTTTAGCCTTCTGTAGAAGCGTTTCAGCCAGACATCAGGACAGACTCACCAAATCAGCCATTTTGAGTCGAATGCCTTTTCATAGTGTATGAAAGCTTTATGAAGGGATCTGTAGCACTCCTTTCCTGAATCCAGCTAGTGCCCATCACAAGAGTTCATCAATACATCCCCCAAATTGATGCCAACGATACAATCAAGAACTGGAGAGCAGTAACCTGTCTAAACTGGATGTGCTTCACTCAGGAGAATGAGGCAACAAATGGTGAATTCATTGGCGGATTCGGAGTGGCCGACGAACTCCACTTCGTGGAGAGAATTCGAAGGAAATCTGCCAATGGAACACAAGCGCCCTCGCCAGAGCAAACGGTAGGGGGCGCTAGCGCACATCTGCTTCGCAAGCGCCCAGCATTCCTCGCGGTTCACGCAGTTTTCGCCTTCACGGGCGCCAGTGGAGAGAACAGGCGCGGTCGGACAGCGCATTTCATCGCACACGCAGTACGCCACGCTCTGCGCACGCGCGGGGAGCTTGCGACTTCGGTCGAATCCGCCGCTTTTCGCGGAGTAGAGAGAGCTGCTCCGTGGAGTGGATCTGGCGCAGGAGCTGCTCCTGATCTGCCAATGAAACATACAGGGAGCACTCTCAATCCGCCAATGGAACAGACTTGCCCTGAATGGAGCAGAAAAACTGCTACCGGAAGTGCTCCGAATCTGCCAATGGAATTCACCAAAAGTATATTTTGCATGCTCTGATGTCAGCTCTTTTTTACGGGCATCTAGAAGTGATTTTGGTGAAACTTGCACCCCACATACTCATGTCTAGCCGTCCAAGAAATGAAAACCCCACAGAGCATGTCATATGCTCAGCATGCAAAAGAGAACACTGTCCTCCCACAGCTTATGTGATTATCCTTTATTACGACGACGCCTTTTGCACCAAAAAATCCACAGTATCGAATTTGTTTTTTAAGGTGCACTGGAGCCCCAAAAACTGGGGACTCACTTTCACCATGCCTGAACTGTATCAGCTGCACTTTATGTATTTTGATGTCCGTACAACTATATGCTGCTCTGACAGGCTCCCTGGACATCTGCAAGGCTGCCCAGAGAAGCACTAACATAGACCAGGCGACCTTCCGTGCTCTGCAGGCATAATGCTGAATAAAAGTGGCAGCATAGCTGCTGTCACATGTTTCCTTCGTCAAGCTGCCTAAAGTAAATTTCAGCTCTAAAGGCCTTCAGAGGGCTGCGAGTCTAGTCACAGAGTCCTTCAGCATATACGCTTGTTAGCTAATTCATGAGAGGGCGAAAGCCCTCTGTGTTTGGTTGCACCAAGTGTATGACTGGTAGAGGATGGTAGAAACTAAAGATCCAGGAAACGCTTTGCAAGTACTTACTCACATGAGCAGGCCAAGTTAACATCCTTGTACCCAAATGCTCAACGTTCCAAGCACCTCATCTGGCAATCCACACTTTCAAGAGCCAGATCAGTGCCTGCCCACTAGCATAATTGCATCTGCACTTCTATAGGTCTCGCCTGCACATGGCCACTTCACGTCCTGATTGAAACTTTTCAAGAACTGCTCATGCATACATGTCAACTTTTTGCATTAGTGAAGTTCGAGATCAAACCAAGATAATATTCCCGGAGAACCCCAACTTCTTTCTACAAGCAATGGTCAGTACTTGAGAAGTGGACGGGCCAGGGGCGTAGCCAGAAATTTTTTTTCGGGGGGGGTTCAACCATACTTTATGTATGTTCGTGCGTGCGTTGTATGTGTGCATGCCTATATACGCAAGCAAAACTGAAAACTGAAAAATTTCGGGGGGGGGTTGAACCCCCCCAACCCCCCCCCCTTGGCTACGCCCTGGACGCGCCACCAAACTCCTACGAACAAATATGAATGCATTGACACGGAAGCCCTGTTCATTTCACACGCACCAGATGAGTTTCTACATCCTCCAAAACGTGTCAGTAGTCTCCCAGAGAGAGACCTATGTCAAGGATTCTGCAGAAGGAACCTTGATTGGCAAAGCACATGCCTTAAATGCCAGAAACTTAGTTTGCTGTGCAGATCAGAAAAAAATGCATAAATGAAAGAAGGCAAATTAATGTGGTATTATCTGTTCATAACTACTCAACACTTATCAAGGATTACAGATACAACAGAAGTCTGAAGGGACTATGCGTAATGACTTCCAGGAACATTACCAAGCAAAAACAATCAAAACATGTGGAAATAATTTTGAAAACCCACCATAAACTCTTTCTGTCTTCTTACACACAAGCTTACATTTTTGTGCAATCCTTTCAGTATGCACCTGTACCTCATCTAATGGGCCCTTTTGCATATCACTGCTCCTTCCATCAGCAACACAACACTTCACCTCACAAGGCACCCACATGCCCTACACACTACAGATTTTTACAGCTTGTTACTGTACTGTCGACCACAAAGTTTGCGGGATGTGCAGCGCGTGGCCGAGCGACGGATAACTGTATTGCTGCGTCACCTGCCGTGATGCGACGGGTGTTGAGGCTATCGGCCGCAGCCTCCGCGATTAGATCCGGCAACGGCACGTTGTCCTAAACGCACCGACACTAATCGCCGAGGCCGATAGCCTCAACACCCGCCACATCACGGTAGGTGATGCAGCAATGCAGTTTTCCGTCGCTGCGCCACATGCTGCAGATCCTGCAAACTGTTGCGGCCGACAGTACATATCAGAAAAAAATGTTTGCCACCCATGATGTATTATTGTGTTGTTGTAGTTGTGCATACACACAAGAACATAACATAGGAAAATCAAGCTGTCTTCTGAACCTCAAGAGGTACTGCACATTACAGGGCTCCAACAAAGGAGTGTAACTACAGTAAATAATCAAGACTATCTGCAGAAGAGAATTGCAACATGGATCCCACGTTGTCTTGATGTTCATTTTGAGCAATCCATACAAAAAGCTCGCCAACACATACCAGTCTTTCCAGTATTATACCACGGACTGCATTCAGTCCTATTCATGTGACACTACTCTAAATGCATAACTTCATTCAAAAATATTTATCATAAGATTACTCCCCGCCTTGCTTCATTCAACAATTCTTACATACTTCCCTTTAGCCATGTATCATGTCAGCAGCACTGGCGACCTTCTTAGCTTTACGCTGTCTCTGTGACCAATCACATTCCCAGCCTCTCTTTATGTAGAAGCAAAGACACACATTCCTGATCCCTCTCATATTTCATAATGCAGCTCGTCACGCTCATTGTATGCTCACTGTCGTATGTCACTCAATTTGGACACTTCAGTGCAACGTGCCTATATTGGGAATTAAAAGGCACAACACCGGTTTTATCTGCGTCTTTAGCAACCAATGCATGCAATGGGCGTTCACAAAAGCACTTTAAAAGGCTACCGGCGAGTTGGAGCAAATGCCCGAGGTCCGTGCGTTAAATTTTCATTGCACGGACCTAGACAGGGTGCACAACTGCGACATTTAAGTGCTTAACGCGGCGACTAACCTCGACTACATATGAAATTGAATCCTTTCGTGCGTATTATTTTTGTTTGAAGAAGCAACAAGCAAAACAACATTCCCGTGTTTCGGTCTGCTGTCAAGTTCGAAAAGCAGGTTGAAGTGAAGCATACGGCTGCAAGCTTCACGTCAAGCGGGGCCAATTGCCAACACAAGGTCACGCCTACTGCCGGCGTCCTTGAGCGTCCAACGACAGCGGCTAATCTGCTCACCGGACTCCATCATGCGCACGGCACGAGCCTTGGCCAGCTCCAGCGCGGTGACCCATTTCTGTCGCTCGATCTCGTTGCTCGCCTTCAGGTGGAAGGTCTGCGTGCCTCCGTTGGAGATAACGAAGTTGCAGGAGTCCTCGGTGTGGATCACCGCGCTCACCAGCTGATGGTGCCGCGACACGTGTGCGCCATCTCCGCCTGGTTCCTGTAGTACGAGAGCAGCCCGTTGGAGAGGACGAACCATCGCTTCTGGTAGCCCTTCAGGTAGTTGGTCCACTTGGCCAGCCATCCCTTCATCTCCGGCTCGCCCTGCTGTGGCCCGTCTCGCTGCTGCTGCTCATGGTGATCCCGCCGCGCCCCTCAGCGACACGCTGTCCCCGGCGGAGGAGGCTCGACGGCCCGCTTACCATACGCTGGCGACTCTGTCAGCAGCCACCCTACGACGCTCGACGACGATACGGGAAAAACAATCACGCAACGTCGGCCATATTCTCCCGGCGTGTAGTAGTAGTATAGTGTACTAGAAGTAGAATATGGGGTAGTGTGTTCAGACGCCCTCTCTCGCCATGCATCGCGTGAAGCGGCGCGCGTGGACAAAAAGCCGATCCGCCTGGCGGCGCTGCCGTAGCATGGGCTGGCAGGATTGTCTGTGTAGCTCTGCCGCTCCGCCTCCTCGCGCAGTTCTCGGGTGCCTTGCAGTGACCTGTTGCTTGTGTTCGCGCTCGCTTAGCTGAAGTTTTTCTGGCGATTGCTTTGCTTGCCATGCGACAGTGAGGCAATGCCGAGTCGTCGGCGGCAACGACACTGATTTGCACCTGGGTGCGAACAGGTTATCATTGGAAAAAAGGTGGGCAGCCATCGTTTTTCGCTGTCCAAAGACGAAGCACGGAGAAAAACTTTGGGAGCGGAATTTACATCGTAAGGACAGGACCCTGGACGAAAGCTGCTCTGTATGTGAGCTGCACTTCGAGCCATTATGTGTGATCAGAAGTTCGCGTACCCCGTGGGAGACCAGAGCTGACGCCGGACGCCGTGCCGACGTTATGCCCCTAGCTACTTGTCAAAGAAAGCGTCGCATCCAAGACTTCCGAGAAAGCGGAAGAACTCTGCGGTTGATTCTACAATCACCAAGAAAACTGCAGCGCCCTGTGCTGAAGGTGAGGCCACTGATTCAGCTCCGTCAGCTCCACGCGAGAAGTCAGAGTTGACGATTTGGACAATGCTGTTGAAGCAGGGAACCTCGACTTGGTGGAGCGCACACTCCAGAGGATTCCATCTGATCACAAAGAATACGTGGAGCAGAAGAGTGATGATCGGCTCATATATTATATGCCCGGTTATGTGGCACGAAAGTTCCTAAAGCGAAATGACATGCACAGAGTGTAGGAACGTTCCTTTGCTTACCACAGCTAAACCGGCAAAATTGCGAGTTCACATAGCTTTGTGACAGAGGTGGGCTTCTCTACCCGCCTGACTGCTTATTTGAGGCAGTGAAGAAGCTAGAGGGCATATTTACCACCTTTTTCAGCAAGCAAGAGCTGTGCAGCAACCAGCGTGTTGATGTGATGCTGCTCTCAAAAAAGCACTTTGACTGTACCCTAGGCTGCAGCCAACATGCAGACCTCCTGACCGTAGCAGTGGTAAAGTTTTGTGTGCTGACACGACTTCATTTTTTTCGTGAAGGGTATCAACCAGTCTCGAGAGGCGAAACGAAAAAAAAAAAAGCTGCATGCGAAAATCAGTCGATGTTCATAAGGGTGCCACCGTGATCAAGTGGTGATGAACTGATAACTCTTCGGAATGGCGACTAATTTGATCAGTGTTTCTGCTCACTGCAGTGTGCGCGCACGTAAACGTAAATAAAGAGTTTCTTCCTACAGTCCGGCTGTGGTGCCAAGTGATGTTTTCTTTTGACTGTACAATGCAAAATCCCGGCCACGGCGGCAGTATTTCGGCGGGCGCGTAATGCAAAAACACCCGTGCATCTATAGATTTAGGTGCATGTTAAAGGACCCAAGGAGGTAAAAATAATTCACAAGTCTTCCACTACGGCGTGCCTTGCAGTCTAATGGTAGTTTTGTTACCTAAGCCACATAATTACGATTCCATGAGGCAACTATCAACAAGAAACGGTGCCGCGCCTAACGAAGAAAGTCGAAGCTGTCGCAGGGCGTAGGCTACGACTCGTTATAGTGATATTTTAAGAAAAACCTTCAGGGTTCATAGATGCTCCTTTGATACATCGAGCTTCCTAATCTTTTATTCGTTCATCGACCGAGCTTTAAAGAAACTGCAGGGAGTTTTGTTTCCCCAGTTATGACTGCTTCGCTGTCGTATGCTAGTCCCTGTTTTTTCATTCGGACTGCGTGTTTCGGCTTTATTGCATTTCGTTTTGTTTTCAATGCATGTACGACCACACCCATTCAGAATGCTTGTCGCTGACGTGTCAGCAATTAAACACATAGGGTTATTAAGCGCGACGTATCAATTAAAGCACGGAAGCGCATCAGGAGCAATGGCTGGCAATGCGCGATGTGACAGCCCATGCTCAGGTGGTGCCATCTCGCGGCTGTCGATACCAACTGCGGCAGCCATGGCTCCTCCCTGAACACACTACCCATATTCTAGTACACTATAGTAGTAGCAGTAGCAGCACCCGCGGGGGTGGTTCCACGCCCCCGCGTGGCAACATCCGGTGGTGCCACCAAACAGCCGCACACACGCCCAACATTTCGCACCGGTGTCCGCATGCTATGGTGGTATATTTTCCGGCCTGTACGTCGTGATGACACCTGTTCTTTTTATTATTCCCAATGACATCGACACGAACAGCGCGACGTTCAAACGCGGATGGTGCATGTACTACCTAGGCGTACACTAGGCGGTACATAGGTGGGAGGAGGGAGAGGGGTCCGTGTCCGTCCACCTTCTTGCAGGGCCCCCAGTGAAGTCTAGCCAGAGTTTAAAGGAGCACTGACACAAAAATTTTAGTTTTGCGCTTCATTGCTGCAATGTGTTGCTGGGGGCCTATTAGTCATAACAGGGCACATCGCTCGCTGCAGCGCGCGACAGATAATCATTTACTGTCTGTTTATTACCGACCAGTCTCAGTTTCCGTTTGGGAGAGCTCCGAGAGCGACAAGCATAGTATTCGCAATTGATAGATGGATGGATGGATGCCAGATGGATGCTATGAGCGTCCCCTTTATAACGGGGCAGTGACAAGTGTGCCACCTATAACCTCCTTGCACCTGGCTCGACAAAAAAATCTCTTTCCTTTTTTAATTCTTTTTTTATGTTGGCCTAATGCATCTACTTCGATAAAATCAATCTTACTACAGGAAAAAAAAAAGCGTAAATTCTCAGCCCAGTTCTCTGCCCTTTACGCCAGACAGTTCTTATTTTTTCCCAGTATTTATTTTTCTCCTTTCTCTCTAATTTTCTGCCACCAATACTTAACCGTCTCTTACTTATTTCAATCGCGGGTGTGTTGAATTGTCGTAAAATGCCTCCCTCCTTATTTCATTCGTGCCCTTTCGGTAGTTACTCAAAGCCGGTTTTTTCTCCATAGCTGCCGTCCAGTAAATCCTCTCCGCCTCTCTGACTTTTCGCTTAACGCTCTTTGTTGACATACTGCTTACACTACCAGCCGTATATTTACTAGTGAGCCTCCTAGTTCTTTTTTCTCCACTGTGTGTCCACGCTCTTCCTATACAAGTAACGGAACACCTTCTCTGCCCATCTACTCTCCTTCATATTCCTTAGCCTTTCTTCGTACCTTATTTTGCTCTGAGCCTCCCTCGCCTCAAAACCTGCCCATCCCATATCGCCCCTTACAGCCTCATTTGTCGTCTTCCCGTGAGCACCCAACGCGAGGCGTCCCACAGTCCTTTGATTTATATCCATTCCCGATTGCACCTCTGCCCTCATGCACACCACTGAGTTCCCAAAAGTAAGCCCCGGAACCATTACACCCTTCCACAGTCCTCGAAGCACCTCGTACCTATTGTATCCCCCACAATGCTCTGTGCTTCATTATTGCAGCATTCCTCTTTCCTTTTGCTGCCGAGGCTTTTTCCTGTACCTCCATGTACCTGTCACCCTCATTTATCCATACTCCGAGGTACTTGTATTCGCTCACCCTCGGTATTTCTTGGCCCTGTATTGACACCGCCTGATCACAAGGGTCATTAAATACAATCATTCCGCATTTTGTTACACTAAATCCCATTAGCGCACCCAGGATTTCTCTCGGGGGGGGGGGGGGGGGGTTGAACTTCTGACAAGATTACAGGAGTGCGGGGGCGGGGGGGGGGGCAAGCACATTGCATAATATGCCATTTCCTTGCTTCAGCTGGAGTAATGCGACAAATAAAATACCAAATAATAACAATAATAATAATAATAATAATAATAATAACATGAATTATGATGATGATTATTCAGCGTTTTACAGAAAGGTCTTGAAATAACTTGACAAGGCCAAAAAACCGTTCAGTGGAGCAGCTGTGCACGTAGAAAATAAACTACAAATTGAACCGACATGTCGGCTGGCTGGCGGTCGCGCAATGATGTTAAAACTTTATTACTATGGTAGGTAGCGCATACAAACGGGACGCAAGAAAGGCACATGAAGACACCCAGCGCCGTGTGTGTGTTTTCGTGTGCGTTTCTTGTGTAAATTTCAAAGCGCACCATAAATATTACTTATAAACTACATAGTATTGATTATAAATAGCATGTACAGTTCAATGCAGCACACGTGCAGTACAATTCTCAGCTCACGGATAAACTGCATTATAATCACACTTACTAATGTTGAATTCCAATGGCGGAGTCGGAGCAAGCTTTTCTGCTCCTTTTGGAGCAAGTGTGTTCCAATGGCAGAGTGAGGGCGGGAGTCAAGCGTTCCAATGGGAGAGTCGGAGTGCATTCAGAGCGGGAGTCACTCCGTGGAGCAGGAAAAGTTGCTCCGCCAAAATCGGCGGAGTCGACCGGAACTCGGCCTGACGTACTTCCTTTAACACGTTTGCCTGCTTGGGGGCGCTGCCGCTGTCGCGTGTTTTGACAGTAATGGCGGACAACATGGGCCACATGGGCGTCTGGGCAAATCGTGCGGCATTGCTTCCGCTGATCGATAGCGACAGCTCCGAGTCAGAAAACTCCAGTTTCTGCACGAGCGATTCATCGGATAGTGACAGCGACGCTGAAACTGCCGCGTACGAGCGGGAATTCGACAGCGGAATTAGCAGAATGGAATAACTACACGCAAGGTATTCTGGGCAACTCAAGCACTTCCGCTGCCTTCTTGCTCCCATGCTTGCTCCGGCGGCGCGGATTGTGTTCCAATCGCGGATTTGGAGGCGTCGCTCTACGCCAGAGTCGAGTGCTCGCTCGCGGAGTCCATCGGCTGCTCCGACTCTGCCATTGGAATTCAACATGACTTTCCAGCGTAGATTCCCAGGTCACTCCGGCGCATGTAGGTTCGGCGGCTGAACCATCCTTAGTAAAAATTGACTGGTCAATGGACCCATGAGACGACGATACCTGCTGAGTTACCGGTTCCTCTATGGACGTAATCGGGCATTCCGGTGTTGTTGCTGCGTCGCTTGAATATGAACACGAAATCCTTTTTGGGTAGTAGGTGAGGATGTGTTCGACCATAGCCTCGTTCGACTGGCGCTTCGAGAGAGGGCTTCGGCGAGGTAGGTCATTGCCAACGCAGATTTACGCAGCAAACACGGCCACAAGTTTTAGCAAGCAAACTGAACGTGCACGCATGTGTGCACATCAAACGTTGTAGTTTCCGTCCGATGTACATGCAAAAAAGAAGTGGTAAAAAGAATGGGCGAGAGACGTTTACTGAGAAAAAGAAAAGGAAACGTGCCGCCCCAACACACCTTCCGCACTTTCCCAAGGTTCTTTTTTTCTTACCAGACGTCGTTAAAAACATTTACACCTTCTGCCACGGCTTCTTGCTCCTCCCGTCTTTGCAACGGCCGGACTCCGCATGGCATGCTTAGAGTCACTGCGTGCGTGCGATGCTGCGACAATGGCTGGCGACGCACACACTAGTTGCCCCAAGGGTTGCTCAGAAATGCAGGAACCACTCAATGTGCTTAAACTCGTCGTGTGCGCGTGCTACGCAGCCTCCGTGGCTTCGCGGTCGCTTTGATGAACGAGCCGCTGGCGAGGTGTCCTTTCTTCTCGCCGCACTAACACGTCTCGTTCGACCGCTGTCAACGAGGTTCAGAAAAAAGTGCGCGACCACTCCGTTGCAGCCATTAAGCAACAGACGGTACCATTCACCAGCAGCCCCGAAGAAAATAGAAAACACGTGCGTCGAAGCTTGGCGGATGGATCAGATGCCGCCGACGCCTTCTTATCTTTAAAATTTGAGTGAGCATTGTCCCGCGTTTCAGAAACCATGCGGTTCCCTCTTCGGAGTTTGAGGAAGGGAAGCACATGAAAAGGGCTTCTTTTCTTGTTCGGCGGGTATGGAAGGGTGCTTCAGGCGGCGGCGGTGCTTGTCGGCAAAAGAACAGAGCAGTGCAAGGGCTTGACCGGAAGGCATGAGTTGAACAGTGAAGGGGGTGGGAGCTTTTTAGACGGACGCGTCGAAGTGGGTACGCAGATGCCCCCCTCTCTCTCTCTTTTTCTTTCTTCTTTTTTGTGTGCTGTACACAAGGGGTAGGTTGCATTGAGCGCGGTTCACGTTGTTTGGGTCGTTAACATATGTCAAGATTCATTTCCGGTAGTTGGTTTCAACTGCGAAAACTGTAGTTTAAGGAAAATTGATTCGGCTGTCCGCGTCCTCGGAATCTTCGGCTATGGGGTTGCGATCTCTTGCAAAATTGGGGACGTCGTTCCCGTCTTTCTTTCAGGTTCTCGGTTCAGCTGGTGTCTTGAATTTTCTATTTCGGCGGCCGGTCGTTGCGAGCGATGGTTTCGATCACTACTCGGATAGTAGAGACTGATGCATTTCTGTGGTGGTGTTGATTGGAAAAGGGGGAGGGGGTTGCTGGATTTATCAGCTTGCGTCATGTTTTTGAAAGTGAACTGCTTTCTGAATAAAAGACTTTCCGTAGCTGTTCTTGGTGAGTTTCTTGAATATATCATCTGTTTTTCTTTTGTTTTTTCACGTTGTGCGCTGCAGTATGTTTCGGCTCTTCGCATTAATGTCTAAGACTAATATATTCCGCATTTTTGGGGGGTCTGAAGAAAACCGAAGATATCGACTTGTGTAGGTGTTTTTGCAGCGTTTTATTTTCAGGCTACGGGAACATCCAAACACGGCCGAGAGTCTTATGTTTCAAGGGCGAATTGTATTCTCGTTCAATGAAATTTATATGAGAGAGAAAAATTATGACGTAGGATCTCTTGACGATCGAAAAACAGTCGTTTAGACGTATCTGAGAAATATTTTTGGTTGCGGCTGGAGTGAAATGAGAGCTCGTCCCTCGATGTGTTCCATTCTTATATTTGCCGTGGCATGCTCTATTGTAGTAATCAAAGGGGCAAGAAAATAAAAAAAATCACAGCATATCCACGGAGTGAATGATGATGAGTGGGCGAAGCTGCGGAGGTTCATCGGTAAACCGTGAATCTTCCGTGAATTCTGCCCAGTACATCATCACCGACGTGAGATCGGGCGCGTTTATACTAAAGGTTCGATGAGTTATGACGACTTGCAGCTCACTTTAATTTTACATGTACGCTGTGAATTTTCATTGTTTAGAAAACCATTGCTTTAGAAAAATCTGGCGTCTTTCGTTAAGCAGCTGGCGTCTTTTCGTTTTGCTTTAGAAACATCTGGCGTTCTTTCGTTCTGCTTTTACAAAACATCTGGCGTCTTTCGTTGGTTATTTCATCAATCAACGGCGTTTTGAACAAAATTTTATTGTTTAATCACGCACAGGAGAAATCTCACCAGGCACTACCTTGTAGGTAAACAATGGCTGCTAATGGGAATGAGAGACAGAAGAAGTCGGCTTTTAGCTAACACTTACACTTCTACTTCTACTAACGTTTCCTACTGGAACATGCCAATGGCTGCTAATGAGGAATGAGAGACAGAAGAATTCGGCTTTTAGTTAACGCGCACGCTGCGAATTTTTATTGTTCAACAACGCACAGGAAAAATCTCCCACCGGCACCACCTTGGAGGTCGAAGCGTAAGACTTGTTACGGACTACGACTACTACTACTACTGCTACTACGACGACGACGACTACGAGGGACGAACGGGTGCTACCTTAAGGAGCTTCGCCCCTAAAAAGCGCCAGACTGACAACCCGTGAAAGCATATTTTTTTCTGGAAAGCTGCGCCCCGCCACGGTGGTCTAGTGATAAGTTATGGCGCTCGACTGCTGACCCGAAGGTCGCGGGATCGAATTCCGGCCGCGGCGACTGCCTTTTCGATGAAGGCGAAAATATGATTGAGGCCCGTGTACTTAGATTTAGGTGCACGTTAAAGAACCCCAGGGATTCAAAATTTCAGGAGCCCTCCACTACGGCGTCCCTCATAATCATATCGTGGTTTTGGGACGCTAAACCCCAGATAATATTATTGGAAAGCTGCTTCTTTGGAAATTGAGGAACGCAGAGCCATAGAGCATGCGGTTTGCGTTTTTTTTTTTCAATTTAGGAGTAGATGAGTGAATACAACACATTTCTAGAGCCAGTCAGGAAAAGTCGACCTCAGGACACCTCTGGATATGAACTTTGGACTCCCGGTGAGAAGGACAGCGGGGCAGTTACGGGCATAGGCGTGCGCAGGGGGGGGGGGGGCAAGGGGGGCGAGAAGGGGGGGCGCAAAGTCAGCCCTATACATTGTAGGGGGGCGAGAAGAGGGGCGCAAAGGCAGCCGCATACATTGACATAATAGGGAGGGGGGGCGCTGCGACGAACCTTCGCCCCCCCTGAAGGGGAACCCTGCGCACGCTTATGGTTACGGGGGTGGGGGGGGTTTGGTCGGCCTCAGGGAGGGGGGGGGTTACAACCCCCGAACCCCCCCCCCCCCCCCGTCGGTGCGCCACTGCTAAATCCTAGTCCTAGAGCTTCCCCTTCCCTTCCGCATATATCTGCCAGCTGCTGTATATCAGCAAATAAGACAATATCGTCAGCATAAAATAATCCTGGAAGCTTCGGCTCAATCATCACGCCGCCCTGTTTGTGTGACAGATTAAAACCAAAGTTGCTACCTTCTAGCGCTTTTTCCATATTCACCATGTACAGCATGAGTAACAGCGGGGACAAAGGACATCCCTGTCTCAGCCCCTTGCTAATCTCAACGTTCTCTTTGCTACTCATTCCTTCCCATTCTACGCAAATTGTATTTTCTCGGCATATCTCCCTCAAAAGCTGTATGCAGTCGTCGCCTATGCCCATTCCTTTCAATATATCCCACAAAATTTCCTGATTAACGTTGTCGTACGCCCCAGTGATGTCTAGAAAAGCCATGTACAAGGGCCTCTTTTCTATTTTCTATTGCCCATAGACTGTCACGCCACCAAGCGGATGTCAGGAGGAGTGTTAGCAGACGACAAACCGGCAGCCGCTCCCTAGTTCGGCTGAAACACTACGAGTTTTCATGTTTCGTGAATCCGTGACAAACCGTCCGTGACAAGATAAATTTGATTCTTTCTTGTGAGACGCGAAGTTTTTGTGAAAATACGTGGTGAAGCACGCTGGGCAAGTTGTGCTGCCAATGATGGCACGCAGCGTACACATTTCAGCTCCGCGAAGTTTTCTGTGGCCAAGCAGGTTAGTGTTTCTATGTCGAAACTCGCGCTATTTCGCTTGTACATAATATCCGTCGGAGTGTTCATAGTGTATGAAACCCATAACATTATACGCGGCATGTCGCGTCCGCTCGCGATGTCCTCTTCTATAATAGAATAATATCAGAGCCTTCGTAATAAATAGGTGATACACTAAACTAAAACGCTTACATTTTGTCAGAAAAGAGCTGTATGAATCTTGCGAGTGACCATTCAGTGATTCGGGCTGCGCTCGCTCCACGGCTATCGTGAACTACGACCGAGTACCGGCCGCGTTGCGGGCTCAGTTGATCTTGTCCTCAGCTGACGCATTCTGACGTAGAATAAACGTGATTGATTGATTGATTGATTGATTGATTGATTGATTGATTGATTGATTGATTGATTGATTGATTGATTGATGGAATATGTGTGTATCCACGTTAGTGGACGCCAGCTGGCGAAATTTGATCGGCAGCCCCCCAAGCAACCCTGGCCGACTGCCGACGTTTGGCTGATCACTGGCAAATAGCCGGCAGCCGACTTCACTGGCCACCAGGCATCCGAAAAGGGTCGGCCGGAGGTGCGCTGCCAGCTACGTCGGCACTAGGTCGGCTCGAAAAGTGTCGGCCGGAGGTGCGCTGCCAGCTACGTCAGAACTAGGTCGGTTCCACGATTCGCGCCACCGTCGGTGGCCGAGTGAACGCCGAGCGCGCAAAACGCTTGTCGGGGCGACAAGTCGGCAACACGTCGTGCCAGCCTTGGTTGCCGACAAAGGATTCAAACAGCGTATATTTATTTTAGGGCAGCATAAAATACACTGTAGGAAGTATAAACAACTCCTACATTGTGATTTTTTAAACATTACAAAAATCACCTGTGACACACAACATACTTGTGGTCCTTGAGCTGATTACACCAAGTGAGATATTATTTGTGCGAACAATCCAATATAATAGCGAGCCATTTAATTTGTGCATGGTTTCGCCAGGTGTGATCTACTTTAAGAGATTTTTTCGAGACCATCATTCGCCAAGTGTGCGACAGTATTTATATACATGGGCGTTTAACTATGCTTTTGTCACTGTTCGATGCTTAAGACGGATTCTTATAAAAATAAAGGTGACTGAAGCAACAGTCAATTTCTACCTCAAATTTGATGGCATAAATATTAAATCGTAAGATTTCATTCCAATTTGGATATGCATTGCAAACTCAGTGGCTACAGTTAGTCGGTCGCAGTAGTAAGGCAGTCCAAGGTCAAAATGGGAGCCGACAGATGGATACACGGGATAGGTTTGAAACAGGAGAAAGTGCCTCAGAGCAGACTGGCCGACGTTTCGATAGGTGGACCCAGTGGCGCACCGACGGGGGGGGGGGGGGTATTGGGGGTTGTAACCCCCCCCCCCCTGAGGCCGACCTGACCCCCCCCCCCCCCAGTAACTGCTTCACGGTCATTGTCACCGAGAATCCATCGTACACGTTCAGGTGGCCTTGTTAACGTTAACATTTCAATTCAAGAGGTGGTATCAGGTCGAATTTCCTTCATTTAATGTGTTGTATTCAGTCATCTACTCCTAAACAGAAAGAGCGAAAACCGCAAGTTCTGTGACCCTGTGTCCACTTCCAGTGAAGCAGTTTTGGACGAAAGAGAAGATGCTTTCACGGGTCGTCGGTTTGACTCCTCTTCTTTTCCTGCCCCCTCTGATTACTGCAATAGAGCAAGGAGATAGTTCGGAACCTTCGAAACAAGCTATTGTTCTTATTCTCGGGGGAAGTCTAAAACGGGACGGTGTACAATGATAATATATTGTAGCAAAACAGCCATTTGGGCTAGTTGGTAACGGTTCATATCTTAAAGCAAATAGGCGCACTATGGGAACAAGGACAAAAGGGAGGAACCGACGACACAAAGCGCCCTTTGTGTCGTCGTTCCTCCCTTTTTGTCCTTGTTCCCATAGTGCGCCTATTTGCTTTAAGATATGTACAATGATAATGCGGCGCGTGACTTAGCCACAGACGTCGGTGCACAGTGCTTGTGACATCAAAAAGTATTACGTATAGCAGCTAATCCAGCTGTGTACGCAGTGCTACATACATGTATGTCCAGAACAGGAGTTCGCAGTGTTGTTTACCGGTTATAACATTATTATCCGGTTCACACAGGTTCACACCTGCACACACGCAAATTATATTTGGTTACTGGGACGCTTCTAATGCAATTAGAGATTAGAATATCAAGTGCTTCAATAACATTAAATTGTCGGTGTCACATGGCTTGGTTTAATGGCACTAATGGAGCGACGACAAAGTTGCGCAACAAGTATATGTTGGTTTTGCCTCGAATGTGCAACTTTTTCAAATTCTACGTCACAAAACTCATTTTATAGAACTAACAAGCGTTTTCATGTACATTCAATGCCTTACTCGCTATGGAATCGAAACTCGCTTAAGCGTGATGAACATTTCCTGTTACGATGCCGATGGCATTCTCATTACTTTTTCTTAAATCCTTGATATTATAGTGAACACGAATTGTGTCCGTCACGGAGCACCTTTGTTTTCTTTTAAATACTCAATAATGTACGCTCTTCTGCCGACAAACATTCTTTTTTCATCAAAAATGGGTTCTACAAAACATAAAATAAGAATGAGGTGGGATAGCCACTTCAACCAATAAGACCACAATTTCGATCAAGCCAAACTTTACATTCTACAAATTTACGGTCACCACGGCAGAGGAAATACATGGAATCGTATTTGATACTATTTGATACACAAATTTCAATCCCTACACCCATCAGGAATAAATCTAGCTCGTGGTAATTTGGAATCACTACAAGCCATAGCATGATTTCTATAATATTAAGAGACATAAAGTACGCTCAGCCTTCAAATAACCTGGACAAATATTCTATTCGCAACATAAAATCCCTACTAGCCTCCATCATACACTAACAATGTTCTTTTTTAAAAAATATTTCAAGTTCTTCGCGCCTTATTCCGACTGTTCCCCCCTGCCTTTTTTTTTTCTTTTTTTCCCTTCTCCTTCTTCTTACTGGACTGCCGCCCAACTTTTGAGGCCATCGGTGACACTTGATGCGTATATCTGCCAATGACTTCACCCATTAAGCACGTGTGGGCTTCAAAAGTACACCGCCCGCTTGCCCCACCATCTTCTGCAGCCCTTTGTGAGTGCTAGACGCGTCGCCCTTCTGCAGCCTTTCCAAGTTGCTTCCATACTCCGCTCTTTGTCGAGCCTTCTACGGCTCTCGCTTTGGTGAATGGCCCGTCCGTTTGCGCTAGTACACTGTAGCACTGTAACTGTAATTTGCGCCATACACACGTGCAGTCCGAAACGGGAGGGATAAAGCCCGGGCCGAAGCCAGTTCGAAACCGCAAACGGCGCCGCGTGCGCGACTTCTAAGCGAAACCACGTGTTCGAAAAAGCCGTAAAAAGAAACGGTCTTGCTGATATCCCCCCCCCCCCCTCCGAGCGCGTGGCCCGCAGCCGACGATGGGGACGGGCGGTTCGTGAAAATGTCTTCAGCATTCCGAGCACAATAGCGCGTTCTCTGCCTTCTCCAAAAGACTGGCCACCGGAAGAGCGAACCCGAGGCATCCTCAACAAAACTGCTTGTACTGGCTGCGACGCCCGCTGCATCAGCGGAACTGAGAACCTGTAAGAAGGACGGGAAAGACGTCCACAATTTTGCAAAGACGCAGACCGCCGAATCAATTTCCTTGAAACTGTAGTCCTCGCAGCTGAAACCAATTACCAGAAATATGAATGCTGGCAGATACAAGCTACCCAATCGTGAACCACGCTGAAGGCAACCTACACGTAGCGTCTTCGCTTTTCCCTGCGCAGAGCCTAAGAAAATAGAAAAAAGTCACAGTTTCGCCGCAAGGGCGAAGCAATGAATGCGATAGCAAGAAAAGCGGCCCGTGATGGACGCGCTGCTACTACCGTGCGTCCATCACTACTCGGCAGCTACTAGACAGTTTTAATATCACGTACGTAGGGATTTCTCATACGCAAACGTGAAAAGTACACGTACGTTACGTGCACGACATCTGAAACGCTTTCAGCTACACGCACGCGACGCGCGGTGAGAGCTACCACGTAGCTCGATCTGCTGAGAATCATGAACACTGTGGTAGTTTGTTCGAGCGCCCGCGCGAGCAGACAGCGGAAGGGCAAGGTTCTCGCTGCGCAAATATAAGAAGAAGCGAGAGAGCTGGCCGACGCCTTTAAGTGCGCCCGCGCGCTCCTAGCGCCATCTCACTGGTAATGAAGAAACGCTTATAAGCGCCTCCGTCTCGGAGGACTGCAAACGGTAAAGGGTGTGTTTATAACGCTCGCCATAAGCTGCCTAAGGGATGTGCGCTTTGTGGAGTAGTGCTTAGCGCCCCGCGCTGCGAATTCAGAGGTCGCTGGTTCGATTCCGCGCTTCGGAAGCATTTTTCTGATTTATTTTTCTTTGGGATATTGATGTATATATAAATACTTATACATATACGCAGCATGACGGCGGCGACGGCGACGGCAAAAATCAGCCGAGACTGTCCATATAATTGCTATCGCAATAAAAAAGATGGCTGCTTACAGCTCACACAGTCCGGCATTCCAAGTATCAGGGGCGTAGCCAGAAATTTTTTTTTCGGGGGGGGGGGGGGTTCAATCATACTTTATGTATGTTCGTGCGTGTGTTTGTATGCGTGCATGCGTATATACGCAAGCAAAACTGAAAAAAAATTTTTTTTGGGGGGGGGGGGTTTGAACCCCCAACCCCCCCCCCCCCTTGGCTACGCCCCTGCCAAGTATCCCCCTTTCCCTGTCTCTCATCTAACAGTTTACCTCGACACATCCACACGCCAAAGGAGCTCCCCACCCTCTTTTACTCTTCAACTCATTCCCACCGGTCTCCTCTGTCCTTTTGCTGACGAGCACCGCCGCCTCCTGACTCACCCTTTCATACCGGCCGAACAAGAAAAGAAGCCTTCTTCGGTGGTCTCGCTCCCTCGAACTCTCAAGAAAGAACCGTATGGATTTCGAAACGTAGGGACACTGCTCACTCAAAGTTCCAAAGATAAGAGGCCGTCGGCGGCGCTTCGAAACAAGTGTTTTCTGTTTTAGGGGCGAAGCTCCTTAAGGCGGCACCCGTTCGTCCCTCGTCGTGGTCGTAGTAGTGAGTAACAAGTCTTACGCTTTGGCCTCCAAGGTGGTGCCGGTGGGAGATTTCTCCTGTGCGTTGTTGAACAATAAAAAATTCGCAGCGTGCGCGTTAACTAAAAGCCGAATTCTTCTGTCTCTCATTCCCCATTAGCAGCCATTGGCATATTCCAGTAGGAAACGTTAGTAGAAGTAGAAGTGTAAGTGTTAGCTAAAAGCCGACTTCTTCTGTCTCTCATTGCCATTAGCAGCCATTGTTTACCTCGAAGGTAGTGCCTGGTGAGATTTCTCCTGTGCGTGATTAAACAATAAAAATTTTGTTCAAAACGCCGTTGATTGATGAAATAAACCAACGAAAGACGCCAGATGTTTTGTAAAAGCAGAACGAAAGAACGCCAGATGTTTTTCTTAAAGTGTAGTAGTTCTATGTAGCCACCTCGCCCGATCGTCAACGGGCGAGGTGGACCGGCAACGGCGCGAGGACCCTGCCGTACGAGAGTTAAATCACACTAAAAGACATACTTTGCGGGCGATACACTCACTTTTCGTCTTAGTGTACATGATAAAGAAATTATTTCTACGAAAAACGCAAGGCACACCTTGAGCAATATGTTTGGTTTTGGGACGCTAAATGGAACCATGAGGCGATGCGAAGCCGGAGCACTTGCACGATCGCGTTCCGTTGGCTTTCGTTGGGCATGCTACCGACCTCGCGTCGTGGAACGCGCGTCCTGTCTTCCCTCTAGCCTTGCCTTTAATTCGCACAGGGCGAGCGGGGAATGCGGTCGCTCTTGGCGCTCTTTCGCTCGGGAGCGGACTTCTTTCTTGCATTTCACCGATCACAAGTGATAATGAAGGGACCACGTAAACCAACAGTACAATAAAAGTTTGATGTTTAATATATACACGATGTTTCACACTCTTTATATTATGTACTGGGCGCATTTCACGGAAGAGTTTCACGGTTTACAGATGATTCCCTCCGTAGCTTCGCCCCACTCATCATCATTCACCCCGTGGATATGCTGTGATTTTTCTTCGGGGCTTGCGTTTTGTGCAGGCAAATGTCGCCAGCGGGGTGCTCGTGCATTTTTTCTTAACTTTGTTGACAGCGGACGGACGAGGTGCATTGGAGCGGCGAGAAAAAAGGCGACCTCGTAGTACGCGGCTCATTCGTCAAAGCGACCGCAAACCCCAGAGGCCGTACAGCGTACAGCTCGAGCACATGACGATATTAGTTTAAGCACATACACTGTCGTTCCTGCATTTCTGAGCAAGCCTTGGAGCAACAGTATGTGCGTCGCCAGCCATGCCGCAGTACTGCACACACGCAGGGACCCCAAGCAAGCACGAATGCTATGCGAAATCCATACGTTGCGAAGACGGGAGGAGTAAGACGACGTGGCAGAATGAGTAAATCTTTTGAAGGCCGTGGGACAAGAAAAAGGGGCTTTGGAAAATGCTTTCAGTAGGCAACTCTCGCTCTCTCTTTTTACCACTTCTGTTTTGTATATTGTACATCGGACGGAAAAGTTCGCTTTGCTAGAACTTGCTTCTGCGTCTGCTGCGCAAGTCTTCGTCGACAGTGACCTACCACACCAGACATCTCGCTGACGTGCCAGTCGAACACGATCCTCACCTACTTCCCGACAAAGATTCCGTGTTCCAATTCAAGAGAAGCAGCAACAACACCGGAATGCTCGATTACGGCCAAGAAGGAACCGATGACTCGGCACATAGCGCCTTCGGATGCCTCAATCGATCAGTCACTTATCAGAGGGTACTTCAGTCGCCGAACCTGTGCACCCGAATGACATGGCAAATCAGTAAGCGTGGCTACAACAGTTTATCCGTGAGCTGAGAATTGTATTCTACGTGTGCTGCACTGACCTGTGCATACATAATCAATGCCAGAAAGTTTACAATCAGTATTTACGATACACTTTCAGATTTGTAGTTTGGCGAGGCTCGAAGGAAGTATAATATAGGATGTTCTGCTCGCAATATGCACAAAATTCTAATAATAATAATATCTGGGGTTTTACGTCCCAAAACCAAGATATGATTATGAGAGACGCCGTAGTGGAGGGCTCCGGAAATTTCGACCATCTGGTGTTCTTTAACGTGCACCTAAATCTAAGTACACGGGCCTCTACCATTTCGCCTCCATCGAAATGCGACCGCCGCGGCCGGGATCGAACCCGCGACCTTCGGCACAAAATTCTCACTTGCAGAATTTTTCAACTGCTAAAGTTGCCAATGGGGCTTGTTTGTATGACATTTCCTGATTACTGTGGCTATCGGACACAAGACACAATAAATGGAACACAAGAAAGGCACACGGCGCCGGGTGTCCTCGTGTGTCTTTCTTGCGTCCGATTTGTTTGCGCTACCATAGTAATCATTTGTTTTATAACAGTTTGTGCGATCGCCAGCCGGCCCGCGCGTCAGCACCCTTATCCCTACATGGAGCTGAAAAATTTACAAAAACAAGTATTTGCCAGACACATTTGTTGGAACTATATTACGCGTTGGTTTATTCAATTTGCCGTTTATTTTCTACGTGCGCTGCTTCACTGAGTGGTTTCTCGGCCCTCTCAAGTATTTTCAATATCTTGCTGCAAAACGCTGAAACATCATCATCATCATCACATTTGATATTATTATTATTATTATTATTATTATTATTATTATTATTATTATTATTATTATTATTATTATTATTATTATTATTATTATTATTTGGTATCACATATCTCATTTGTCGTTACATTCCTGTAGTCTTCTCAGAATTTCAACCCCCCCCCCCTGAGAGAAATCCTGGGTGCGCACATGGGTGGACCTATCTGTCAAAGGCGCCTTGTCATCCCTGGCGTGTTAGTTTTAAACGGTTAATGTTGACGTCATATCCAGCGGTGGCGCTGTTGGTAATTTCTGCCTGGAAAGAAAAAACTCGGAAGCGGCAGAGAGTAGCTCTTGCCACATCATTTCAAAAATGTTTGCAACATTTTTGAAATGTAATTGTAAAGTGTAATTGTAAAGTGTAAATGTAAAGTGTAATTTGAAGGTCACAAATGAACTTTATTTAGATAAGCGATTATTTATTTTGCTTTTTCATGCAAGTAATGTCACCCGCTTGCATTAAACCGAGCTCACATAATACATTTATATCATTTCTGAACTAAAACGGCCATTAAAAACCATTCTGTATAACCTAAAAGAAGCATCGTCTGTATACAGACAACATGAAGCATGAAAATTGTTGCGTGCTGCCCGAGCAGCGCTGCACACCCAAACAGTCTGTGGATAGAGAGACGCAGTGTTTTGTTCTAACAGCTAGTCCTTTATTATGTAATTTGCGCAATGTAATGAGTAAAAGTTCTTATCTTTCGCTGACGGATAAGTCAGGCAAACGGAAATACCATATGTGCTATGTGAAAAAAAGTCATCAAAAGGCGTGGCCGCAATGTAAGATTTTAGTACCAATACACGAACAATATAAACAAGAAATATTCTTTCAAGATTGTTAGAACGAACACATAGCAATGGCAATCTACTGAAGACTCGTGCTGTGAAAAATAAAACGCAGGAGGTGGAAAAGTGCGGAAAAGAAGAGGGTCAGCCTAAGGCCAACTAAAAGGAATCGCGCGCTGCTCTACAGTATAGCTAGGGAGAGTGGAGTGAAAAGGATTCAGAGCCTGAATGTCCAACGAGAGGGAATGTACAACGAGGCTGAATGTCCAATGGGTCACGTGACCGGCGAGACGGAATGTCCAACCGAGACGGAATGTCCATCGAGACTGAATGTCCAACGAGACTGAATGTCCAACCGAGATGGAATGTCCAACGAGACGGAATGTACAACCGAGACGGAATGTCCAACGAGACGGAATGCCCAATTTAGAAGAGATAAACGTGGCCCTCGTTTGAAATTTCTCAGACAACTGATTCATTGGGTTAACATAGCCTAACGGAAGATCGAATTTTTTTTTGTGTGTGTTTTGCAAATATTGACTGTCTGTGGCGTCGGGCGTCGCATTTTTGTTTCCGTATTCGCTTTACTGCATTTATCATAATTTCAAGTTTTGTTAGTTTTGTTTCGATTTTGTATCTTTAGTTTCCATATGTATGTTGAATATGTTACTTTATTGCTTTATTTTGTTTGTTTGCATACTTTGCTGTTCCTGTTTATCTTTGTCATAAATCGGACATCACAGCCCCTTAAAAGATTACGAGAGAGGGCGCTCCCTCGTCCACTCTGTGCGGTATCTATCTGCGTTTAATCCCTGAGAGTGTTACCAGCGCCACTCGTAGCTAAGGCGGCGAGTGTGAAACACTATTTTTGCCAGAAAGCGTCACGAGGCAGGACGAAGCCCTTGCTATGAAAGTGCGAAAGAAGAATAGTTCGAGAGACTCAGTTATTTGTTAGAAAACCAACAGCCAATTAAGCCAAATAAAACATTGGGGACATTATTTGTTGCTTTTTTTTAACTGCGATGTAATGATTATAACCTATATTCAAAGGAATCCAAGCAGACGAAAAAACACCCTTTCCATCGGTGGCATCCGAACCCGCAACCTTATAATTACGGCGACGATTTGCGCTTGCTAACACTCCCAGGGATCAAGCTCACGTAAATACCCAACAAAGTGGACGAGGGAGCGCCCTCCGTCGTAGCTTAATTGTTAGAGCATCAGATGCATAATGCGAAAGTTGTGGGTTCGAATCCCACCGAAAGAAAGTGTGCTTTTTCGTGCCATTTAAGTCATTTCAATTTAGGTCATATTCGTTACACTACAGCTAAAAACATCAACAAATAACGTACCTATGCTTTCCTTGGCTGATTGTTGGCTTTCTACGAGCCCCTAGAACAATTCTTCTTTCCTCTTAAAGAATGCGGGTCGAAGAAGCTAGGAAGGAAATTTTCCCTTAAAATTAAATTCTTGGGTTTTCCGCGCCAGAACCACGAAATGATTATGAAGCATGCTGAGTGTGGGATATCAGTTTTCGTTTTGACTACCTTGATAAAAACATGTCATGGCATTTCGGCCAGTGTTGTACGGAACGGCGTTCCAAGGAACGACGTTCCAGGAACTAGTTCCTTTTTGGAGGAACGGAGGAACGCCACCGTTCCATTGAGGTTCGGTGGAACTGTAACGGTAACTCGTTACGTTTACGTAGGAACGGCAGAGGGAACGGAGTTCCTTCTGTAAACGTTCCTCGGCATTGAATAGGGGCACGCACGCAGAACGTCATGCCGAACTGGGCGGCTGGGCGACCGCGTAAGGCGCAAGAATCTACCAGGGAAGCGCGCAATGCCGAGACCGGCCACGTGCGGAAGGCATAGCTGATGTTTTCTATTTGTCCGAGCCAGACTGACAGCAATAAGGGGTCGTGCTGGAGCGTAGACACACATTGGAGAACTTTTACTTGACATTAGAGAATAATCGAACACCACAGTAAGGCCGCCACCTGTGAAGGGCGCGCTATCTTTTTACCTCGGTGACATTTTTGTTCGGCCTACTCGAAAGTAGCTTTGTGTGTGTGTGTGTGTGTGTGTGTGTGTGTGTGTGTGTGTGTGTGTGTGTGTGTGTGTGTGTGTGTGTGTGTGTGTGTGTGTGTGTGTGTGTGTGTGTGTGTGTGTGTGGTGTGTGCGTGCGCGCGTGTGTGTGTGTGTCTGTGTGTGCGTGCGTGCGTGTGTGTGTGTGTGTGTGTGTGTGTGTGCGTGCGTGCGCATGTGCGTGTGTGTGTGTGTGTGTGCGTGCGTGTGCGTGCGTGTGCGTGGCTGCGTATTCCGGCGGTTCTGCTACGCGTACCCGTGGCTGAGCCGACTTACAGTAGTCGAGGTGCCTGCATGCGCGTGGTTCCGCGGTGTCTTCGAACGGCTCGAATCATCGTTGTGAATCTGATGTTTGATGCGCATGGGACAGAGGAACCAATCACAACGCTAGAGGCCGCGGAAAGGGAGTGAAGCACCAAATGCTAACCACCGTAATTCCGCGCGGTGGACTCCCACTGCGCATGAATGGTCTTGGGCCCCTATGTAACGGTGGCGAAGTCACTCTTTGGTTCTATCCCCTACAGTAAGCGCATTGCCGCGTGCAGCGTACGCTTCAGACATTTTATTGGCTTTTTGTTCGCGCGCTAGGCGACTGCGAAGCTTCGGCTAAGTTCCTGCGAATGTTATTTCTCGTCGCGTGGTCTTTAGCGGTTGGCTAAAGGTTCTTTACTAAGTTGCGAATATGTATCCTGGACAGTATTTTCTACTCACACCACAATGTTTATTAGCTCTCATTAAACGCCTACGTATATTGTACTTTTCGATGTAGCTTCGTGCAACAATCTTATTTATATTGGTGTATGTGCAGAAATTTCTATTTGAATACCTGAAGCGCGGTATACTGAGTGCGCATTTGAAGACTGACGTGGAAGCCATGTGTGTTGCGCTTCAAATAGACGAGCACGAAAGGTGCAGTTAGACGCGTCTGTAGTATGGCCGGTGGTCTAAAAAAAATTCGTCTAGGAGCGTTTCTTTAAATTCCTTGTATTTGCATATAACCGGCTTCCGGCGATTTCAAATTTGTTAAGTATATGTAGCTCGATGTGAACTTAAATTGGGCACATCATTTCGCCTCAGGATTGTCCGGCACTGTGATTTCATTAAAAAGTCAAATGTAACGTTAATGTAACGACACGTTCCAATTTTCGGAATGTAACTGGAACGAGTTCCTTCCAGATTATGGGAACTTGTAACGGGAACTCGTTCCAAGATTGGGAAGGAACGAGGAACGAGCTTCCGTTCCCGTTTTAGAGGAACGTGTACAACACTGATTTCGGCTACGAGAGAACTGCATGCCGTTAAAGAGGTGGCGTCACCAAATTTTGAGGCTATAAAAAGCCTGCTGTAGGCTTTCTCTGTAAGCAAGGACGCTCAGCACGAAGTATTGCACGCAGCAAACGTTTAGAATATATTTTAATTCATTTCCAAAGTATGTATAAATGCTCATTCTCGCGATCGAGACCCATCGCTAGCGCGACTGACACCGACGTCACTGTGTAGGAAGCGTAACGAAAGTTTTAGTGACGTCACACCACATTAGAGTGACGTGCAATGAGCGGTGACCTACAGCTCCGCTGCACCGGGCCAGTCAAGACAGCATCAGGCCATCGGCTGCGAACTGCTCATTTTTTCTGAGCTTATTGCCGAAGTAGCCAATCTTGCTCGCGTTTTGCAAAGTGCTTCGCGTGAATAATTTTTCATTACAACACATCGCATATAGGTAATCGTTGGCGACAATAAAAACCGTTTTTATCATGTTTAAAACCATTTGAGGACTTTTCAGAACCGGCCTGAACACGAGCTTTTCTATTACTCTTCCATTGACGTCGATATTAGCGCTGTGAAGCTCAAGTGAAAAAAAAAAGAACTGGGTCGGGAACAGACTTGTACGCATTACAGTGAAAGAGCGTCAGCGATTACAATTACTTTAAAAAAAAAAACTAACGGATTACGGAGAAAAAACTGAAAGCTAATCGATTACTCAACAAGGTGAGGTACCGGGCTATTTGGTTTTGCATAATTGTTAAACTGTGCTAAAGTTACAGGTACATATTTTTAGGGAGGACGCACATAACAAAGGCATGAAAAGCGCAAACTCAACTCGATTTGTTGAAAAGGCATCAAGTTATATGAGCACGAGCAAACGGATGCTAAAGAGAGTTCTTTAAATATTTTTTCTTATTTTTAAATACTTCTTTTTTGCGTCTTATGTCCTTATTTTATTCCCTCGTGTCTTTGCACTTTCTCTCTCTCTCTCTTTATATATATATATCCCTGCCATCAGGGCCGTAGCCAAGGGGGGCGGGGTTGGGGGGTTCAAACCCCCCTCCGAAATTTTTCAACTTTTACACGCACACATACAAACGCACGCACGAACATACATAAAGTATGGTCGAACCCCCCCCCCCCCCCCCACCGAAAAAAATTTCTGGCTACGTCCCTGCCTGCCATCTGTACAAGACTGGGTATCGAGCAGTATTACGCGCCGTGCGTAATACGCAGTCTCAGCGCCACGTGCTATCACGACGAAACGAATTTTCACGCACGTCGCAAATGTTAGGGCACATTCGGAAAATTTTCACAGCAAATATTGGGATGTGTGGAACGAAAACGGAAAAGCGAAATTTGTGACCGGGACGGAATGTCCAACGAGACTGAATGTCCAACGAGACTGTATGTCCAACGAGACTGAATGTCCAACCGAGACGGAATGTTTAACGAGACTGTATGTCCAACGAGACTGAATGTCCAACCGAGACGGAATGTCCAACGAGACGAAATGTCCAACGAGACTGAATGTCCACTATTGGACATTCAGTCTCGTTGTACATTCCGTCTCGTTGGACTTTCAGGCCGCAAGCGAGTGAGATTCACATTTAAAAAAAGAAGCAAAAAAACATCCGCTACTGCGGCCCGCGCCCCGGAAGGTCCCGGTGGGGAGAGGGAAACTTTTTTTCTTTTTTTCCGCTGTTCTCCGGTTTTCTTTCTCAGCGTGGAGCCGCCTCCTCTTTCGAAGAAGCCACACCTCTGCAGGCACGCCGTCAGTGCCCAGCAGTGCTTTTGCCGCCAAGATAGGAACGCGGGACGCGTGTTTGACCACGGCCGGTCTGGAGGCGCGCGCTCGCTCCTTCCTTTACGGCCTGCGCACGGGGGGCTGTTGCTACCTATGGCCGCAATTTCGTGGGGGCGCTCCGAGCCAACTGCTCCTAGAGTTACTGTATATGCTACCTTTAGGTAGCAGAGTTGCGCATCTGTCTTCCAACGCCGCTAGCAACCATGCATTGCGGAGAAGCTGACTCTTGGGCCAATTTTTTTATTTCTCGACGCCGCCGCTTCAGCGAGCTGACTTAACACTAGCCATCGACAGGCAATGTTTATGGTCGGTCTTCGACACGAAAGACAGATTAATCGGCGACACGGTAGGCATGTCGCCTGCAAAAACGGAGTGCGACTTCACCGCATAGCTGTGGTTGCTAGCCGGACCTATGCGCAACTCTGCTACCTAAAGGTAGCATATACAGTGACTCTAACTGCTCCTAGAGTCACTGGAAAATTTTCAGAGTATCGCATCTGTTTTCCGCGCGCCGCCGCCGACGCGATTGGCTTACTCGCATCACGTGACCTCTCGCCGCCGTATCCCTTCCAAGCGCTTTGGGTGCAGGCGCGTTGAATGCAGAGCGCGGCCGGACGTTTAGCAGTACCACGGTCCCTAGAAGTACTTCGTCGCTTTTTTAAACGCGTCTTGCAGATGCCAGAGAGTAGCTCACCAGTAACCGAACGTTGCTGCTGAGCTACTCCGGGAATTTCGCATATTTTTGCATTCCGTGTGGGAAACGTTAACGTCAAAGAGCGTCGTTGTACGTGGCTGCATAGTTGGCCGCGGAATGAATTCGCCCCCCTCGAAGAACACTCCTTTCTGCAGTGAACTACACAAACTTTGCTGGAAAAGCTCTCATGCAACAGGATACTTCACCTTTTCGGTTCGCTATGTTCAGCGATATTGAAAACTACATACATACCTTTCTATTTGCTCGGCTGTTTATATTTCGATCTGTTGAACAAATTGTGCATGCATTTCGAGTTATAAGCGTGTCACGCACGAGAGCGAAATCGAAGACTTATTAAAATAATAACTGTTTACTGTATACCTTGAAGGCAATTGTCGCATGATCATTTGCCACTGCGCAAAACTGTTGATGAACTTGGTATAAGGCAATGCTATTAAGCGTATTTTATTTTTTTTTTCAAAAAAGAATGTTGGCAATGCTGCATTGCGCCTATCGTACCCTAACAATACTGTTTAGTGGGTGAGAAATGGTCACAGCAAAAAAAAAAAAAAAAAAAAAACATGGCTTATCCTCTCACGCATTGAGGGAATCGATTTCATGCGAGCTCTGGATCGATATACATACTGTGTTGCAGTAGCATCCGCGTTAAAGCTTTTCGGGATGTGCTATTTCTGATCAAAATAACATAAATCACTGCACCGAGGAAGTTTTGACAAGAGTGCATTACGAAAAAAAAAGTTGAAATTAAAAGCAGTGCAGAAACCGAACCCCAGCCATTTACGCGCTGGCAACGCCAAAAAGAAAAAGAAAAAACTTTGTCGGAACACAGCAAAACATTTGCAAATGCCCTGCAACGTTGGGAATATTAAGGAGACAAAAAATAGGAAATGAAACAGCTGAGTAGTGACGTCAATCATTTTTGATGGCCTATTTTCTACGTATCTGCTAGGAAATGACAACGCATTCGCAAAATAAGATGCACCTTACCTACCGCACGCCGATTCGCCCATGCGTTCGGCTGCTGGCGTTCCGAACCGATACAAATACTTCACGCACAACTTCCACTTACCGTACACACACCACTTCTATTACAGATAACACCCAGCTGAACAGCAAGCATGGTGCGCAAGTAAGGTATGCGTCAGCGATCAGTCGAAGGACGCAATGCTGAATGTTTTCGATGTTCGATAATGTTCTCGAATGCGCTATGAAGTGAACCTGAACACCGTCTGCAAAGCTAGCGCAAACAGTCAACATTCACCAAGTGTCGAAGTAAATGGCATCTCGCACGGTCATTACGCTAATGCAACTATGTCTACAGCACCGGACCTTGCGAACACACCCGGCCGTGAAACGAAAAGAGACCGATGAAGCCACGAAGAGAGTTCGCGAGCACATGGCAACATTCGCCGCACGTTTCATTAGCTACACCGCTTACCGCGCAGTCAATTCAGACTGTCGATGACTCGAAATCACTTCTGATATCCTTTTGAAGAAACACACACGCATATATTGCAGTTATGCCGAGCGTAACACGGCATCGAGGCGAAAAGATCGGTCACTTCTCAACACACGCTACCAACGCGCCGGACGGTCCGGAAGGGAAATGGCCGCCGCCGCTCAATGTTGCCAGCGTGAAGCCTACCTTTGCGGTACTCTGAAATTTTCCAGTGACTCTAACTGCTCCCTTACTCACTCCCGGCCGTTGCAGAGGCTAGCGCGCGCAGGGAGTGCTCGGCTTCCGACTTAGCATGGCGCTTTCTGAAGTTACTCTATATGGTATTCATGGTACCAATGCGATAGAAACATGGTAGCAAGTATATGTGATGACTCTGGTAAATTCCGCTTTACAGAAGTGGTGGCGCAGGCCGCTCATAAGCCCGCTTCTGTTGCTCGGCAAAGCATCGACGCGGTTATAACACAGCCTTGTTTTTTTTTTAGGTTTCTGTAACTTCGAGAATAAGTAAGAGGATGAACATTGCATTTGGTTGAGGAAACGGTTTAATCATGGTTTGGGAAATGTTTATTTCAAATGTATATGCCGGCCGTCGCTGTACTTGAAAATAACAAAATTGCACATTTTTTGTTGGAGGCATCTTAATTCGTGCTTTAATATTGAAACAAATACTTCAAAAAAGTGAAAGTCACTGCATAGTGGGGACGGCCACGCTGCAGACGAAGAGGAAACATAAAAAAACTTTCAGAGAATCCTTTCAATGGGAAACAGAATGTTTTCCTTGGTACTACAACAATATGCGCATGGAGAACTGAAAAAAATCACTGCTGGTAAAACACTGTAGTGACGATCACAGTTTAAAGAAGTCAAGTCTGTCACAGCCTGATATGCTTCCGCGAGGGCTTGTGAATAAAACCGGAAGGCCTGTCATTCTGATCTGTTAACTTTTTTGTGTAGTTTAATAAGAAGAATCCGGAGAAACTTTTCAGAAATAATATGAGCCAGCACTCTCGCGTGACTCTTGTCCACACCTTCCGGACAGTCCAGAAGTGGCGAATCTTCAAGGTATGGCTCAACAGTCAATTGCAGAGTCTCGAGGATTTTCGTTCGAGGAAGATATTTGACTGCTTTCTCGAAGAACGTCACAATTGTGTCCAGCATTGATAGTAACTCCGGCTTTGGGTAGTGTAGATCATAGGCTTCTTGCTGACGGAGAAGATGGTACAAAGGACTGCTCGTTTTGTTTGTCGTCACTAGCATGGCGCATGTTTCGCAACCGACATCGGTGATGAGTTTGGCAATGTAACCATCTACATACACCAAGCCTGAATAGGCAACAGAGTTCGGTGGTTTGCGAGGAGGTTCTCGCAGAGCTTCAAGTTCCTCACTAACATCATCTTCTTCAATGTTTTCATCGCGAATGCCCATGTCTTTTGAAGGTAGCGCCTTTTCCTTGACAATGTGGGTCAAAGCAGCTGTGACGGCTCTTGCGTCTAGCGCGTCATTGCCCCCGCACATTGCCCTCAATTTTCCAAACAATGCCTCTATAAGATCAATGTTAAATTTCTTCGTGACTGCCCTCAATTTTCCAAACAATGCCTCTATAAGATCAATGTTAAATTTCTTCGTGAGCACATAGTTTACTCCTTTTCTCAGAAGAAATTGGACTGTCTCCACCGTGGACTTTGTGGGGAAAAGCAGGGCAGTGTACGTCTCGTCTGTAAAGTTTCCAACGCCAGCGGCGACAGAAGAATCCTGGATGCGCTTAATTTAGCCTGAAAATTCATTTTTCCAGCCACAGCAACCTAAGCACACGGGCCTCAGGCATTTTCGCCTCCATCGAATATAAGGTGGTCGGGCCTTAAAAAATATTGTTGTTGCTAGTAGCGCTGCGTGTGCGTGCCGAGTCCCGAGAAAGGCAGACTGTCCCCACACGCACCTGTACTTCCTTCACCGCTTGCTACAACCGAAAGAAGTAATTAGAACGAGAAATTGGCCGGGCACAGCTGGTTTACAACACGAAGCGCATGCGGCGAAACGCGCTTTGGGCGGTTGGCTCGCGACGCCCTCACGCGGAGCGCGCCGTCGTGACTGTATAGAAAAAGTTCCATTGTACTCCCGGCAGCTGCACAGGCCGTAAGGGAAGGAGCGAGCGCGTGCCTCTAGACGGCCGTGGTTTGACAACCGTATGCTACAGAACGCAGGAGAGAGAGGGGAGCCCATGGGGAGACGCCCATGTCGTCTGCTCTGGCGTTCATTGGCTGCCAGTGCCGCGAAGGCCAGGTCCATTCGTTTCACCTGCACTTCGTGAACCGGTTCACGGTGGCGCTGCACTCCGGCATTCGTTTCACGAGTTCAACATGGCGGCGTCGGCACCGAGTTATTCGTTTCGAAAAAGTGCAGCCGTCGTGCAAGGCTAGTTCACGAATTCCCTGCACCTTCTCGTGAGGTAGTGCCTAAAGTAGACGTGATGAAGGGGCTTTAGTAGTGCCGAGTCCGTGCAGCACAAGATGGCTGGAACTGCAGCAGACGACAAAGCCGACTGCATTCGTGTCTATTTCAGCGGCGTCCAACGAGTACGTCAGCGAATGTTTTCCGGTAGTTTCAAATGCCAAGCAACGTAAGCGGTGGCGACTTTTACGAATCACAACCACCACAATTAGCGAGACAGCCGACCGTAGCAGTGGGCTTGCACGACATCTGCACTCTCTTATTCGTTTCGGCATCTCGTTGCTGCTGCACTTTCTGAAACGTTCCCTGCACGACGGCGGCACGGCGGCACTCAGACGGCACCGCCATGAACCAGTTCAGGTAGTGCAGCGGTGAATCGAATGGACCTCATTTCCGCTTTGGTTGAAATTTTTCGCACGGTTGCCACAGCAACGGCTGACGCCTCGCAGTAAATGGCGGGTGAGGAGCAACTGAGAGCTGCTGTTAGGGTAGCCACGCTACCGCTGTGTGTGGTGTTTTGTGAATACGCCGGTGGTGATCAGGGGTGCTATGCAGGATGGCCCGAGCTTCTCGGGCACACGAGTTTGCTCCGAGCCCGCCCTACGACGGCCATGATAGGAAGACAGTGCGGAGCGCGCGATAGAAGCGTTGACAGGGGTGGAAGTGCTGCGCCATTTGCGCCACGCTGCGCCAATCCGCTTCTGCTGCGCCATCCTGCTCCAAAACGCATGATTGCGCCGAAACTGCTCCCAAGCGGTCTTTGGTGCACGGCCTCCGCGATGGGCTCCGGTGCGCTGCCGGAACCGATCACTCACCGAGACTTTGTCTGGGCAAGTTGGTGCGACATTGCAAAATATAACAGCACGAGGGACGGGACTGAAGATACAAAAACCACAGGACGAGTGCTGCACTCGTCCTGTGGTTTTTGTGTCTTCAGTCCCGTCCCTCGTGCTGTTATATTTTGCAATGCCATCACCGAGGCTACGTTTGGTGCCTTCATGTGCCGCTGTCATCCGTGTCATGGTGCGCCTAAGCGAGCTTATATCATCACATCACTTGGCGCGCTCTCGTGACCTTGTCGAAGGCGCAAAAAACCTAGCGAGCTTGTATTGGAGCTAGCTACGAGAAAGTGAGTTGTGCAGCCATATTTCGATTGTGACGCCGGCGGCAACGGAGTTTTTTGGCACGCTGCGCGCACGAGGTGGTTGCTGTCATCGTGGCCTGGGATTGCGAACATGAATAAAAGTATAAGTGCGTTGACGCTTCATATTGTCGAAAAGGTTCTATTTACTGCGAATATTTAATTTGATGTGAAACCATGAGGATAGTGTGAGCAGCTGCCGCGGACGTAAAGAGGCGACCATTATTTAGACACTTTGCGTTAAGGAAACCGCTGTATACCTCAGTGTGTAAGATGGATTTTGTGTCATAAGTCTGCACGAGAACGAAAAATTTGTTTTATCCGTTTGCGGTCAATGAAGCCACTACCAACAGCGAAACCACTCACAGGGCTTCGATCTGTGTAAGTCGGTGGGACCATTTCCGAAACTCATTTTTTAGCCAGAGCATGCATCTCCATGTGCAGAATTTGTTGCATGGCACACAAGCCCTTAGACGTTATAAATGCAGCATGTAAACGCGCTCGTGCAGCGACGAGCTTAGTCTCGCTAGTGCGACCGGTCACGTTGTTCGATTTTGGCTCATCAGAACCTGCGCTCGGCTCGTGGTCGAGTACGCTGTAGCTCGTACCATTCGCTCGTACCATCTGCAGCACATGACATGCCGCCGTTGCTGTGTGTGGTTTGGTACATGAGGTGGCGAGTGAAGACATATACAAAAAAGAACAAGATAGACACTTCGAACGTTTATTACTGAAGACGAATGTGAGGTAGTACGAAAACAGAAACACGGGATACAAATTGTGCGCTTGCCACATCTAGTATCATCGCACCCCAAGTACCATATTTGCGTGCGTATAACCGACGCCAATAATTGACAAATCTTGGAAGGGAACTTGAAGGGAAAAGGTGGAAGCGCGTGGCGCAATTTTTGGCGCGATTTACGCGCGTTTGGAGGGTCGCGCGCGTCATTTTGACGAACGCTATCTCAAAATCGCGCCGCCGCGTCTTCCTACTCGAAGTAGAAAAGAAAACGCCTCGTGCGGCGCATCGCCCGCTCGTCCGGCAAGCTGAGTTTAGGGTGCAGGTGCGTGTTTGTTTGGTTTCTTCCAATGCCTCCAGATGGCGCTGACCTCCGCGCACATGTACTGATTGAATGTGGCGATATTCAACCAGGTATACGTGTGGGCACGAGTCTACATGAAGCCTTGGGTTTTGGGGACAACAATGGAAAGCTGAACACGTCCGCGATAGAAATAAGTAAGAGACGGTTAGAGTGTTGGTGGCAGAAGAGTAGAGATAAAGAACAAAAATAAATAATGGGGGAAAAATAAGGTCATTCTGCCTTAAGAGGCAGAGAGATGGACCGTGAATTTATATTTTTGGTATAATAACATAGATTTAGTCAATGTAGATAAGGTATTAGGCCAACATGAAACAAGGAAGCTTTTTTTTTTTTTTTTTCTTCGAGCCTGGTGGCAGACATGTCACCGCCCCGTTTTAAAGGGGACGCTCATAGCATCCATCCATCCATCCATCCATCGAAGGAACTTTTTGAAGTCAGCGTAGGCTTTTGACGAAAATGTAGCAACCCGGCAAACGCGGCGCAAAAACGCCGCTGCTGAAAAACGTTCATTATCACGTTTTTCATTTATCAGTCTAGTCAAGTGTAGCTATTCAAAACGTCGCTTATCTCGTTTTCTTGAGCCATTGCTCTATCACGGCTGTGATGTTTTTATAACACGTACGCGTGTGTGTGTATGTGTCATTTGTTTAAGTGTGGTTGGTTCATCAATATTGAATGTTTTCTAAAATCGTTGGAATTTCTTGTGTTTACCAAAAATAAAAAAAATTAAACAACAATGATGTTTGACCCTACAATTCTGCTCCAAAACTAACTTGCATTGCTCCAAAACACACATTTTGGTGCTCCAAAGCTGCTCCAAAACAGCATTATTCCTGCTCCGTGAGCTGCTCCAAAACACTCAAGCCCGCTTCCACCCCTGCGTTGATAAAAACGGCTACAAGAACGAGGATGGCGTCACAAACGCATGCGCGGCATTTGCGGCGGTTTTCAAAGGAATACCGCGTGCGAACGCGTCAGCGCCGCCACTCAGTCAACATTTTGACAGTGCAGCGACGTCAGCGTGATTGTCGCGCTATCTTTTGCCAATTGATGATCGCGCCACCCACGGGCGTGTTCATGGGCGTTTGTCCTCTTTCGGAAAATTCTTTCGTTCCACCTAGTGCATGGAAATTTCCACTCTTGAAGGCAACAAGGGCGACCACGCAACACTCTGGTGCAGCTCGTTGCGCTTCTCTGGAATATTACAGATAAATAAATGGACAGGTTACTGCTATACTTACGTTACACGTATGAACATTTTTTTGTATTAGCGAATCGGTAGAAACAGTGTCTCCGCAAACAAGTAATAGTAACATTTCTCGCCGCAAATGCCACCAGGGGCACTTGCTTTAGAGGTGTGCACGGGCTCCGGGGCCGACGTACTTTCACATCGGGCCCGGGCCGGCCTCGGGCTACTTGGAGCTTTATCGGGCCGGGCTCGGGCCCGGCGTAAAGCCCGACTCAAGCCCGAAATATAGAGAATGAGCGGGAATTGTTTTCCAGCACACAGTGCCTTTTCCGCGACCGTCCTTTACCGCTTTTCCTTTCCATTCGCTACTTTAAACAAAAGGGTAGCAGGTAAAGCGCTGCCTCTGTTGCAATCCGACAAACAGAGAAGTAACACCACCTGAGCTAGTGACGGCGCCACGCGACTGTTCGCGTTAGATTTAAGGCCAAATCCCATATGAGTGAAAATGCACGCGATAGCGACGAGCGACCCGACGTAGATCGCCTTCGTGCAAGCTGACGCTTGCATTGGCATGCCACATACACGTGACGGCTTTGGCGAGCGAACTCCATTGTTGCTGGTATGAGGCCGTCTACTTGAATAGCAAAAGTGCCGCGAACAGTCTCTATTAGTGACTGTTCGTCGTGTGTCGTTTGATCATATTCGATATGCTCAATAAAATGCCAAATTACCGGAAAACAATGTTTTGTTTTCGCAGCGAACCTTCAAAAAGCCGGGCCGGGCCGGGCCCGGGATTGTGTTTTCGTACGTCGGGCCGGGCGGGCTCACAGCCCTTTGCCGTCGGGCTCGGGCGGGCCTTCGACAAAGTCAGCGGGCCCGGGCCGGGCTCGGGCTCGGAAATACGGCCCGTACACAGCTCTAACTTGCTTCATAGCTGTGAGTGGTACGTCGTGAGAGCGGTGAAATTGAATGCGAGGCACCGTAGGCTCCGTAGCCACGTGATGATATAACCTTTAGTTCTTCGTGCGTGTGTGCAGAGGGAATGAACCTGACACCTCGTAAAGCAGTGTACAGTTTCCGTCAATGGACCAACAAGATATATTCCTGATTATAGCTTTTATGTCTCATTAGCAGTTCTGTGGTGCAGAAAACGAGTCACAACGCCACCGAAAAGTCTATTTTTTTTTATTTGACTTGTAGCGCCAGCTATTGGCATTAAGAAGAAGCACAAACTTGTAACATATGGCCTCTGAGCTTGAAGCTGCCGTACATCTTTGAGGCCACGTATTCGGCCAATACACTCATTCCTGCTAAGCCTACCGATGAACTTGAGTACGGCGCTCGGAAAGACTTCAAAGATATCACGATCGCTTTGCTGTCGAAGTTTCTAGGGAACAAGCTAAGTCAAATACAAGCATCAGTTGAGAACTTAAGGGCCACACAGTGCACGGCGACGACTTATTAGATCCGAGGCGGGCGGCAGCCATTTTGGCAGCAGCGACGACGCCGTTACGTAGCGGAAGTCGCTGCCAGCCGCACGCTGATTGGTTCTGCGTCCATCGAACTGCTTCCGGCGTCGACGCTGCCGCCCGTGATGTCTGGACCGTCCAGAGGTGGACGTTTCGGCCACCGTCACCGGTAGCGTCGACGTCGAGGGACGCCGGCGTACGAAACGCCGGGAAAACGCCGGCAAAAACGCTCTATATGGTTCGGCCTGGCTCTATATGAATCGTGCCGCTAGCTGGCGTTGCAGTCTGAGCACTGCTCCTCGGCAAGAGGAAACGTGGTGGGCGGACCCGATCTTCGCCGCGGGCGTCTGTCAATCAAACTGATTGACCCGCGAACTCGGGCACAAACTCGTTGATTCTGAAAAGGCCCCAGTTCAACTCGTGACTGTCGTAATGCCGGTGTGGCTGTCAAGTGTTTCACGTGGTAGACGCTACTCAGCAGCTTCTTTGCATATAAAATAATTTCTTCAGCTTGCAGTGCTTGTGCAGGGCTTAGGCCATCGGTGGAGCTCGTGGTCACCTAGCTTCTTCCACCTTTTTACGTGGCTCGTCTACTCAGTCTGCTTCGGTGTAATCACCGTGTCAGTTCGGTCTCAGTATTGGTGCTATTGCTTAGGAAGGTTTTGATAGTGAATAGTCCTTCCTTAATTGTTAATGTTTTAATTTCCACGACATTATAAGTACAGAGGTAATTAACATAATAATAATTAGCACGATCCCAATTAACACGTCATCGGCGAGTAAGGTCTTGATTATCTTTGTTTTAATTACACGCTCCTAATTATCGTCGTGTTAATTAGCATTAATTGATAACGTTTTAGATACCGCGCCATTATTACTCAGGTTTAATTCGCAAGGTCCTGAATAGTACAGAGGTAATTAGCGTAATCCTAATGAGCACGATCATAATTAGCAGGCTCATAATTAGCGTCGTGTTATTTAACAATAATTAATATGGTCTTAATATCCACGACATTATTTACACAGGTTTAATTTGCAAGGTCCTGAATAGTACAGAGCTAATTAGCATAATCGTAATTAGCACGATCCTAGTTAACACGATCTCGGCGAGTAAGCTCTTGATTATCTTGGTTTTATTTACACGCTCCTAATTAGCGTCATGTTATTTATCATGATCTCAATTATCTTGTTCTTACCTTTACACGACTTCATTAGGATGGTCTAAGTAAGACGTGGCTTAGTTAGCTCGACCTTAGCAAGATTTGGCCTAATCAGCTTCGTCATAGCACGTATTGACTTAGCTAGGTATAGACCAGATTTTTTTCAGCCTCGTAGCGCGAGTGTCAGCCGCGCCGCTACTCTCGACACGAGGCGCCGCCTGGTGGTGCAGACGACGCGGGGGCTGCTTAGAGCGGGAGGTAACGGCCGTGCTTGCGTCGCGTGTTGCTTGTGTCAGTGCTTTCAGAGCTGTTAGAAAGTAGCGGTCTCAGCTGGTTGCTTGCCGCATACTCGGAACGGCAGTACAATGTATAAAAATTCGACCGGGTGGCACTGTGCCGTCGTTGGGTGCCCGAACAACCAGCGAAAAAGGAAGCGGCTGATGCAACAGACGCGACGTTCACGGGAACACGAGAGGCTTGTGTTTGTGCAGCGTGTATTCTAGACGTTTTCAAGGCCCTTGATTTCAAGAACTAATAAGTGAGCTGGTGCTCTTGCACAGGAGGCCATATTTTCCATTCAAATGGCTGCACGGCAAGTGCATGGGGTAAAACACGACACATGCTGGATGAAAAAATAAATTGAATTATTAGAACGGCAACGATGAATTTTGAAATGAGAAAAACAGTATCCATGCACCTTACCACATGTTTTCTCAAACTGCGAAGCCAAGTTACAGGCGCCCGCGACAGACTGGAGGCAAGCTTCAGATATTAACATGCACGGAAATTTCAACACACGGGTGTTTAAGCTTGTTGCCCACATCCAAAATGCAGCCACCTTGGCTATAAATTTGTTCAAAAAGGCACAGGTATACCTCGATGTAGTGAACAGTTTCACTTTTTGCAACTTCATGTCCATAGAACATATGTATCTTGAACCTCACAGCATGTCTATACCTGTGGTTTCATAAGAACGAAGTTTTACTGTGACAGCAAAGGAAGGCCGAGGCGATCAATCTTGATCCGGCTCAATTGCTATCGAAAATGCCCGTGTGACAGGGATCTTGTCACTGCAGGAGCGATCCTTCCATTGCAGTTTCAAGTATATATCCTGACTGAGGCATGTCGCGATAAAGTGCACGCGTATGCGCCGCTCGGTCAGGATCGAAATTAATCAGTATCGGACTCAAACGTAATCTCCGTCGGTTTTGATCGTGATCCAAAGCAGCTGTGCGACATGGTGTTTTTTTGCAGACTCTGCTCTTTAACAACACAGAGTTTGGGGGCCGGCATATGCGCGCTGCGACTAGCTTTGCTACAGGCTTCGGACACTACGCCCAGGCCATGTTTTCGCAGTAATATCGCTCAGAAACCGCACGTATTCTGAGCTACAGAATTCTGCCTTAAAAACTGACATAATAGCCTAATCCCGTTGTATTTTGCGAGAGAACACAAAACAGCCATCGCGCAGCACAAAGTCCGACGGTAGCGTGGCACGAAAATATCTGTCGCTGCTGCCTTTCGGAAAATAGAAAAGGCTACAGCGCACTCGATTTAATCTGGCCATTTACATGCGTAAATTTAAGACGTTTATTTATATGATACAGTTCTAAAAGAAAAAAAAGAGTCAACTGCACGGTGTTGCAACTGTTCAAACCTTCGTGACGATGTTGCTGAACCTTCTCGCGAAGTTTGACAAGCTCCCTGGCACAATTCCACCGTTCGAAAATGTAGTGGCATGAAAGAAGATGCATGTTCCGACATTCAGAGAAGATTGAGCGGCTGCAGCGCTTGCGAATCTGCCATCGCCCGCTACTGTGAGCCACAAACATGGTGCACCGCGTTGTCCGCCAGCGCGCTTCAGCAGCCCCTAAGGAAATGCTCGCACCGCGGCGCCTCGGTCGGCCAAACATGGCGGCCGCCTACGAGCGCTGGAAATTCTGGTCTATAGGCTTCCCAAGCAACGCTTAGCGGCGCTGCTGCTCTTGACAGGCAGCGCCATCTCTGGCAGAAAAAAACAGAAACTGGGGTGTTCGCAGCGCGCGTTTTCCCTTCTCTCCACCGCGTTGCTGCTCGCTTCTGTGCACGTGCAGAGCTCTCGCGGTGCACTTTCGGCGCCTCGCAATGTACCGCTTGCAGTGCGGCTTCAAAAGGATTTTCAAGCTTGACTGGCACTTCCGAAAAGCGAACTTGATAAAATGAGAAAGGCTCGTCAATCACGTTAACGGTGAAGAGCAGACGATCGACGACAACCACGCCCGACTCAAAGCGAAATGCATTTCCCAAGTCGCGATTACACCGTGTAGGACGTATACCTCGAGGTAAGTCTCATTCTGTCATGTTAAAGATGAATAATGGCCCACATGCACTCCGAAATGAAGCCGTACACGCTATCGATGTTCTGCGGCGTGGACTACGAATCATATGATTGTTGTTTTGATATGACATATGCTTACAGTAGCAGCCGTGTACTTTCGTGAACAAACGACGTATGTAACTGCGCGGTAGTAAACACGGACGACAAGAAGATACAAGGACAACAAGAAGATACAAGGACGTGTTTGTCGTCCGTGTTTACTACCGCGCAGTTACATACGTCGATCATGAATCACCAACTCGCCCAATCGTCCACCGTGAACAAACGTTTGCGGCGTGCGAAAAAAAGATTATACGGCCACGGCACTGCTTCCTGAGAAGGTTAGAGTCAAGTCCTCCGTGCCGCCGGAGAATCACCCGCCGATTAAGACGCGAGGCAGCTAGCTGAGCTTCAACCACTGTGAAGCAAGATGAACTGCTCGCCTCGTTTTTTCGGCTCTCGCGTCATGCTTGCAGTCTCTTTTTATGATATCGACTTGGCAGGCGTATAAAACCTGTTGCGTGAACGCGGCTAGAAAATCGCACAAAGTCAGAAGGTGGTTACTTCAAGGTTGCAATTGCAAAGCATGTATTAAGTGCCAGTTATATTTAGCGGCTTAAATATATATCACCCCAATAAAGTGACAAAAACAAAGCAAACCTGCAGAACGATGTCAAAGCTTGCTGAAAATGCACAGACGTCCGTTCCGGCGTGATAAAGCAGCCTTCCCGACGCGTGAAATGCAGGCGCCGAACTTCTGACAATGTGCGGAGTTCAGTTGAATTCAACCAACCGCGCAACGCTAACGGTATAACGCGAATGTGAACGTTCAACAACGACGGGTAGGTCTCACGAGCACGGGGAATCAAAACACAAAGTTGCTTCACCTACAACCGTAACTGGACTTTAACAATGCGAGAAGACAGCGAGTAATCATTACTGTAGTCGCTGCGTGCATGCGCCCCGTTACTTACCGATTCAGGTAGTCGGAACGAACGAAAGCGATGAACTCAGACAGCCAAAATAGAAGGCGAGACAGCGCTGTCAGCTCCACGCTTGCCGCCTTTATTTATCGTGCGACACGCCCGGGAACCGATACAGTTTAACACGTGAATCGTGTGCCTTGTCTGCAGTGTTGTGGCTGGCCACTAAACCGCAATACTTCGGACCACGCTTGCGCTTCCGCGGGGTCGCTTCTGCCATCGTGGAAATGCGCAGCTTCGCACAGCAAGCCTCTCGGTTCAACGTACCCAGCTGACGGCCTCCCAGTTACCCGCACCGAGAGAAGAACGCGTGCGCACGTGCGCTACCGCTACCGTGAAGGGGGCTGAGTCGGCCGCGCGAAGGTTCAGAGCTTTCCGACAGAGCCGCAGCGCGGCTGGCGCGGCGCTGTCGTCGCGCCGCAAACTTGAGCTTGGGTTCCCTATACCGCCCAGCCAATTAGCTAATCAGCCGGGCGCACGTGCTCTGGGACCGAGCAGACGATGAAGAAGAGAACGACGAGGGCGCGCGCCGTCCGAGCAACGCGCTAGGATGTATACAGGCCGACCATGGTGATTATGCACGTGGCCTCGGCTATTAGCTCTAGCCGCGGTGTTGTAAGGCGCTCGGTCGGAACTAATCTCGGAGGCCACGGTGCTGATTATCCTAAAGGATACTTGCTGACATTAAACGCTTCAAAATGAATTCAAACGGCCCGCGCACACATAAAAATATAGTTAGTAGAGCTTTCTGCCACTTTTCCGGCATGGGTGCACGTCTGCAGTCAGTGGAACGACAAACAAATGAAAGAAGGTGCCTCTAGTTTTGCGACACCACCCAACCTTCTCGACCGCCCTTGACGTGACGCCGCGTCCCATCGTAACCAATGGAACGGAGCGCGCGCTGAGGGATGGATTTCACCTTATCGTACTATTAGCTTGTTCAAAAGGGGGTGTCGCCAGAGCTCGGAAAGATACCGAGTTTCGCCAAACTCGGGCCATCCTGCATAGCACCCCAGGATTGCGGTTAGAGTTGTTTCCAAACTACTGAAGCCGTAAGTAAACAGTGCGTAGATAGACGGCAGCTGCGCACGCATCGCGTAACGACGAGTAAGTAGATGTCCAAGACTTACGCGTTGGAGCGTTTGTTTGCCTCTAGGGTTCCATAACGTCGCTAATGTCGGAGCTCGCTTTTTCCCGTAGTCTTCGCCGCATGTACGTCACGCGTGTTTTAACGCATGTCAAGTTTTAATTCTCATAGTAGTATTCTGGTCTTGGCGAAATGACCCGTTCGGCTTATTTACCTATGTACGGCCGTACGTTGCCGTTCATCGAGACAACAGACGGCTTGCTCATAAGATGCCGCCTGCGCGTTCGATGCATAACGTTTATACTTGCGAGTTTAAACTTACGCGAAATGGGGGTCTGTACGATCGAGGCTCGAGTACGCGCACCGCTGCACGCTTGCTTGAAAGATGAAATACTCGATATGAGTTTCATATCAGCACTTTCGACGTCGTCAAGCCGCGATAGTTATTGAATTTCACTATCCTGAATGGCCCCCTTCCGCATCTTGCGCTAAACACTCCAATCGCGATTAAGAAACGTGATTAATAATTCACCCTGTAACATCCGTATCTTTCAGGGCCAGCATAAATCATGCTGTGTAAAAATGTCCATGGGAGACGTACGTAACTCAATGTCGCGTTTGTCTCTTTTCATCATCGTCCCATTTTGAGCACTGCTTTCTTCACTTTCAGTAATGTACCATCCAGCCCAATTCAATGCGCTACTGTACTCTGTAATCATTCCGTTTCTCAAGACACTATTTTTGCACTCAACCACAACGTACGTTATCAAGTCTAATATGTCAAGTTTATTGAAACTGTCATGGTGGAGCTACATGGTAAAAATATCACAGTAGCAGGTTCCAGAATTTAGAAAAACTGCCAGGATGAACTGTTACGATTATATAAATGTATGGTTACTGTGCAAAAATGGCAAATAAGTGTAGACATGTGAACAGCGAAAATGAAAATTAAGTAAGATGATTATATATATAAGAAGGAATTTGTACTAAAGTATACTGGTTTAAACAAAAAGCATGTAAAATAACCAAAAGTGTTTCAACAAGCAGAAATACAAGAGAAAGTAACAAAAAAAATCAACCTGACATAACACTCATTGCATTGTCAATATAAATTATACAAAACCAAAAGGTATACAGCAAAATGACATATAACTATTGTTACAGGAAAAGAGAGGCATGGGAAGGACTATACACAGCTGTATTTACAAGTGCGTTTGCATGCAGTACTGCGCAAGACAAACAGCTTGCTCCAGTATTCCTCGTTCTCATCGCCTTTGTAATTATGAACGAAGCGTCTTCTATAACTGCTGCTATTATGTAGCAATACTGAGAGTTAATTAGAAGATTTAAATGAGTTGGTTAATTTCTGGACCTAATATTTATTGCTTCATGTAGAGAAAGTGTGAACATTCTGTGATGATTCTATTTTGAGAGGTATCAAGGCGTTTATTGACGGCACTAGTCGACGAAGCACAACGGCGACAGTCAAGACAGAGCGCGGACTCTGAGCGCGAGGAGCGTGCTGTCACAAGAGCCGAAGGGGACGACCCACTAGAAAGCGCTCGAGAGGGCGACCCATTAAAGATTTCCAACGCTTCGCGACAGAGGTAATGAATGCCGTATTGCTATGCTAGAGAAGAGGATTGCGAATTTGCTGTAATTTCTCCCCACAGCAGGCATAAGATGATTATTGTGCTAGGAAAAACCAGGTACTGTTGTTATAAGTAGTGTTCGGGATCAGTACTATCACAGTGAGTCAAAGCTAGTGAAGCAATGGCAGCAATAACAACATAAACAGCAATGTAATGAAGAGAACCATGACATGCAGTGCCGGCACACAATTGCCACCCGGCCCACTCAAATAAACAATTTTTAAATACGAAGCATTTCTTAGCGAACCTCTGGCACTTTGAGCGTTTCTATCTACGTATCTATCTATCTATCTATCTAGCCGCCTACCTCTGGGTGCTGTCATGATCGCCTCCTTAACTTGGTGTAGACCAAAATTTGCATGGGAGGGTCAGAAGATTTGACGAATATGATTGCCGGGTCATCACATCAATAACATTAAAATCCTGTCGCGTACGTCGTCAAACCCTTTCCACTAGACACGTGTGGCACATACCCGTTTACCACGGGCCTTTGTATCTACCCAGGAACGGCGAGAACACACATTGGTAACTTAAATGCTAGAGTGTTAAGGAAAACCAACATCGGCAGCGTTGACTCAACGAATGGAAAGAATGAAAATTAGGATCCTAGCAGGAATCGAACCCAAGCATTCTGCGTGGCAATCAGGTATTCTACCACTGCGCCACGCCAGGTCTATAAATTGGTTTGGAAAATAGCCTACGCAGGCGTAATATCGGTGCACCGTCTATTGTGGTTGTGGTGCTGCCTATCTAATTTGACAAGAAAGCAATAAACATTACATGATACTCCTACGATGTGTACTCCTACGATACAGGCGCTATATCAGATTAACATATGTAGTTCCAGTGTTGGCTCCGCTTTTATAGCAGTCAAAGAAAGATTACGTTTGTATTCCTATGATTCAGCAAGCTATATTGAAGCATTGCTCGACCCCGGAGGAATACATTAACGAAAGTTACATATGATATCCACATCACCGCAAGGTAAGGTGCACTTCGTCCACCAGAACAACGCAGTGTCCTCTTCATTTCTTACGAGGCTGGGCGATGGCCTCATGCTGACCGAGGATGATGCCAGATTGATTGACAGACGCTTTGTAGACTCGGCCACATAGGCCACATACGCCCAGATAGTCTACGAATACGACAAACACCACCCACTGATGTTGGTCTAGGTAGCACTATCCAGGCCTACAAGCCTCGACGGCCTATACCTGACCAACGCAAAGGGTGGCTTCAGGTTCCGGCATGTCGCCCGCTCTGTCGACAGACAATGTGTCGACGAAATGAACGAGGCATCCACGAATTCCAACATCTCTACTATACCACATACTTCACTACACATGGACCCCTCGTCACCACGATCACGACCGGATCCTATAACAAGTCATGACCAGCTGCTGGTGCTCACTGATCACGGTGATGATGCCCTTGTTCAAGAACTATCAACAACTTCTTGCACACATGCACACAGGTTCGTGAAACGTGCATGCGTTCTCGGGACACGTATAAGCACTACATATCAGCTTACCGCTTCTGGTGTTGGTAATACCCACGTTGCCATTGGCAGCGTTACCCAACCGTAAACAACTGGTTATGTAACACATATGCGGCTCTTCAACCTATATATGTGTGCGTATAAAATTTATACAAATCTTTAGCGTCATTTTGTAACATGTCGCTCAGTAAAAAAAGTTACGCCACTGTCACCTACCCGCCGCATGCTTCGCATAACATCGACTCCCACGGTGCGTGGGATCTGCCGAACTTTTTTTTGGACACCCTGTACTAGTACGCTCAATGCAAACGCTATCTGGGATGAGCCTATATACAATTATGCACGAAACAAGCACTATGAGGTTTCGGAAATGCTATCAACAATGCACGTCGAATTATATTTGCCTTTACTGCCTCTTTAGGGTTACACTAGAGCGTGGCTGCTGGATATCCTGGGTGTAAAGATGGTTGTGTCATCGGCATCATTATGCACTTGGTTTTACCAAGAGTAGTAAATAGGTCACTAATAAGCATCAAAAATAAAGGAAGGCCTGAAATAAAGCCCTGTGAGACTACCACATGATTAGCTTGCAGGGATAGCTGTTAGGCTGTGTCATTTGAGACCGGTTAATAAATTTCTAATCAAGTTTTGTGGAGGACCAGAAACCTGGAGAATGAAAAATAAACGAAGAGATTAAGGACATGCAACTTGCAATGGAACGCAAAGTGATAGGTGTAATTCTGAGAAATAGGAAGATAGCAGACTGGATCAGAGAACAAACGTGGGTAGCCTTTACCCTAGTAGATATTAGGAGAAAAAAATGAACCTGAGCCGGTCACTTCATGAGAAGGACAGATAATTGATGGTCAGCTAGAGCATCGAAATGGATACTGAGATGAGAAGAACGACCGAGGGTGGCAGAGGGTTAGGTGGAGCGAACATATTGCCACGTGAGTTTCCTTATCGCTTTTCCTGTATTCGGTTTTCGGCCACAAAGATTGTCAGCAACGCTCAGCGCGAACCGCGCCTCATTGTTCGAGAACCTTCGCGATCATTGTAGATCATTTTGTTAAGATTGCGCGCAAGACGCGCACACTCGAGCTTATTCTAGAATTTGCACGACAGCCAGCGATAACGCTGGAATATTCGACGGCACATGTTTAAATAACGACGCGCTTCACCGCCTGTCAGTTGATCGACGGTCGACGCTCTGTTCGCCGCTATCAGTTTATTGCTGTAAGCTGGAGTTTCATTTTCCCGGCCACAAGTTCGGCCTAATAAAGAGTTTCATCTCGGACGTGTTGACTGCTGCCTTCGTCGACGTCACGACCACGTGACATCTGGTGGAGGTGCTGTTCCTTCATGATCCGGACGCCCCCGTCAAGCCGTGAACCCAGCCCACAGCGCGGAGAAGACATTGCAGCCAGCTACGACCAGCGAGCTAGCCGTAGGCAACAAGGTCTACCACCGGAGTACGGGCCTCTACCTGACAAGACCAGGAACACCCCGACAATGCCCACCACATCAACGACGGCGACAGCACCCATGTCGCCTGCACCTGTGCTCCTACATCAACCGAGGGAACCACCTACCTTCCGCGGGTCAGCGCTCGAAGACCCGGAAAGTTGGCTTGAAAGGTACGACCGCGTCGTTCGTTTCAACAACTGGACTGATCCCGATAAGCTACGACACGTGTACTTCGCCTTGGAAGACGCCGCTCGAACATGGTTCGCGAACCGAGAGGCCACGCTCACAACCTGGGACCTTTTTCGTGCTGCTTTCCTGGACACCTTCACGAGCGTCGTCCGGAAGGAAAGAGCCGAAGCTCTGCTAGAGACTCGTGTACAGCTGCCGAACGAGAACATCGGCATGTACACTGAAGAAATGGTCCGCCTTTTTCGCCATGCTGACCCCGCTATGTCCGAGGAGAAGAAGATCCGCTTCTTAATGCGAGGAGTCAAGCAAGAACTCTTTGCCGGCCTTGTTCGTAACCCACCTAAGACGGTCGCGGAATTCGTCTCGGAAGTCTCAACGATCGAAAAGGCGCTTGAAATGCGCACGAGGCAGTACAACCGCCGGATTCCCACGACGACCTACGGGGAGGTTCAAGCGCTGCAATCTGAAGACCTGCAAGACACGATCAGAGCGATCGTGCGGGAGGAGCTGCGAAAACTGTTGCCGTCTTCGCAGCCTCAAGTACACTCGATTACTGACGTCGTACGCCAGGAAATACAGCAATCCCTGGGAGCACCTCAACTAATGCAGCCTGAGCCACAAGGGATCAGCTACGCCGCTGCAGTCCGCCGCAACACTCCTCCTCGCTCGCGTCAAGACGCCGCGCCACCGCAGCAGTTCCGCCGCCACCACCACCGACGCCATACCGCCCGCCGACAGGACAACGCTGCGCCCCCCGAAAGACCGACGTTTGGCGTGCCCCTGACAACCGACCGCTCTGCTATCACTGCGGGGAAGCCGGCCACACATACCGCCGCTGCCAGTACCGTCAGATGGGCCTACGTGGCTTCGCCGTCAACGCACCGCCCCCACAGCATGGTGAGCTGCCACGTGACATCGCCCACTACTTGGCCACCACTGAATGGGCACCTCGACGTACCTCGCGTTCGCCGTCGCCTGGACGCTACCGTTCCCCTCAGCGACGACAGATGTACAGCGGCCCAAACCGGGGCCGGTCGCTTAGCCCGTATCCGTGAAACTAAGGGCAGCAACCGATGGAGGTGCGGTTGCTGTACGACGAAATGCCGAAGATCCTCCGCGGCCGCCGCCGACGACCACCCGACGAGACCTGCAGAACACGACGCGAAGCAGACGAAGCCCTGCCGACGAAACCTCACGGACCGAAGAAGACCCGACGACGCAACATGGAAGCAGCGGAACATACCGACGCAGCCGTGACCCGACGCCGCGACCCAACCGCAACGCAAGACGACGAACTAGCCACCTCGACGTTATCATCGACGGCCACAACGTCACCGCTCTCGTCGACAGTGGGGCCGACTATTCCGTCGTCAGTGGGCCATTCGCTACCAAGCTGAAGAAAGTAAAGACCGCTTGGAGTGGACCCGAAATCCGGACAGCTGGAGGTCATCTGATAACGCTGATTGGTGTCTGCACGGCCAGAGTCACCATCAATAACCGGACTTATCCTGCGAGCTTTGTAATCCTACAAAACTGCTCCAGGGATGTGATACTTCGAATGGACTTCCTAAGTGACCACGGCGCCGTCACCGACCTGAGGTCTGAGTCGATAAAACTAACCTCAGACACAGCGCTCCCGCCCTGCGCGACGCCAGGGAACCATGCATTGAATGTGATAGAAGAGCAGGTGACCATTCCGCCACGTTCCAGCGTCATTGTTTCCGTCGGCACCGAAAAATCTGCGTACCTTGAAGGTGTCATCGAGGGCGATCAGCACCTACTCCTGAACGGTCAAATTTGCGTCGCACGAGGTATAGCCGAGCTGCGTGACGGTAAAGCAAAGGTAGTGCTGACAAACTTCAGCCACGAATATAGGCACGTCAACATTGGTACGACGGTCGCCTATATCGAAGAATGTGTAGCCGCCAGCGATGCTTTCGCGCTCTTCGATGCTGCCGAACCTGCTTCGACGAGTCGAGGTCCCTAACCACATTTCGACGTCAACCCGAGCCTTCCGAAGGTCAAGCAAGACCAGCTCAAAACCCTGCTCCTGCAATACAAGGACTGCTTTTCATCGTCTTCCAGACTTCGGCAGACACCGACCGCAAGACATCGCATCATAACAGAAGAAAGTACCAGGCCACTTCGTCAGAGCCCGTACAGAGTTTCGACGCGAGAACGTGAGGCCATAAGGAAACAAGTCGACGAAATGCTACGCGCCGACATCATCCAGCCTTCAAAGAGTTCGTGGGCGTCACCCGTGGTTTTATGAAGAAGAAGGATGGGACCCTACGTTTCTGCGTCGATTATTGTCGCCTGAACAAAATCACGAAGAAGGACGTGTACCCTCTCCCACGTATAGACGACGCCCTAGATCGACTCTACAACGCGAAGTACTTTTCTTCGATGGACCTCAAGACCGGCTACTGGCAAATCGAAGTCGACGAGAGGGACCGAGAAAAGACTGCCTTCATAACACCGGACGGCCTGTTCGAGTTCAAGGTCATGCCCTTTGGTCTTTGCTCGGCACCTGCGACTTTCCAACGAGTCATGGATACTGTATTAGCTGGCTTGAAGTGGCAGACTTGCCTTGTTTACTTGGACGACGTCGTTGTGTTTTCCTCGAACTTCGACGAGCACCTCCAGAGACTTCCGTACTTCAAGCAATCAAGAACTCCGGGCTCACCCTGAAGCCAGAAAAGTGCCGCTTCGCGTACCAAGAGCTCTTGTTTTTGGGTCACGTGATCAGCAAGACTGGAGTGCTCCCAGACCCGCAGAAAACAGCTGCCATTGCCGCTTTCCCGCCACCCACCGACAAGAAGGCCGTGCGCCGATTTCTCGGCTTGTGCGCCTATTACAGACGCTTTGTCAAAGACTTTTCACGGATAGCCGAGCCACTAACGCAGCTCACGAAGACCGACGTCGAATTCAGGTGGCAAACAGCGCAAGTCGAAGCATTTCATGAGCTCAAACGACGCCTGCAGACACCTCCGATACTTGCGCATTTCGACGAATACGCCGATACGGAGATTCACACCGATGCAAGCAGCGTAGGACTCGGCGCCGTCCTTGTGCAGCGGACGGGTGGACTGGAAAGGGTTATCAGTTAAGGCTCATTCACACCAAAAGCGGGGCGGCCAAAGCGGCAAAGCGGTGAGGCGGAAAGCGGGAAAACCTCCTCTCCAGGCGGCGAAAGCGGGGCGGAAAACGAGGCGGCAGGTCCGATCGCTCTCGGACCAATTTTTTGCCGCTCGCCGCTACTCGCCGCTTTGCCGCAGCCAATCAGAACGCGCTGCGGCGGTGGCGCGGCGGTGGTACAGGTGTCTCTTTGGGAGAAGCCGTGCCACGTGATAGCGACACGTGCGCTAACGCGCGAGAGGCCCCGCCTCCTCGGCCGCGCGGGCAGCCAAGAGAGCCATACGGTCTGAACAGGTACGCATGCTCGCCGCCTCGCCGCCTTGAAAAGCCCGCTTGGCCGCTTTGCCGCCCCGCCTTCGGTGTGAATGTACCTTTATGCTAGCCGGTCGCTGTCTAAGGCAGAGGCAAACTATTCCACAACAGAAAAGGAGTGCCTCGCCATCATCTGGGCTACGTCAAAGTTTCGCCCCTACCTCTACGGCAGGCCCTTCAAAGTTGTGAGCGACAATCACGCCTTGTGTTGGCTAGCTAATTTGAAGGACCCTTCAGGTCGCCTCGCACGGTGGAGCCTATGACTTCAAGAGTTTGACATTACCGTCGTGTACAAGTCCGGAAGGAAACACTCAGACGCCGACTGCCCGTCTCGTGCCCCCGTCGACCCACCACCGCCCGACGACCCGGATGATGACAGCTTCTTGGGAGCCATAAGTGCCGACGACTTCGCCGAACGACAGCGAGCCGACCCGGAACTGAAGGGCCTAGTGGATTACCTCGAGGGCAGGACCACCGTTGTTCCGAAGGTATTCACGCGGGGACTGACGTCGTTTTTCTTGCGCAACGGTGTTCTCCTAAAGAACTTCTCACCGCTTCGAGCCGATTGCCTTCTCGTGGTACCCTCGACATTGCGGCCAGAGGTCCTCGAGGCTCTCCACGACGACCCGACGTCTGGACACCTGGGTGTTTCTCGCACGCTAGCAATTAAGAATACAGGAGAAGTACTGCTGGCCGCGCCTTTCTGCCGACGTCACCCGTTACGTAAAGACCTGCCGGGACTGTCAGCGACGCAAGACACCGCCCACTACGCCAGCCGGACTTCTGCAGCCTATCGAGCCACCTCGACGGCCGTTCCAGCAAATCGGGATGGACTTACTGGGGCCGTTCCCGACGTCCAATACCGGAAACAAGTGGATCGTCGTGGCAACTGACTACCTCACCCGCTACGCCGAGACAAAGGCCTTGCCCAAAGGCAGTGCCGCCGAGGTAGCCAAGTTCTTCATGGAGCACATCGTCTTGCGTCATGGCGCCCCAGAGGTCCTCATCACAGACAGAGGTACCGCCTTTACTGCGGACCTAACTCAGGCGATCTTCAAATACAGCGAGACGAGCCACCGCCACACCACCGCCTACCACCCGCAGACCAATGGCCTCACCGAGCTTCTAAATAAGACCATCGCCGACATGCTGGCCATGTACGTCGACGTCGAACACAAGACATGGGACGCCATCCTTCCGTACGTGACCTTCGCGTACAACACGGCCGTACAAGAAACGACACAGATGACGCCATACAAGTTGGTCTACGGACGGAGCCCGGCAACGACGCTTGACGCCATGTTACCAAACGTGACCGACGAGGAAAACATCGACGTGACCACCGACCTACAGTGCGCCGAAGAAGCACGACAGCTCGCCCGCCTACGGATCAAGAACCAGCAGACAACTGACAGCCACCACTACAACCTTCGACGACGCCATATGGAATACCAACCCGGTGACCGTGTATGGGTATGGACGCCAATACGCCTACGGGGACTTAGTGAGAAGCTTCTTCGACGATACTTCGGACCGTACAGGGTACTTCGACGCCTCGGCGCCCTCGACTACGAGGTTGTCCCTGACGGCATTACGAACTCTCAGCAGCGCCATGCGCGACCTGAAGTCGTCCATGTCGTGCGCCTCAAGCCATATTACGCTAAAGTCCCTGGATATTTTTGGGAAAGTACCGTCTTTCTTTTAACCGAGCCGCCACGCCGAGCACCCTCCTCTCCCGCCTTCCACCTCCCCGCTTCACGGGCCGTCGCCTGGGAAACGGGCGCGTTATCTGCGTGACATAGCATTGTTGATAGGAAGTGGCGCGAGCCGGCGCCCGCACGGTGGTCGTTTGGGAGAGGAGATAGATACGGTTTGGACACTTGGGAGAGGAGGGTTGGACACTTGGGAGAGGATATGGAGTAGAGTGTCGCTACTTTCTATATATCAAGGGACTTTATATTACGCGCGTTAGTGAATCTGAGGACTGTACTTTTGGTTATTGTTTATTGTACTTTCTTGCTTTACTCCTGTTGTTCATTGTTGCATGTATTGGCCACCCACCCCTCCCCGTGTTCTGTTTGAAGCATCGGGACGATGCTTTTTCAGAGGGGGGGGCATTGCCACGTGAGTTTCTTTATCGCTTTTCCTGTATTCGGTTTTCGGCCACAAAGATTGTCAGCAACGCTCAGCGCGAACCGCGCCTCATTGTTCGAGAACCTTCGCGATCATTGTAGATCGTTTTGTTAAGATTGCGCGCAAGACGCGCACACTCGAGCTTATTCTAGAATTTGCACGACAGCCAGCGATAACGCTGGAATATTCGACGGCACATGTTTAAATAACGACGCGCTTCACCGCCTGTCAGTTGATCGACGGTCGACGCTCTGTTCGCCGCTATCAGTTTATTGCTGTAAGCTGGGGTTTCATTTTCCCGGCCACAAGTTCGGCCTAATAAAGAGTTTCATTTCGGACGTGCTGACTGCTGCCTTCGTCGACGTCACGACCACGTGACAATATAAAGCCATTTGCAGGCATAAAATGGAATCATCTCATACAGGAGGTGGTGGGTTGAAGATCATTGAGAGAGGCCTTCGTCAGAGAGTGGACATGAGATTGATTGATGATGTTGAGATGTACTGAAGATTAGACTTGAAAGAAGTAGTAACCTATTGTTTATGGTGTGAAAGGCCTTTATCTGGATGATGAATATAAATTCCACTATTAAAGTTCTGTCAACTGTTGCTCGACTTCTTCAGTTAAAGCAATTGGTGCCATCACAGCTGAATATTCTTGGTAAGATCCAAATCATTGAGGAGACAAAAGGTTAAATTTGTTCAAGTAGGGTGTTAATTGAATGGAAAAAAGCTCTTCAATCATCCTACCAACGAAAGGAAAAATACATATTGGCCTGTAATTCCGTACTGAAGTCTGACCATATTTCATTTGAAATTAGTTTCACTTTACTAATGTTGCTACAAAGCATGTGTGTATGAATGTGCCAAGAATGCAGTGCGAAGTAGACAATGGAACAGCAAATGTTGTGTGATCTGTTGATCAGCCATGCTGGTTTTCAGCTGACAGCCTTGTGTATACTGATAAAGGCACTCTCCTGTCCTTCCTACACACATGACGATACTTTGAAATTGAAGCTGTAATACAAAAAAGATACCTTATACAAAAAGCAAGTGCAGCAAGGAACAAGCATATTTGCATTTCGGCAATGTTACCCACACTTAGCTCAAAAACTCAAGCCATTTTACAAGTTGCTGAATTAACAGTTCCACATTGCCACTATAAAGTCTTTTCTTAGAAAAGCACCATGCAAATTATTGACCGTACACTCTTCTAGAAAATTCTCAAGCCACAGCGTGCAAATATAGACGTTGACTGAAGCATGAGTGGCAGAGCCTCTGAAGTCAGTTCAGTGCTCAAAAGCAGCTGGTAAGAAAAGTGGTTTTATTTTTTATTTTTAATCACAACAATGCAGTCTTTAGCATTGACTATGAGCCAGGCAATAGTGTACAAATCAACATGTTTCTTCATGCTGCAGCCTGGTAACCGTTTATGGGTACATGTAAAGGATCTATCTTTAACCTTTGATCGCACCAACAAGGTAACAACCCTAGAAAGAAGGCACAATGTCTTTACAAAGGTTCGGGCACAAAGTCTGACGTGCCACTATGATTGCATAAAGGAACGGTTCATGCTCACTATGTCCAAAATTGGCTAATTTCCCCTATAAGGACATGATAGATGACACAGCATCAAGTTTATTGCTAGACATTAACACTAAGTGTCCAAGACACACATATGCAGTCTAGGCCAGCATAACGATGTTACACTGAAATATTTGAGGCAGCCACAAAAATGTAAAAAATACGGCCAAAGCGACCAGCATACCGTATTCAGGCTGACAGTTGGTGCTTCTTGGTCATGGATATACTTTTCAATACAAAAATGAGAACAATCTGGCACCACTTCTCATGTGTAAGTGTGCTAAATCACTGCGCTACCAGTAGCAAAGGTATTGCAGCCTAACACAGTAGGCATCAGCGAAGAAAGAAATACGAACTGGCAAAATGTTATATTATACAGCTGCAGACAAGTCATGAATTTGCCAATCCTCAGGAAAAAAAGTGTGAGGTTCATCTATGAAAAGTGAGACAGGGTCAGTGAAACCAGAAGTGAGAACATGGCACGTTGTATGTAATTCAAGTTGGAAACAGCATCCTGAGAAAAAAGCAATAATCAACAGCCCTTATGCAAACCCTGGCAAGACCAAAGTATGGTAAAGTATACAATGCAGACGTGTGCCTTGATAGAGATCTTTCTTCAAATTTTTTAAACCAAATATCAACAGTGTCTGCAAGAAGAGTGAGAGACCAAACAAGAATTCTTCCTCAAATAGTCTGTAAAATTCCGTTTTCCTTCTAAAATTCCTGCATTCCATAGGTATTTGAATAGGGAAGTCAAAACAGGCACTGAGCTAAAGACACCTCTTCAAGGTAAATTGAGGATACAAAAAAGATCAGGAAAGCCTAATATTGCACGCAGCTCTAACGAGACTTTGCTGTAGGTACGTTATCGTGCACATTTTTGCTGAGTTTATGGCAGCGTTTTGCTTTCTGCTGTCCTGCGGTTTTCCGTGGACGCCCAGCGGGCATTCGTGCTGAGCCTCTTGGTAAGCCCGGCCTGCGCCTTGCGAGACTTGTCGGTTGAACTTTTATTTTTTTGCCACGCCTCCTGTCCACTGCCCCTGCAAGCTTTATGGTGAGTAGTAGGGCGTCAGCTCCACTGCTACTCTTCACCTTCTTCAGCTGCGATATCGCTGCAGCTAGCAACTTGTCGCCTGATGGGCTGCTTGTTCTAAGAGAAGCGATGCGCCGAAGCTCGTTTTGGAATTCTTCTTCCATGGCTTCTCGTTCCTGAAAAAAATTCAGTGAAGATTGTTTGTAATACAGGCATTTGCCTATCTTCAGAGTGAAACATATGTACTATCGGTATCAAATGAAACCCGAACACCGGCAAGCCTTCGCAACGGTATATTGCGCACCGTCCTGTCATCACCATTGATGCGCACCTGTCTATCGTGATAACTGGATGGTGTGCAATATACCATTGCGAAGGCTTGCCGGTGTTCGGGTTTCATTTGAAGCTGATAGTACCTTCATAAAAAACTATGAAGTGATGTTGAGTTTTTGCACAAAATATCAGAAGCTCTGTGTCCTTACTAATCTGTCCTGGTGAGATCTATATATATCAGTGGAATTACGTGTGTCCAAGAGGGTCAATTAAACAGAAAATCACTAGCACGGAAGCGCAACATTGTAACCATACCATGAATGCATGCAATAAACATGCAGTACAGAACACGCTTAAAGTGCTGCATAGAAGTTGGTGCATTGAGACGCTTCGCTCATTTGCACTTCAACATGGCCGCATATCTTTGCATCCTAAAACACTACAAAGTAGGACAGTGGCATAGCATGTTTTGGGCCATGCAGACCTCACTAGGTCAACACGTGGGTGCGTGTAAGCTACTGTTACAATTCACTCACACAGCTAAAGTTGAGTCTGGCACGTTTTTCTGTTCACAAATAAGAACTGCAGTCTGATATTTATGTACCTCAGCTGTCAAGCTTTGTAGAGGAAGAGGCGCTAGTGGAGCAGTCACACAGCTCGAACCATCCTCCCTATCCACTTCTTCGGGATATACAGGGCCTTGTGGTGCAGACAATAGAGTGGGCTCTTGCTGGCTCATCGGCAGGAAGTACTGAAGGCTAGGGCATTGGTCACCTGCCGCCAGCTGACCAAGCAACAGGCAGTCTTCTAGTGTGAGCACTGGACTATTTGGAAAGGGACCCCCAAAGGCTTTCTGCACGACAGCTTGGTGCTTGCAGAAAGCACCTTGGTTCCCTCTCCAGCAGCTACATAGGCCGATGCCAGCATCAACTTCATATGCTGCAGTTCCAGATGAACTGGGAACGCTGTACATAGCATTGCCCAGGCAAACAATGGACTCCGAGGGCACATCTGGTATCTTTTCTAGAAGATTTTGAAACCAAATCTGGTGAGAGGGCTCTCGGTGCTGTGCATGATGGAGTAGGTGAAGTTTAAAGTACTCCTCTCACTTAGTCATTATATACTCCACCAAGGCTACTGCATTATATGCCTTGTTTCTGCAGAGCACAATATCTTTTAAAATCTGGATGGATGCCTCTGAATAATTATTCGTGTTGTGCCCTCGTGTCATGAGGCCTGCCCTGCACAGCAACACCCACTGCTGCTCACACTGGAGAAATGCCTCCACTCTCTGGCTGTACGGCACATGACCTAACGCATGCAGAGCCTCTTTAGCTGCCTGCAGCTCTTCGTCATTCTGGGCATACAGGATCTTCAACAGAAAAGCAAAGCATTTCCAGTGTATCAATTACCCCTATGACAGCCGTTATATTATACTCAGCAGTTTTCTAGTGCAGTGCATAGTTTTCACACAGATATACTTGCTATTTCACAAGCACTTCTAGCAGAAATTGAAATGACATCCAAAAACATGCTACCCTAACTAAACCTTTTTCAAATATCACTGGCTGTATGTACTAGCCACAACTTAACCACCACCTTTGTTCTAGGGTAGACTTAAATGAAGTAATGGTAATGATGACTGCTGGGAAAGCTGGTTTCCTGAAGTGTTCCAGATGTGTGACTTTTTTTTTCTTTATTTGCGAATGCAGCCGATAATACGTTCATATTTGCGCAGCCACAATCTTGTTCTTGCACTGTTTTGCTGCAACCATGGTGCTCCATTGTGACTAACACAAAATCTGGGACATTTCAAGGGGCCCTGTATCAAGCTCATTTAAAAGTGTGTGAATATCAAGAAAGTTTTAATTGTCTATGAAGGTGATCAGATTGTCAGGTATTAATTTTTTTTTGCTAAATAGCACTGTTAAGGAAAATTACTGCAGACAGCGCCGAAATGAACCCCAGGCGCTCTATAGAAAAATACAACTGCTAAGTGTTGCACAGTGATGGAAAACACTTTATACCATTGTGATGTCTCGCTGCTCTGCACAATGTGTGCATTGGTCCCAGTGTCTTCACTTCCTCAAAGCAGAGGATACGCTTGGGTCACTATTTATCGGCATTAATTGCTGCTCGTGTGGTCTCCAACAACTATATAGCAACGGAATGACAACTCCGTCAGCTCAATGCGCTCTGCAAGTTCTCGATTCCTTGGAGCCAGTCCTTGCAAGCCTTTTTTAACATCTCGCAGAGGAACCGATGTTAAATATTTCTCCGTTGTGACTGTGTGTGTGTATGCGGTGAACACTGATGTGTGTGCGCGTATTACTTGTTCCATCTTTCCTCCTCGCTATCTCTATTCTTTTTTCTCCCCTTCCCCCTCCCCCCGTGTAGGGTAGCAAACCGGGTATAACCTGGTTAACCTCCCTGCCTTTCCATCGCTTTTATCTCTCTCTCTCTCCAACAACTATGCCTGTACATCTTAACAGTACAGCATGTAGTGTGTAAATTAAGCAGTTACGCATCGATTGCACTGTGAAATATAATCTCTGTAGGTTCCCACATGGGTGCTACTCAAAGTTTTTCACTGCTAATAAAGGTAGTTACTGGGCCTTTTCCTACAGCTCATCTTCTCTATAGGGTAAGGGCTATTACAAAGTGCGTTAATCAATTATTACCTTTCAAGGTTGCATTCATTTTGGGTAACATTTGTTAATTTTCTCACCGCACTAAAACATGGACAAAGTGCATAGCCATCAAAACTTTTTATGTAAAAATCACGGTGGAATACGAGTCATCATAATAACCTGCTATGAGCTCCTTGATTCGTACCATTGTAAGATGTAATTAGTTTTTTCACTGTAAAGAATGTTCTTTTTTGTTTCATTTTCCTGACTACCTAGCTTTTTAGATACTCTTGGAAAGTGCCGCTAGAAAAGTTGTTTGGTTGGCTATTCAAAACCATTCGTCTAAAAGAACTACTAAGCACTTGTCACTCATTTTGCACAAAAAGTAATTGATGGTAAAATATATTTTGAAGACTTATGGGAGTGCATAGAAGTTACTTTGTCTACACCCTTTTTTTTTGCCACCCACCCCCCTCCCAAGTCATTGCTTGTTTTACCTTTTGGAAAGCTGCCATGAAGCGGCGCCTGTCATCTTTTAGAACATTGCTCTTTGCTGATGTCAACCACCTCCACTCAGCCTGCAGCACATGAAAATGGCAGAGCAGCTGCTGTGCCGAGGGCCAGACAGAGCGCAGCGCATCTTTCTCGGGCCGTGCGTTGTCCGTCATGAACACATGAGGGGCCTGCAGTAAAAGTTAAATAAGTGTGAGTTCACGCCAGTAGCATTAATCATAAAATAGGTGTCAGCTAAAATAGCCTTGAAGTGATTTGTTTGAATGTAGTGCCAACACTAGAGGTGGCTATCCACTGCTTTCGTCTGGGGAAGGCAAGGTCAAGTTTTGTGTCAGTGGTGTTGTGCTAGAGATAAATTTAACTTAAGAGAATGCAATGTTGGGTGAGTTAGTACATCATTTGGAGAAAAAGCATGTTCAAGAAACTGGGAACACAAAGGGAGAGGCAATGACACAAGTGGTGGTGTTCATGTGTACTGTACACTGGCCCATTCGTTGGGCTTACCATTACACAGTTCTTTTACAAGGGCTGCACATGTAGCACTGCTGTCCTTCAGAATCGAGGTCCACAAAATGGTGGTATTGTTTAAGTATACGCTATTTCACAGAAAGCTCTCCAATAAGCTCTAGTGCAAATACAAAACCGAGCTGCCACATTACTTTTGGGGTGGTGCGGAAGGAGGGAGAGCTGCACTGCAATGAAGGCTGCACTTGTATCGGAAACCCTCCCTACCCGTCATAAAAACCTAAGATTGAAATTTTTTAAATTCATTTTACTGTAATAAAACAGGAATTAAAAAGGCAACTTACCTTAAGTGCATGGTGTAACAGCACAAAGAAACGATTGAGAACACGAAAGAGGAGAAGAACACACAAACAGGCACTGATTTGTGCATTATATACGTTTGTTTGCGCATTACGTATATCTTCTATGTATGTATCTTTGTGTATGTACACAAACAGTGTCTCTTTGTGTATTCTGCTCTTTTGTGTTCTCTTTCGTTTTTTTACACTGTTACACCATGAGCCATTACCAACTAGCCCAACTTACCACGCTTTTTTACCTTAAAGGGGCCCTGCAACGCCTTTCTGAGTTATATTGGAATAGTCTCATTATTGACGTATGACTCTTCACGAGTCATATGCCGCAAAATTTTTTCGAATCCGTCAAGTCTAAGGGTGTTACCAAATTATAGAAATCACGTTCCGCAGCTTTCTCCCTCTGCTCAACGCCGCCAGCGCGCGGAAAGCTGCGCGGGGCGTGGAGGGAGGGAGCGCGGAGGTGCGAGGCTCCTCCCATGCTCCCCTCAAGAGTTACATCAGCGCCGGCGGAATTTTTTTTCTTCATTTTTTTCTCTCTGGCGTCTGGGCGCAACCACGTGGTCTGTGGCGCCACTTCCGGTCGGCTTGCGTGGTCCTCGTCGAGCGGAGCCCATCGCACCGTGTATCGCGCGTGCTTGAAAACTGCGAGTCGGTTTGCTAATGTTGGGTGTGCACCTCGAACTGCCGTAGTGTTTTCATCGCTCTGCCAACCATGGACGCAAACCTGCGTGCGCGTTTGGAACGAATGACAGCTGAGATGGGTTTCGACCCATACTCCGATACGCCGCCTCGTCGCACTGCTCGCGCTTGAATCGTATTCAACACGGCAAAGCTGCGTGCACCCTTCTCCCAGTGGCGGTACTTCGATGATGTTTGCTCTTCGAATGCGGGTGCACAGCGAGTGCGGGCTGACAACAACGAACTAAAGACTAGAAGAAAGGATCGTGGGGCATCGGGCCGGCACGGACCCATCTCCCGGCTGTCTGCAGCTACCGTGAAAATGCGAGTCTGCTTGGTTGCTGTGTCGCGGTTTCTCGGGAACGTGAGTCTACGGGGAGGATACGCCGAGGTACGGCTCGATGACATGCTGAACAGACAGCGAACGGGACTCTCGCCATACAGCGAACACAGGTATCCTAAACTAGCCGGCGCCAGCATTGTTATCGGAGAAATGCCGCACCCCTGCCTCTTTGGGTCGTGAGAACGTGCCGACGATGCAGTTTCCAGCTGACGAGGCAACACTCGAACGGCTGCCACTCTCAATGGCAACCGGCGATGGTCAAAAGCACAGAAATATTCACGATTTCGGCACTGCGCATGGTGAAGAAAACGCAACCACGTAACTACGAGCAGACGAGCTGTCGGTGAGACCGGAAGTGCTAATATTAATGTTTGTTCGGTGTTTTAACGGCATAACACAATATAAACATATATATTATCTACTTATTGAACTCAAAATTAACAACGAAGGTAATAATGAGGGTGTTATCGGGATTATAATATCAGCCAATGGTGGAACTGCCGACAATCGCGTCATATATTGCGGACTAATACATCATTTGTCGAGAGAAGAGGGAGCGATTTTCAGCTGACTTTGAGAATTTATTGTAAATTCCAGGCCGCGCTCTTCGCTATAATATTTGGCTCGCGTGTTCTCGGGCGCCTCGACTACCGATTGGCAGCGCTTTTTGACCCTACTCAAAAAGTGTTGCAGGGCCCCTTTAAGTAACCTCATTGCATCTCAAAGTGTATTGATTATTACTGCAAAATCCTGAAGCACCCTTCCTAGACAAACGTGTGCTAACTCATTTTTTGTCCAAACAATTAACCAGTGAAATCGGTTGACTGAAAAGCTTGTGCACTGTGTGAACGAAGCTGTATTTAATTCCCTATTGTAACCCTTTCCCCCTCGCTGTAACGCCTTTGGGCGCTGCTGGGTAATTGATGAATAAAGAATAAAGACCGAAATAACGTGCCATGCCTGCAGTTGGCCACAAGCACCTGCCCATAACTCACTTTTTCATTTGTGTTTTAAATCCATTCAGCTTCAATTAAGCCCCCAGCATAACCAGAAAGTGAGAGATGACAATTCAGTTGCGGTTTCTTTACTTGTGCTTGTGCACATGACTAATTGGTGCACTTACTAAAGTACGCTAGTTTCAAGTAATTGTAGTTAGGCTGTTTGTTGCAATATGATACCTGTGCTACTGTCGTGCATAGTCATGTGGCAGTTTCACATCTACAGAAATAATTCTGTACGCATTGCTGCCACAGAAACTCAGAAAATGCCACTTTTAATATAACTAAGTTGATGCGCAGTGCCACTGTTTTGTGTGAAAAAGACAAGTATTACTGACTGTGATGCGCATGTAAAAGATTGATAGTGCCTGTGTGCGTGGTGTTGAAGACAAGGATGCTGTGCAAAAATGCACCAACGTGGCCAGCTTCAGAAGGAGAAAAGGAAGAGCAAAAGTTGGCACACAGTGTTTGGGGTTCTTCACAGTCGGGTGTCAAAAGTCAAGTGTCCGAGCTTGCCTGCGTGTCCACGAGTTGAAGCTAAGGGCTCCACGTGGCCATGTGTGTTCTGTGCCTCCAATGCATCGCCTCAAGGCCCTGGTCTCTTCGTCAGCCTTCATAGGTCAGCACCGACCTCTTTGAAGCCGTCTCTCCACTTGTCCGCGTACATCATCTCTCCTTGCTCTAGCAGCTCAACTGTCCAGTGGGTGAGCCTGTGTCGGACTGCGTGAATGTTCTCTTAAATAGTGATGCTCATTAGTCAATTCCTGCTTTCTTTGTGATTGTGTTGTTTGCTCTTTGAGTGTGTGTTATTTTCTATGTGTATAAAGTGCGTTAAAAACCTGCAAACAGCCTTGTCACTTTGGTGGGACTGTCTGCGTCCCCAACCATAAGAACAACACCATACAAATTACATTGACAACTGTCCTTTATGGTCAGGTGCTAGCACTTCTATGCTGGGTTTATAATATGCATGGTGCTGGAATGGCACCAGAATAACAAGTCGATAAATATGACTGTAGAAAGCTTCCCCGATTAGAGGCTGGTTGCACATTCATTTTCAACAGAAAGAACAAGGCAGTTTTTATTTTTTAAGTATTGAAATGCCAGTGGTGCAATTATAATAAAAAATCTGGGCAGAGCATATATTCAATGGCTGTTAGTGCCATGCAGTTTAACTGTTTCTTAAATATGTCATATGTCGCCCCGCCACGGTGGTCTAGTGGTTATGGCGCTCGACTGCTGACCCAAAGGTCGCGGGATCGAATCCTGGCCACGGCTGCTGCATTTTTGATGGAGGCGAAAATGTTTGAGGCCTGTGTACCTAGATTTATGCGCACGTTAAAGAACCCCAAGTGGTCGAAATTTCTGGAGCCCTCCACTACGGCATCCCTCATAATCATATCGTGATTTTGGGACATTAAACCCCAGATATTATTAGTAATATGTCATATGTCCAGGAATGGCTTACTTTGTTATGACAATGGCTGCAGGATCAGTGTACTAACCACAATGGGTGCAGCAACCATTTGTAGAAATACTTCAGATGGAGACACATGTAAACATGGGTTTACAGAGTTCACTGAACATAGATTTTTTCACACTGTTGAGATTGAAGCTAGCAGACAGATAGCAAGCAAAAACTTGGTGAAAGAGCACAAGAGTGATATCATAGTAAAAGTGTGTAGAGCTAAGCAGTCTGCCATATCGGTCATCTTTTTCTAAAAGCTGTCATAATGGCATAGTTTGCTTGCATTATAAATATTTCAAAAATTTTCTTTCACAACATACTTTCTTGAGCACTGATATATACACAAGTACCTGTGTATTTCCGAAGCATAAGGGGCTGTGATGTTTCAGCAATCGGAACGCCACTTCGTATCCACATGTGCTCTGTGAACTGTGTATCAGGACGCCGATGGGCACTGCTCCTGCTTTCGTGGCTGTAAGCAGCACCGTGACATTACTTTTTGTCTCGTCGCATGGTGCTGTCGAGTCGTCGAATATAATATCATGGGCTGATTCAAGCTGCTGAGCACGACGCATGATGGGAGTGACAACAATGAATAAAAAACTTTGAGCGCGCAAAAGGACGTAGGACCAGAAGAAACACAAACCACAAGCGCTCACTCGCAACTGAATTTTATTAGACGGAAGAACATACATTTATACATACATCGCATCGCGCATGTCACAAGGAGTTACAGGCCTACAACCCAAGGAACGTGTTCAGTGTCTGTTGATAAAATTGAATTCTTTGTCATGTAAAGATAGGGATGGTTGGCTAACACATATCGCCGCATTCTTTGTAATGTGATAGGCCTCCAAAATTTCACGCGTGGTCTGCTGAGGGTGACGAAACAAAATAATGGTGATTTCGAACAATGGCTTGCATTTACATGTTTGACAGTGGGAGGCAAGATGAGATGAAGGCGTGCCATTCAATGAATTTTTGTGTTCTCGAAGTCGGGTGTTGATACATCGACCGGTCTGGCCGATGTATACACGCAACCACACGAAAAAGGGATTTGGTATACCACACCTATACGGCAACTTACGAAGGCGTTTATGTGCTTTTGACTACATTTTCCACTCGTCACTAAAGTGCCCTGCGCCTTTCTGTGCACGATGGGGCAGATGCGCCCTAGCTTCTGCGGTGCAGAAAAAATTACGTTCACGCCATACCTCTTCCCAACGTTTTTTAGTCCATGCGATGTCTGGTGTATATACGGAATAACCGCCCTATTCCTGGTTTTTTCTTCTTTAGTTTTAGGAGTAGGGGGATCATGTCTCTGTTTAACTATGCGTATGAGCTTTTCGCACACCGAAGTGATGAGGTGTGTTGGATACCCTGCCGCTTTGAGGCGATCATATTGCACCCGAAAGGCGTCGTTAATCACATGCACGCAGCTTTTGTCAAGTGCCGCGCGTAAGCAGGATGATACAATTCCACGCTTCACAATCTTTGAATGCGCTGAAGCGAAATTCAAGATCGGTTTTGCGGACCGAGGGCAATACTGCCAACACACGTGCTCCGCCTTGAAACTTAACTTCATGTCTAGAAACTGCAAGCAGTCATCACGTGGCATCTCACAAGTGAAATCGATTCCCATCCCCTCTTCTTTAAAAATATTCAAAATTTCCTCCCTGCTTTGTGCCGCTCGGGAATTGTCAATAAGAATCAGGTAATCATCTACATATCTGAATATCTTAATGCCTCTCCGCAATTTAGTGTCAACTGCCTTATCTACTTCACTAAGAAAAATGGAACTTAAAACAGGGGCCACGCAAGACCCTATGCACACACCCGTTTTTTGCATGTACAACTTCCCGAACCAATTCACAAAGGTGGATTTTAGGTAAAAAGACAACATTTCTAGAAAAGATTCTACTGGCACACCGCACTCGTTTCTAAAGAGCATCTCATCATTGCACTCTACAATGCATTTTTCTACCCTTCTTAACACTTTATCGTGCGGCAATGAATAATATAGGTCCACTACGTCTATACTGAAGCCTGAGACACCAGCAACATTGCTACTGTTCAAAACCTTAATAACATCTTCAGATTTACTTATACCAAAAGGATCCATTACAGTCAACCCTGAAAGATGCCTTTGAAGGTATGTTGATACAGCTTGCTGCCATGTGTTGCGCTCCGACACAATTGCTCTAAATGGCATTTCGGGTTTGTGGGTTTTAATTGTAAAAAAGACTTCTAACTCATCAGCCTTCGCTCTCTGAACGCTTGCCCCAAGCTTCTCTAAATTAAGTCTTTTTAACAAACTCTTTGCTCTGGCTTTAACTTCTCTGCTTTTTGCCGTCACTGGTTTGAAATTTTTTTCCAACACTTCTAGCGCTTTCTCTTTGAAAGTACCTTCACCAATGGTAACAAAAAAACCTTCTTTATCTGACGTAATAACCCTCAATTTCTTTTCGGAACAAAAATCAATCAGTGGTCCAACACACAACTTCGACTTATTGCACCGCTGTTCCCTCGAGACAACGTCTACACATTCCGCGACACACCTAACTCGTTCTTCTTCTCTTGCTAATCGAGAAACATTCCGAGCAATCGCTAACCTTTCCTCCGGGCGGACGGACGGTTCCTCCGAGAATTTGGGTCCCCGTCGCAGAACATTCTGGAATTTCTCAGGTATCGGCACGTCACTAAGGTTCAGAACACGTCCTTCGGGTGCGCTCTGCCTCTCCTTCACTGGAAGTAGCCCCCGGATGTGGTTCCATAGGACTTCCGTCGCATGTTCGGTCACTTTGCTCCATTCACCGTAGGCCCCACTGTGGGTGCGTTGCCGAATGTTCGGGTCACACAAGACCCGGGGCCAGACCTTGTAAAACCGGACTTGCCTGTACCATTCGGAGCGAAGGATACGGCACATCCTCTTCGAATGACCGGGCGACGGGTTCATCCATCCACACAATAACCGCACGTCTACTGGGCACAAGCCCTGCCGCAGATGCCACGATACTACTCGTGCCCTGCAGGTCGAAACGGCGATCCAAGAGGCCAAAATAGCCGGGTCTTGAAGAGAAGGATTGAAACATGGAAAAGAGCCCTGTGTAATAGAAATGCTTTGTAACAAAATGGCTAGGTGGGCTAGTTGGTAACGCATGATTAAAAAACTTTGAGCGCGCAAAAGGTCGTAGGACCAGAAGAAACACAAACCACAAGCGCTCACTCGCAACTGAATTTTATTAGACGGAAGAACATACATTTATACATACATCGCATCGCGCATGTCACAAGGAGTTACAGGCCTACAACCCAAGGAACGTGTTCAGTGTCTGTTGATAAAATTGAATTCTTTGTCATGTAAAGATAGGGATGGTTGGCTAACACATATCGCCGCATTCTTTGTAATGTGATAGGCCTCCGAAACTTCACGCGTGGTCTGCTGAGGGTGACGAAACAAAATAATGGTGCTTTCGAACAATGGCTTGCATTTACATGTTTGACAGTGGGAGGCAAGATGAGATGAAGGCGTGCCATTCAATGAATTTTTGTGTTCTCGAAGTCGGGTGTTGATACATCGACCGGTCTGGCCGATGTACACGCAACCACACGAAAAAGGGATTTGGTATACCACACCTATACGGCAACTTACGAAGGCGTTTATGTGCTTTTGACTACATTTTCCACTCGTCACTAAAGTGCCCTGCGCCTTTCTGTGCACGATGGGGCAGATGCGCCCTAGCTTCTGCGGTGCAGAAAAAATTACGTTCACGCCATACCTCTTCCCAACGTTTTTTAGTCCATGCGATGTCTGGTGTATATACTAAATTGCGGAGAGGCATTAAGATATTCAGATATGTAGATGATTACCTGATTCTTATTGACAATTCCCGAGTGGCACAAAGCAGGGAGGAAATTTTGAATATTTTTAAAGAAGAGGGGATGGGAATCGATTTCACTTGTGAGATGCCACGTGATGACTGCTTGCAGTTTCTAGACATGAAGTTAAGTTTCAAGGCGGAGCACGTGTGTTGGCAGTATTGCCCTCGGTCCGCAAAACCGATCTTGAATTTCGCTTCAGCGCATTCAAAGATTGTGAAGCGTGGAATTGTATCATCCTGCTTACGCGCGGCACTTGACAAAAGCTGCGTGCATGTGATTAACGACGCCTTTCGGGTGCAATATGATCGCCTCAAAGCGGCAGGGTATCCAACACACCTCATCACTTCGGTGTGCGAAAAGCTCATACGCATAGTTAAACAGAGACATGATCCCCCTACTCCTAAATCTAAAGAAGAAAAAACCAGGAATAGGGCGGTTATTCCGTATATACACCAGACATCGCATGGACTAAAAAACGTTGGGAAGAGGTATGGCGTGAACGTAATTTTTTCTGCACCGCAGAAGCTAGGGCGCATCTGCCCCATCGTGCACAGAAAGGCGCAGGGCACTTTAGTGACGAGTGGAAAATGTAGTCAAAAGCACATAAACGCCTTCGTAAGTTGCCGTATAGGTGTGGTATACCAAATCCCTTTTTCGTGTGGTTGCGTGTACATCGGCCAGACCGGTCGATGTATCAACACCCGACTTCGAGAACACAAAAATTCATTGAATGGCACGCCTTCATCTCATCTTGCCTCCCACTGTCAAACATGTAAATGCAAGCCATTGTTCGAAAGCACCATTATTTTGTTTCGTCACCCTCAGCAGACCACGCGTGAAATTTCGGAGGCCTATCACATTACAAAGAATGCGGCGATATGTGTTAGCCAACCATCCCTATCTTTACATGACAAAGAATTCAATTTTATCAACAGACACTGAACACGTTCCTTGGGTTGTAGGCCTGTAACTCCTTGTGACATGCGCGATGCGATGTATGTATAAATGTATGTTCTTCCGTCTAATAAAATTCAGTTGCGAGTGAGCGCTTGTGGTTTGTGTTTCTTCTGGTCCTACGTCCTTTTGCGCGCTCAAAGTTTTTTAATCATGCGTTACCAACTAGCCCACCTAGCCATTTTGTTACAGAGTGACAACAAGCACTGCCCAGAAGCCGTCCTCCACACTTGCATGGACAGCAATTCCTGAATCAATAAAAATCAATCTTTTAAAGCTGTAATGGGAAATTGTCGCAACAATTATGAACCATACCTTTGATTTACATTGAGTTGTATGGTAACCTAGCACAATGTGGGTGCGTTATTTCTGTGTGATTATACTTGGCAAACAATAGCCGGTCAGTGGACATAGGAGAGTAATAACCTGGACAGTTAGCCGCTATAAAATTACAGTCATTACGCTGCAAAAGTGCCATTTATGTATTTGGTGCTTCCTGCAAGTAAAGTGCGAACAACACATAGACAGAGAGGGACCATACCACATGCTTCACTCTCTGTCTGTGTGTTTACTCTTTGCCTTACATGCGATATATCGCATGTTTTAGAATATCCTACCAGATCTAATTTGTTTGCTAATTCGTTTTTTGTTGATTCCATCAGCGCATGGAACCACTTATTAAGTGAACATGTGTGCTAGCTGTATCAATGAAGATGCGTTTTTCTTGTCATTGTAACCCCCCTGCTGCAGCGCCTTCGGGCTAAGCGGTAATCATTGGATAAAGAAAATAAAAAAATAAAGATATGACACCAAAAAAGTTAAATTTCCATCCGTCTCAAGTTTATTGTTGCTTAAATGGCTGTTTGCCGTAGAATCAGTCCAGACGTGTTTTCTGTAATTTGAATGTCCATAATATGCTACCCTCCTATATCTATTAGCAGGCTATTAATTTCCCAACTATAATCACTTTGAAAGAAGAAGGCTATAGTGTTTCCACTGAGCGTAAATATTAACATATGCTCTTGTTGCAAAAACATGTGCTGACTGCCTATTTTATCATTCAGCGTAGTTAATGCAAGTGCACTGGGCACATTTTCCTGGAGCTGACAGTGCAACTGCATTTATGTAATGGCAGCACACTTCAAAACACAAGGACAGCACATGCAAAGGCTATTGTCCTTGTAAAAAACATGGTTTTCTACACACAGAACATTGGCACATGCACATTAGCACTCTTTGAATCAGTATGTTTCTCCCTTGCATGTTTCTTTTTAGCACCATTAAATGACATTTTCAAAATTGCATCAACCTTCTCAAGAAGATTTATTATCGTCACTGTGCTTTGAAGTATGCTGCCATCAGCTGTCGTAGCTTACGCAAATGTGCGTTAGATTCCAGCATGTTTGTTTTTTATTTTATCATAATAATTACTGATGAAGTTTGTAACCTGTGGAAGCGAGTATGGTACTCTGTATTATAACACAGTCGTACCACAAAGGCAAAGTCGCTGGCTATTTGAAATGATGAACAGTGGCATATTCAAAATGATACGCGCACAAACAACGAAAACGAACAAAGGCAGCGTTTTCATTGTCTTTGTGGTGGTGCGCCTACCGTTTTCAATATGTCACTTTGCCAACTAGCTCAGACCCAGACATTAGTTATGAACAGCGGATAAAGGAAGACCGAACCTCATGTTATTGCAGAAAGTTTTCTCATCATTATGAGTCTTTACGTGCAATTCAGGATGTAAAACTGGCTGGCAGATGGAAATGGTAGTATGTAGTAATCTAGCAGGGTGATAAGAAAATGTACGAATTCTTTTTTCTGACAATTCAGCAATAATACTACTAAATTGATGCCACGGGAGTGTGTAGGATGATTGCTGCATCAAATTATTTTCTAATCAAGTAATTTAGTATACACTTTTGTGCTGGTTAAAAATAATCAAGCCATACATTGCCACTGCCTCACTCCAGTTTTCATATAACTGTTGAGAGCATTGATTTGAGGCCTATCTATAGTGTCTACCAACAAGATAGCGAGCAACTACATAAATTTCTGAATCAAACAGATTTAAAAATCTTTTGCAGCTTTCATTTAGAATATAAGCTCATTCTTTTGAATGACCTATTCCATTAACACCAGGGCCGTACCCATGAATTTTTTTCGGGGGTGGTTTGTGTTCAGATTGGCTAACTTTGGCTATTGGTGGTCACTGTGAAGGCGTGTAAATATTTTAGTATCACCCGAAAAGTTAAAGCACGAAAAAATTTCGAGGAGGGGGGGAGGTCACAACCTCCCCCTCCCCTACCCCTCGAAAGGGCTCGTTAGGGCTCCTAGTTAGTTGAAAGTCAGTGCTCATCTTCGTTGCTCTCTGTCTCGTGTCTTACTTTGCGCTGTGATCACAATTTAAAATGGAACACCAACTAGCCCGTACCCAGACTTTGCCCCCCTCCTAGTTAGGGCCCTGATTAACACAATCCAGTCTTTATCTGACCAAAGCATTACAAAATCATAGTTGGCCCTTTATGTGTTTAGCTCTTTTCTAGCCTTGGTAAATTTCACGCTCTTCAGAAAAAGCTCAAGAAATGGAAGGAATGCATTTAGTGATAATGTTTTTCTGTGCAGTTATCAGACCATGGCTACATAATAGTGTTGGCATGCCCATCAAGAGCACAAAAGCAGCAAGAGGGTTTACCACAAGAGTAAATAAGTCGTTTCCCAAATGGTATGCATTTCTAGCTTTGCCATAAGAACGTCTCTCTGTTAAATGCTCGAAAGGTGCAGTCTTAGTTTAATGTAGCAGCAGCAATATAGGAGGGGTGTGTTGTGCTGGGCGCTACCGTTTACACTGCCTCACTCCAGTTTTCATATAACTGTTGAGAGCATTGATTTGAGGCCTATCTATAGTGTCTACTAACAAGATAGCGAGCAACTACATAAATTTCTGAATCAAACAGATTTAAAAATCTTTTGCAGCTTTCATTTAGAATATAAGCTCATTCTTTTGAATGACCTATTCCATTAACACCAGGGCCGTACCCATGAATTTTTTTCGGGGGTGGTTTGTGTTCAGATTGGCTAACTTTGGCTATTGGTGGTCACTGTGAAGGCGTGTAAATATTTTAGTATCACCCGAAAAGTTAAAGCACGAAAAAATTTCGAGGGAGGGGGAGGTCACAACCTCCCCCTCCCCTCCCCCTCGAAAGGGCTCGTTAGGGCTCCTAGTTAGTTGAAAGTCAGTGCTCATCTTCGTTGCTCTCTGTCTCGTGTCTTACTTTGCGCTGTGATCACAATTTAAAATGGAACACCAACTAGCCCGTACCCAGACTTTGCCCCCCTCCTAGTTAGGGTCCTGATTAACACAATCCAGTCTTTATCTGACCAAAGCATTACAAAATCATAGTTGGCCCTTTATGTGTTTAGCTCTTTTCTAGCCTTGGTAAATTTCACGCTCTTCAGAAAAAGCTCAAGAAATGGAAGGAACGCATTTAGTGATAATGTTTTTCTGTGCAGTTATCAGACCATGGCTACATAATAGTGTTGGCATGCCCATCAAGGGCACAAAAGCAGCAAGAGGGTTTACCACAAGAGTAAATAAGTCGTTTCCCAAATGGTATGCATTTCTAGCTTTGCCATAAGAACGTCTCTCTGTTAAATGCTCGAAAGGTGCAGTCTTAGTTTAACGTAGCAGCAGCAATATAGGAGGGGTGTGTTGTGCTGGGCGCTACCGTTTACATTGTATGCGCGTTCTTTGATTGACTGACAGCTTACCATGTGATTGATAGTAGTCCTTGTTAGCCTGCAGCTTTGGTAAGGGGTTCCCAGGTGGTCCATACTTATTTTCTCTCCAGCTATGGTGCCATCGGTAAATGCTTCTTGCATTAGGGCTAAGCATCCCATTTGCAAGGGCTGCAATGCCATCAGACCTGGCAGACAGCTGCTCTTGATGGTGGCGGATTACTTCTGATGGCGTCATACCAGTCTCAAAATATTTTTGAAAGGCTGCATGTGTCTCTTTGCTTGATCGAAGCCGTCGTAGTGCATCGGCCGATTGGGTGCTGTGGTTGTGCTGTGCCACTAACTTTATGACGGCTTGAAGAGGGACCTCTCTGCATAGGAATGGATCATTTCTTTTTGTGTTTCTGTTTACTTTTTTATTTTAATATCTATGGCAGCTGGGCAGTGCATATTGCGGTCTTGTGCTACCTTGTTTCTGTCATTGTGCTGGCAGACCCACACCTTGTGACATACCATCCTGTAAGAGCATATTAGATAACATTTCAGAGAAAGGCTATTTACACTTGTTTCACAATTGAACAATGACAGTACTCAATGTGAACATGGCAGATATTTTTACCTTTGCTGATTGTAGCATGCACATTTCACATATTGGGATTCCACTGCCCCAATTACACTACACCTGCGACCGATGATGTACTGGGTGGCTTGAAGGGGTCATGAACCACTTTTCCAAGTAATGATCTAATGACCTCAGTATCGGAATAAATAATAATAATATCTGGGGTTTAACGTCCCAAAACCAAGATATGATTATGAGAGACGCCGTAGTGGAGGGCTCCGGAAATTTCGACCACCTGGGGTTCTTTAACGTGCACCTAAATCTAAGTACACGGGCCTCGCACATTTTCGCCTCCATCGAAAATGCAGCCGCCGCGGCCGGGATTCGATCCCGCGAGACCTCAGTATCGGAGTTTACTGCCTCCCGAATCGATTGCCGCAGACATTTCTCGAATCCGTCAAGAATGAGCGGAGTTACGGGGGTTTGGCGCACGCTCTCAGCGCTTTCTCTCTTTTCTCGTGCCGACGAGCGCACTGGAAGCTAGACAGGGAGGGATGGCATGGGGGTAAGAAGTTACGTCAGCGCGCGTCATGAAACGCGATCGCTCTCCCGCTGTGATTCGCGTGCGCGAGTGCGGCTACCGTGTAAATTTAGCAGACTGAGTAGTGCGGCGTGGGCAAGTGGCGGCACCCCGTGGCAAGAAGCGCATCTCATCCGGTTATCGGCCAATAAGCATGCTATATCTCTTGCGACGTAAACTGGCAGATCCGCGACGTCAACGTGCAGACGCCCCGCCCACCGACGAGAGTGAGAACTGGCCTCTGTTTGAAAAGAGGGCGCCTGAGGAAACGGCAACTTCGCGCTCCGCTTGTGGCCTTTACGCGGCGCGCACGACTGTAATATTTTGCAGAGCAGTTCATAGCCGTGTCAGCTTTCCGCAGGATGTGTTTTTTCACCAAGCCGAAGGGGTGCTTCATGACCCCTTTAAGAAAAGACAAAAGCATGCATTGCAACAACGAGAAAAAGTGAGAGAAAATTCATGCAACACATTGATAATTGCCAGAACAGACTCACAGTAGGATCTCCCAGCAAAAATAATACCAAGGGATCTTCAGTTTGCCCGCTTAGGTTTTCTAGGACAATTTAGCCCAACTGAATCCAACGGGACCAAGCTGGTCTCTCAGTTAGAATTGCTAATTAAAACCAGTAAAATAATGGAAAAAGAACAATAGAAGGTCTCGATATTGACTTGACATGGATAGTTGAGAGGTCTGTATGAGAACCTAAACTATACATGAACACATTATGGGAAATAAAGTTCAGCATGGTTGAAATTTGGGGTTGTTCGTACACGCTGTCAACGAAAAATAGGACTGAATGAACAGGGACACGAGAAGTGGGCACACTAGCACCTGTGCTGTGCGTCCGTGTCCCTGTTCATTCAGCACTATTTTTCGTTGACAGCATGTACGAACAACCCCAAATTTCAACCATGCTGAACTTTATTTCCCATAATGTGTTCATGTATAGTTTAGGTTCATGTATTATGGGAACTCGCCCGTTTCGATAACAGATGTTTGTCAGGTGCCATATGCATGCGCAATACATTGACTAAGTCGTTCCACTGGCTCAAGAGGAGTAGGCAATGCTTCAAGACATATTTCTAGGTTCACAAAAGGCTAAATGCTTTTCTTTAATGATCAATTATTGCACTATAATTCTCCTATTCATCTGTGGTAAACTACTTTGTTGCTTCACAGGCTTACTCATCCAAGGGCGTACAATTGCTCCTGAAGTTACCGCAGTGGTTGCACAGAACTGTGTCGTATATAAAAAAGAAAAAAAAACTGAATCGAAATTGTCAATTTTTTGTGTTTTTTTCTGTTTTTTTTCTGTGTTACAAGTGCATGAGGTAGCTTAGATCAAGAATAATTCTGCTTACCTTGCGCATTTCGTCTTTGTGTCTTTTACAATCCAGCATGTGTTGGTTTGGGCACTATGACGCTGAATCCAGTGTTCCGCAGCTGCAACGTCTGCCAAGTTGCAGCGAAGCACCTTCATATCGGGTGTAGAAGACTCGCTGTCTTCTACGCACAATAGAGAGTCCGCCGCTGCCTCAGGTTCAGAAGCAGAGCAACATCCTCCGGGCTGATCTTCGGAAACGCCAGAACTGTCCATGTCTTTGCTAATGAAAGCTATCGAGTATTGCGCACTGGATTGAAAGCAGTTAAGTGCAGCGCACGGCCGATGACAGCAAATGCTGGGAAGTGTGGACTTCGCTGAGTTCGTTCGGGTGTTTCTGCTCTGTCGGAAAATGTCAGTGAGTGCCGATCGATGCTGCCCAAAGCCTGTTTGACAACTCTGTTATCGGTGTTTCTTTACTGAGCACAAAGCAAGCGGAGCTATGTACGTTAACATGTGGTGCACAAATGTGCGTTCGCATCTGGCGCGCACATGCTGGTGCGCCGCTGCAGTTTCGGTTTCGGTGACGTATTTTGTAACGTCACATGTGTAGTCGTTGATAAAGTGGCAGAGCGCACATATACCGTTGTAGTACACTGAAGTGATGTAATATACTTTAGCAACTTCCATTTTGCTTTAGTTATTGCGAAGTGCTGCAGAGAAACACAGCTGCTCGTTAAGTGTGTGAGTGAGAACAGTTTCTGACAACAGTACGCCATCAAGAAATTCTCGTTGAACTATTCTTTACTTGCGAAGGCAGTTTTATTTCCTTTTTTCTTTCGAAGGTGTAATGACCGTTTGGGATATTAACGTTGCAGGTCAGTCCAGCACAGCGCAAAAGATAAAGTGTAACACATTGTTGGCCGCATCGCCATCGCCACCACCAATGTCATGGGCTTTTAAACAAGTCGGAAAGTCTTGATCCTATAATAAATTGTGCGTTATCACTACTATTACAGTTGACAGAGCAAAAGTGTGTGCATCTAACTTACCACATGTGAGGATGGTTACCTTTTCATGCCAAGTGTGCTGCAGGTGAGCTGGCTCTTTTTGTTTTTCTGCTGCTCAGCAGCAGCAGACGACGACTGTTGTTTTCTAGCACGGAGGGCTTTTTCTTATGAAAGTTGCAGGTTCTTTGTTCCTATCGGAAGGCAAGCGTTCTTTCAAGCGTTACGAGCGTGGTCTTCTCAATGAATCAAGTGAACTTAAACCGCGCCGCTGTAGAGCTTGAAAGTAAAATCTGCTTTTTTTAAATCGCGAATGTACTTTACTGAAAGTTGTCGTGAAGGAATGGAAACTGCAAGGCTGAAAATTACTAACTTATGATCGCTAAGGCCATCGATGGATGACAATGATAGAATTAGCTCGGGATTTGACACAAGGGCCAGATCAAGAGTGTTACTGCCAGGACTTGCTATTCATACAGTTTGAGCAAGGTTAAAAGAGAGAATAAGATCCAAAATATTTCTGGAATGACGCGAAGGTGCAGTGATGTTGACCCAATCGATGTCTGGAAAGTTTAAATCACCGCAAACCATGAGGTTTGCGCTGGGAAACTGATTCTGCATAACAAGTAGAGTGCTGCTTATGTCATCAATGAAGGAGCGATCAGAATCAGGTGGTCGGTAGCAGGCTATGATAACAGTGGTGCGATAAGCAAGTGATATGTTCACACAAAGTATTTTGCTTTTAGACATATTTGCAACAGGAGAAGAAACCAGGGTATCCTTAACAAGAACCATCATGCCGCCTCCCCTGTGATCAAGTCTTGCATGTCTTAGTGTGATTAGTATGCTTCTAGGTGCATGAGTGGTCGTGTAGCATAGGTAAATGTTTGCATAATGTCCCCATACGGTTGCTTGAGGTTTGTTTAATGATTTGTCAGGAGGGTACTTGTAGTGAGCATTTTGATGGGATTCAGCGATTTCTCCATACATAGTCATGCAATCTTCCATTTGTTCAAATTGTGAAACTGTTTTTTATTGATAAGGTTCAGGTACTGGGGGTGTAGTTCCTTTTGCGTCTTCTCGGGGATTTTTGTCTGGAGACAGATGGGGGACACAAATGGCTCTCCCAGTCGATACTTCCTCGAGCACCTTTACTCTCAGTGACCCGTGCAGGCCTGGCATCCAGATGAGCCGAACAGCGGTTGGCGTGGGTGGACCCGTCTAAATGCAAGCCTGATATTCTTACAGATGATCATCGCTTGACGTTTTCGCGCTGCCGGATCAAATTGCATCGCAACAAACCGCTGCCACCACGGATCGTCGAGACACGTGACCCTTACCGAGACACGTGACATTACTACTGACGGAGCCTACAAAAGGATCGACATTCGGCCAACGGACTCACTCGGGCAGCAGCGGTAGCGGTTGGCGTGGGTGGATCCCGTCTAAATGCAAGCCTGATATTCTTACAGATGATCATCGCTTGACGTTTTCGCGCTGCCGGATCAAATTGCATCGCAACAAACCGCTGCCACCACGGATCGTATTGTACTTTTCACTTGTGCACTCGCACTTTAGCTACGGCGTATTAGTATGGGGGAACGGAAACAAAACCGACATAGGAAAACTGGCAGTACTACAACGTCGAGCTGTTCGTTTGCTTAACTCTTCAAATGAATACATAGGGTCTTCTAAATTAATGATGCGCTACAATATCCTTAACATTAGAAACTCTTACAGAGCGAAGATTTGCATTCGGCTGTTTAAAGAAGTTTCCAGCAATTTTGAGACATTTTCAAATCGGTACCTCAGTCGAGACACAGGATACAGTTTACGCCACACATCAGTAGTAATAAAGAAGGCCAGGACAAACTATGGTATGCAAACCATTGAGTATGGAACTATGTCCTTATGTAATATCTATCCTAATGTTGTTGAAATAGCCAGAAATTGTAAAACAATTCATGAATTTAAACATCTAATAATGAACATGTTTCTTGCTTCGGAAGTGGATGTGTTGTATAAATGTTAATATGTTTGGTTACTGCATTAGTAATGGTACTAAGTGTTACTGTCAGCGAGCATTACTGGTCACTGCATTATTCATTATGTTCTTGTTGTTATTACTGCATTAATGATTATGTTCTGCTACTATGTCATTACTGTCATGTTATTACTGTAAATAGTGATCGTGTTCTTACTGTACTAGTGATTATGTTCTTGTTAATTGATCATGTTCTAGAGAAATTGGAACTTTCGAATCCGCTGTCTCTGCTGCCCCAGCGAGGTAAGGCCTAGTCTGCAGGGGGTTTAAGTCCTCCTTTTGCCTTGCCTCGCGGGCAAACCCTGTATGTGTTATGCCCAAATAAAGTTTACTTACTTAAAAAAAAGTTCATCCGCAGGTGGGATGCTTTCAAATGAGAATTATTTAGCTTAAGGTGCTACAAGTCCCTAGCTGTTATTAGTTCACGCTGCCTTGCAGTCGGTGACCATGCATGATGCAGCGGTTATGTGTACGCTGAAGCTATTCCAGCCTGTTCCCCTGTTGAATGTTTGGTATATATAGAGATATTTTCAGTGTGTGGGCAGACACCTTCAGCCCTAACATTGTGCCCGAGAAATTAAAGCTCACGAAATCCGCAGTGGCATTTTTCTGATTTAATTGTTAGTGCTGCCGTGTGAATGGTATCCAGTACAGTTCCCAATCACTGCATGTGCTTCCTCTGAAAGGTAGCAGGAGCAGAATGCAAACGAAAAGGGAAATTTTTGAACTTGTAGAGTCCTTCGAGTGTCACAAATGCCGTTTTCTCACTATCTAATTCGTCCACTTCAATTTGCCAGTATCTGCTTCTTAAATCAAAGATAAGTATGCATTGCATAAGTTACCCAAGGTATCGTCGACTTGTGGAAGTGGATAAACATTCCGCTTCGTGATGTGGTTCAGTTTCCTGTAGTCCACACAAAACTGCACGGTGTCCTCCTCATTTTGACTAGTACGACCAGTGATAGCCACGGACTTTTGGATGGCTCTAGAATGGATGGCTGTATTACATTGTCCTTGAGCATCTCCTCTACTTGCTTCTTTATCGCTTCCCTTTGTTTTCGAGCCACATGGTATGGATGCTGACACAGAGGTTTTAACATGTCCTTTGACTATGATGCGGTGCTTTGCGATGGGAGTATGTATGACTTCCAACGAAGTGGGGAAGCTCTCCGCAAATTCCTTAATTAAATCCACAATTTTGTCTTTCTGTGGCGACGACAGCTATCGGTGAATGTCCATTGACTGAAGGACACTGTTTACTGTTGAGGAAGCTGGCGGTGCTTTATCTAGAATGCAAACATCCGTGACTTGTAAGTTCTCATGAAGCAATGCTATGGCTGTTCCCTTTGCCATATGCTGTACCTCGTTGCTAAAGTTGGTTAACAGCACACCCACTCATCCATCATGCTGGTTCACTAGACCTCTTGCCGTGCGTATTCCTTTTTTGAGCAGCAGTCCGATATGTCCATCTGCTAGTCTAGCATAGTCACGAAAAATTTCACTTTCCACAACAACTGTCATGCACCTACATGGTGGCACAGTCACACCTTCATCCGCAATATGGAGAGGTGAAACAATTGGTTGCTCCAAATGACACACTGTTAAAGCATTCCCTGTAGAAAAAGAAACTTGAGATTCTTGCAAGTCGATGACTGTGTTGTTTATTGCAAGAAGTCCATGCCTAAAATCAGCTCACGGAAGCACTCCGGAAAAACAATAAAGCTGCTGATATACGCGAAACCTGTTATTTCTATTCTCGCTATGCACAATTCTATGGGGCTCTCCGGCGTATCTGAGGTCCGGTCCACTGAGTGAGCACTTTCTTCAGCTTTTTTTGCAAGCATGCTACTTATTAGTGTGTAGTCTGCACTAGTGTCTATTATAAACAGAGTAGCCTCAAAGTCATCGATGGTGGCTTTCAGTTCGGATGTAATGTCACCATTATTGCACTGGTCCGTTATTGCGTCACTGCCAGTGTCTGGCCCGGTTAGCAGTGGAAGGCCTTCAGTTTTCTGAGAATCTGTGGGCTTGCCTCCACAGGTTGCTGGTTCGAGTTTTCCCGTCGCGGGCTTGGTGAACAGCACCTTGGGAAAATTGATGATGGACATGGATTCAACGACCGACAGTGCATTGGCACTATCGACTGTGATTCCCATTGCTTGCTGGGTGTTCTGATAGGTATGGCGTGAAGATAAAAATTATCCAATTTCATAGGGGTGCTCTCGGTTCCAAGGGCAGGGTGCATTCACTGGAAAGATAGTCCCACTTGACGGTACTGGCACGCCCAGTAATGATGACCTGCCGGCCCATAGTGGTAGTAGAGGGGCCGCTGGTCTGCAGTGAGCCAGACATTGCTTTTATGAGGTCTTGCTTCTGGCATGGGCGGTGGCGTAATGCGAAAAAATGTTGGGAGTATAATGGCAGCGTGTGAAGAGTTTCTGCATCTGAGGTCCTGTCGTACAACTTATGCGTATGATAGCTAAGGCTGTGATTCCATAGTCGGATACAACTTTAGAAGTCCACGGCATTTCCTCCCCAAAGGCGGATGCACACAAGCCTGCACCAATGGGCGCGCACTCCAGACTGACGTCACGAGCCAGACGGCCGTTGACCACGCCTTCGGAGAGCATTGCCGAGTGACTTTCGAAGGACTATTTCTTCACTGGCAGAGGCAATCGGCTGCCACACTTCGGTCGTCTGGGCGAGGCCTCTCTGGACTTCTCAAGTTGTATCTGGCTATAGTTGTTTGTTGTGTAGTGCCTGGGGCTATGGTTGACGAATTGCTTGCCGCGCTTCTTCACGCACAACATCCGCAAGCGATGGCATCACTGAAGGACCTTGGGCCAATTGCATTTTTTGCAGCTCCTCCCTTACGACAGCCCTCAAAACTTCCCGCAGGACATCAATGTTGCTGGTGAGGATTGCTGACACCGCGCTAACTGATGAGGTGCACCTACATCCTTGTTGTAATGTCGTACACGTTGCTTCAGTGTCTTCTCCATCATTGTTTCCTCTGAGCTAAACCCAGCCATGGTGTGCAGCAGATTATGCGCCAGGCCTGAAAAAACCTCCTCCTTCAGGTGTCACAACTTCTCCTCAGCCATGTTTGGGTTGGCTCGGCAGAGGAGCAGGGGCATGTCTTCAGTGTACATGACACGTCTTCACTGTACATGGCCACACTATCGTTGTTCGTTGGTTCGTAACCTGAAAAGCAGCCCCTGCATTCTCTCAGTGGTCTGTGTTTGGGTAGGTAGCAAGTAGCTACCTTCAGAAGTCGCCTAACAAGGACGATTCATGGTTTTCAAACCACATAAGCACAGATACCTGCAGTGCCAAGTAGACGTAAGGAAGTTTCCTGGCTTCATCCCAATCGTTCAAACTGGCAACATGCTCGAAGCCATCGAGCTGGTCGCCGGCATCTCTGAAAGTGTCGCCGCGGCAGACCTGTAGTGTTCAGGGCGAATCCACGACGATATTAGTTGGAGATTGCGCTGCTTGGGCAGCCAGCATCGTGGCATCTGAGCTTACGATCTGTGCTGGTCTGAACAAATTGGTGAAGGGGCCAAACTCTGGCTGCTCACCACGTGGGTGGCGACTCATGCGTTGAACAGGCGTTACCGTAAAATCGTGAGCAAGCGCCCCCCCCCCCCCCTCCCGCCATTTTCACCGTTTTATTCACTATATTGGAAATGGTCAATGCATGCGTACTTGATATCGCATTTAATTAGGAGCACGGGTGTGCATTTTAAATGCGAAGCATTTCTTAGCGAACCTCTGACACTTTGAGCGTTTCTATCTACGTGTCTATCTATCTATCTATCTAGCCGCCTACGTCTGGGTGCTCTCATGATATCCTCCTTAACTTGGTGTAGACCAAAATTTGCATGGGAGGGTAAGAGGATTTGACGAATATGACCGCTGGGTCATGACATGAATAACGTTAAAATTTTGTCGCGTACGTCGTCAAACCCTTTCCACTAGACACGTGTGGCACATACCCGTTTACCACGGGCCGTGGTGTACGGGTATGCGCCACAGGTGATTGACAGTTTATATCTACCCAGGAACGGCGAGAACAGACATTGTTAACTTAAATGCTAGAGCGTTAAGGAAAATCAACATCGGCCGCGTTGACGCAACAAATGGAAAGAATGAAAATCAGGATCCCAGCAGGAATCGAACCCAAGCATTCTGCGTGGCAATCAGGTATTCTACCATTGAGCCACGCCAGGTCTACAAATCGGTTTGGAAAAACAGCCTACGCAGGCGTAATAGCGGTGCAACGTCAATTATGGTTGTGGTGCTGGCTATCTAATTTTACAAGAAGGCAATAAACACTACATGATGCTCCTACGATGTCTGCTCCTACGGTACAGGCGTCATATCAGATTAAAGTCTGTAGTTCCAGTGTTAGCTCCGTTTTTATAGCATTCTAATAAACATTACGTTTGTATTCCTATGATTCAGCAAGCTATAATTAAGCATTGCTCGACCCCGGAGGAATACATTAACGAACGTTACATATGATATCCACATCACCGCACCGTAAAGTGTACTTAGTCCGCCAGAACGACGCAGTGTCGACTTCATTTCTTACGGGGCTGGGCGATGGCCTCATGCTGACCGAGGATGATGCCAGATTGATTGACAGCCGATTTGAAAACTAGGCTACGTAGGCCACATACGCCCAGGTAGTCTACAAATACGACAAACACCATCCACTGAGGTTGGTCTACCCAGCACTATCCAGGCCTACGAGCCTCGAGGGCCTATACCTCACCAACGCGAAGGGTGGCTTCAGGTTCCGACATGTCGCCGGCTCTGTCGACAGACAATTTGTCGACGAAATGACCGAGGCATCCACGAATTCCAACAGCTCTACTATACCACATACTTCACTACACATGGACCCCTCGTCACCACGACCGGATCCTATAACTAGTCGTGACCAGCTGCTGGTGCTCACTGATCACGGTGATGATGCCCTTGTTGAAGAACTGTCAAGAACTTCTTGCACACATGCACACAGGTTCGTGACACGTGCGTGCGTTCTCGGGACACGTATAAGCACTGCATATCAGTTTACCGCTTCTAGTGTTGGTAATACCCACGTTGCCATTGGCAGCGTTACCCAACCGTAAACAACTGGTTATATAACACATATGCGGCTGTTCAACATATATAAGTGTGCGTATAAAATTTACAGAAATCTTTAGCATCATTTTGTAACGTGTCGATCAGTAAAAAAAGGTTACGCTACAGTCACCTTCCCGCCGCATGCTTCGCATAACATCGACTCCCACGGTACGTGGGATCTGCCGATTTCTTATGTATATGCATCTTGCAGTCGCAAAACTTTCCGGAGTCGTCAGGTGTGGTTATTTTTTATTCTTAGGGGCTCTTCCACCACCATCTTCAATTCTGATCTGCAACCAAGCAAGGGTCCCCTCTCCTTCCATATTTTACAGCGCAAGATGGCACCACAGTAAGGAACACAAGAAACACGGAGCGCTGACTGACAACTGTGTGTCTTGTGTTCCTTACTGTGTGTCACTCCGTGTGTCTTGTGTTCCTTACTGTGGTGTCTTGCGCTGTAAAATATGGAAGCTAGAAACTTAACTCGCCCAACATATTACCTTGTGGTCCCCTCTCCAAATCGTGCCGCATTATCTTTCATCGTAGGCGGGGGCGCTTGGTTGGGATTTTACGGCAATTCTGCTGGTAATTCCGCTGGCTCCAAGCTTTGAAGATCTGAGCTATGCTCCCTAGCCTGTGGTGGGCTTAAAATCATTACCCAGCACCTCTACCAGAATGTAACCAACAAACACAGTACCTGTTACTATAAAAATTATTTATTTACGGCGAACCTGTGCCAATCAAGTCAAGAATAACAACCCTAGGCAAGAAGGTGTGTTGCTAGCTGCTCAAAACTTCACCGATCTCTTCCTCACCACACCTGTAGTCTCGTTTCGGTCACATAGCGTACGTGCTGGCCATGTGGCGTGGTGGCAGGTGCACGCCGGCGATGCATGGCATGTTTTGCTTGCCCATTGTATGGCGGCCTTTATGAATGTAGGATGCAGCATGCATCTTCAGCAGATGTCAAACAACTTGTGGCAATATGATCCAACGAAATTCTATTCCATTAGTTTCATTCTGATTAAAAGGATTGTATATTCATCCACTCTTTCAACACTACCATCTCTCATCTCAACAGTATGTTCCCCACACAACAGTCTCAATAAACATGAAGCTGTCGCCAGGCAACAGCTTTGCATAACAGCTTGCAAATAGGAGTGCTCAAAGTGATTTGGAAAAAACACAGGAAAGACACTCACTTCAACTGAGTGAGCATTTATCTGTACTGTGGTCCGCATGACAAACTTCATGCCACTGGCTGCAAAGCAGTCGACTCTTACGGCGTGGTTTCTTTTTGCAATGGCTACCTTATTATGGCAGATACTTTTAAGGAGCTGTTAGCATGCTACCTGCCCTCTCCTTGTGTTTGTTTTCACAATAAGGGCTATTTATAGAAAAAAAAATTCGCCAGATCCCACACATTGTGGGAATCAGTTTCATGCGAAGCAGTCAGCGAGTAGGTTTCTAGAATAGACGTCTTTTTGTAAATGGGGTAGTTTTGTGGACGTCGTGGTATTACCAGGAAGGTCGACTACACTGGCATTTAAAGGGCAACTTATGGTCTGACGTAACATCAGCACTCATCTTGGAGCACAGACGTCAGTTTTATTGAAATACGGTACGGCGCAATTCACATGTCGCGTGTGATGCTGTGAATATCATACATAGCACTCATTATTATATTTCTCGGGGCCGAGCAACGCTTGAATATAGCTTGCTGAGTCGTAGGAGTACATGTGTAATGTTTGACTGTTATAAAAGTGGAGCCAACACTGGAAGCAACATTGACGCCCAGCTGTCAAGACGTCTGTATCATAGGAGTACATAAGTAATGTTTATTACCTTGTTATAAAATTAGATAGCCACCACTGCAACCACAACTGACATTCCACCGACTTGACTCTTGCATAGGGTCTTCTTCCAAAGCAGTTTCAAGACCTGGTGTAGCTCTGTGGTGGAATACTTGATTGCCATGCAGAATGCCTGGGTTAGATTCATGCTGGGATCCTGATTTTTATTCTTTGCATTTGTTGGGTCAACATGCCTGATGCCGCATTTTCTTTACGCGCTACCGTTTAAATTACCAATGTATAATAATAATAATATTTGGGGTTTAACGTCCCAAAACCACGATATGATTATGAGAGACGCCGTAGTGGAGGGCTCCGGAAATTTTGACCACCTGGGGTTCTTAACGTGCACCTAAATCTAAGTACACGGGCCTTCAGACATTTTCGCCTCCATCGAAAATGCAGCCGCCGCGGCCGGGATTCGATCCCGCGACCTTCGGGTCAGCAGTCGAGCGCCATAACCACTAGACCACCGTGGCGGGGAAATTACCAATGTCAGTTCTCACTGTGCCTAGGTAGATATAAACTGTGAATCACCTGTGGCGCATACCCGCATAGTGCGGCCCTTGATATACGGGCATGTGCCACACGTGACTGGAGGAAAGGGCTTCGTGACATATACGCCAGGATTTTCGCGCTATTCATGTCGTGACCAGAGAGTCATGTTCGTCATACAGTCATACCCTCCTATGCCCATTTTGGTCAATACCAAGTTAACGAGGTGACGATGAGAGCACCTAGACGTAGGCGGCTAGACAGACAGACAGACAGAGAAAGAAAGAAAGAAAGAAAGAAAGAAAGAAAGAAAGAAAGAAAGAAAGAAAGAAAGAAAGAAAGAAAGAAAGAAAGAAAGAAAGAAAGAAAGAAAGAAAGAAAGAAAGAAAGAAAGAAAGAAAGAAAGAAAGAAAGAAAGAAAGAAACGCCCAAAGTGCCTTTGGTTCGCGAAGAAATGCTTCGCATTTAAAAATGGCATAAAGGTAAACGTTCGGCAGAAGTCTGCCTGGTTGGGTAACAGAAAACCAGAGAAAAGAGAAAACTCCAACCACAAATTTATTTTAGGATACCTAACGTTTCGAAGCTTGACCGGCTTCTTCTTCAGGGGTGAGACGGCCCAGATGCACGACGCTTATATACGCCTTCTTGCCGAAACTTGTCGCAAGCCTTGGCTGTAGAGGGAGGGCAATGCCTCTGTGGTGCGGTTGATGTTTCCCGCTGTCTGTTGTATATGCCACGACTCGAGGAGGAGCCGCCAGCGCAAGCTACTTTCTTGTTCCAGAATCACCGCATCGTAGAGACTAATGCGGTGGTCAAACTTCTCGCAGTGCTCCGCCCCTGCACTCCGTTCGCTGTTCAGTTGACGGAGATCGTTCTTGTGCTGCCGCATTCTTTCTCGAAAGTTCTTTGCTTCCCCAATGTACGAAGCGGGGCAGTTGGAGCACACGATCTTGTACACGACGCCGTGCGCTTTTTCCGCGCAGGGCGTCACATGTGCCCATTCTTTGTGAAATTTACCTTGCAAGTTTTCATTACTTGCTTGAGCAACAGTTGAGCCACTCATATGTTTAAAGGTGCATATATATGTAGGTGGTGTTATTGTTATTTTTTTTCTACCCTTCCCTTTGCAAGCATGACAGACTGGGCATGTTGGTTCGGCATAATTGAAGTGTAAGGCACGACAATGGCCAAATCGGAGAGTACACACACAGAGCACCATTTCCAATAATGTTTATTATGAAGTAAGCACTGTATATATATACACCATGCACTGTCACAAATCATCAATGCGTAGTCGCATTCAAGTAAAAAAACTCCTTTGGTGATAGTGACATTGAAGCTACGTGAACACACTTATCATCAGCTTTAATGATTCTCTTGGCCTCAATTATTAATCTTAGCCATTTATTGTGGCTTCTGGCGACAACAGATCAGGCGTAAAAATCATGACTACATTGACAAACACGGTAACGAATTGTGAGGTCGCCTTCTCTGCCATTTCTCACACCGTTGTTGTGCTGCCTCAATCTGTCATTCGAGCGTTGCTTGGTTTGGCCTACGTACTTTATATTACACAAGGGAATCTCGTAGACCACACCCATCTGACAGCTGACGTACTTGTTTTTGTCATTCACCATGCAGGCCGGAGCTCTTCAGAGACAAGGGTTGGTCATCCTGCAGAGCCTGGAAAGATTTAACTGGGCAGAGAAGACCACCTTTAGATCTAGCAGAACTTTGGTCTGGGCGAGCTGGTTCATCGTCGGACTTGTTTGGGGCAGCGCTAAAGAACACACGGACAAAGACACATAGTAGACGCCACGGGCGCTGACTTACAACTGAACTTTATTGCCTTTGCCAGTGCATTTATATGTGCCATAATCGCTCGTTGTGACAGCCACGTTGCCCAGAACTAACAAGCAGCGATAAACAACAATCTTAACAATCTGTTTAACTATAGCAGAGGAATTTCACATGGAGCATGCGTGCAAGAGAGAGAAAAAAACCAAACAATAACAACGACATAGTAAAATAACAACTGGCGGACGCTTCGCGTGTAAAAGCATAAAACGATGAAAGATCACATGACAACAAAAGGGAAGTGCAAGTGAGAACCACGCTAAATAAAACCTTTGAGATAATCAATCTCAGCGTCAGACAAAACGATTGAAGGCCTGCTAACGCAGTTGTCACCTGCCTTATGTATGAAAAAGGCTTCCATGATTTCGCGCTCAGTTTTATCTTTCGCTTTCTTGAGGAACTGTGTACGATGAAAATCAGGGGTACAACCACAGCGTTTGCAGTGCTCACCCAGGAATCCTCCAGTTTGATTGCGCACGTTCAAATTATGCTCCCTAGCTCTCTCGTTAAAACATTGGCCGGTCTGACCGATGTAGCGGCGACCACAACTCAGGGGAATGCTGTAGACGACATTAAAAACGCACATTGTAAACTTGTTCCGGTGTTGCGTGACGCAAACACGTCGCTTCTTACTGTTAGTCAAGGCACACAACTTTGAGAGTTTGCATGGAGCGGAAAAAACAACCTGGACGTTGTGTTTCCTTGCTATTCGTTTAATATTGTGCGACACTTGGTGTATATATGGGATGACCTTAACCGGCATGTCCGCTTTGTTAGGCTTGTCGTTTGCTTTCGGACGTTTAATATTTTGCAGGAGGGACTCACAAACGGCAGTGATAAGTTCTGGGGGGTAACCCGCACGCTTTAGTCTCAGGACTTGGGCACAGAAACTTTCGGAAAGAGCATGACTGCAAGTCTTATTGAGGGCCGAGTTCAAGCAGTTCTTTGCGATACCACGCTTGACAAGCTTCGAGTGAGCGCTACTGTGCGGTAGTAAGGCTTTTTTCGATCTTGGGTTGTATAACCAACAGATATGATTAACAGAAAAACGCAACCTAACATCCAAAAACTGAAGCTCATTGTTTACAGGCCTTTCGAAAGTAAACTTAAGACCTTGCCCTTCATTCTGGAATACACTGACAACATTACTAATCACTGCATCAAGGTCAGAAACATCTTTCAAAAGGACCAAAAAATCGTCAACATACCTATAGATGCTTACAATGCGCGGGTCTTGCAACTTTGCTTGGATGCGGCTTCCAACAACGGACAGAAAAATATCGCACAAGACTGGAGCGAACGCCGAACCTATACAGATTCCTTGTTTCTGTACGTAGAATTCGTTGTTGACTCGACCACGGTAGAACCCAAATACAGTTCCAACAATGTTAAAAGTTGTTCACAATTAACACCAGTGGCACTTGAAAACGCGAGCTCACCATGATCATCGATCCTCTCGCGAATAGCCACGAACAATTCCTTATGCGGCACAGAGTAGTAGAGATCTTCTATGTCAATTGAAAACCCGTTGAAATTGCCACAGTTCAAACCTTGTAAAAGTTGGACGACATCAGATGACTTCCTAATGACGAACGGGTCGTCTTTCACCAGTACTCGTAGCTGCGTTTGTAGGTAGCCGCTAACCAGACGCTGCCAAGTCGCTTTTTCGGAAACAATGGCTCGAAACGGGGCCTCAGGTTTGTGCGTTTTTACCGTGAAAAATATTTCCAGGACTCCCTTCTCTTCTTTCTTCGCTCGTCCTCTGATGCTCTGAAGGTTGAGATCATCCAGGGCTCGGAGTGCGAGGCGTTTCTGTTTCCGAGGATCGAACGAAACCTGCCTGAAATTTTTCCTTATTGCCGACAAGGCCTTCTCCTGAAAGAGAGCGTTCGGCATTATGACGAATCCTCCTTCCTTGTCGGCCTCTAGAAGGCTAAGCTGACGCTCATTCAAGGCCCTTGAAACCTTATTTAGGGGCTTTTTCATCGAATTCTGCGAGTTGTTGCATCGTTGGAGACATTGAACACTTTCTGAAACAACACTTTCTTTCGATTGTTCACCGCAACGGTCAGCGACCTGTCGGACCATAGCCAGCAAACCCGGCCGCTGTACATGAGGCATGTGGCTAAATTTAGGGCCCTTTTCCAGAACGCCCCTGACATCCTCGGGAATAACAGCGTCACCGAGTACAGTTAGGGTGCTTTCCTTTACACAGGATTCCTTTTTCCGGGACGGAAAGCTCGACAAGGCGCGATGCCACAAGAACTCAACAGATACGGCAACCTGCTTCTTAAGTTGATCAAGTCGCCTAGACTCCTTTAGAGGATCTTGTCCATTTAGCACAAGAACTCTTAACCAGTCTTGAAACATTCTCACTTGCCTCCAATATTCAGACTTTAGTATCTTGCAAATACGCTTGCAGTGACCCCACGATGGCTGAACGACGCCAAATAACATCTGAATTCGAGCCATTGTTTCCGAAAAAGCGACTTGGCAGCGTCTGGTTAGCGGCTACCTACAAACGCAGCTACGAGTACTGGTGAAAGACGACCCGTTCGTCATTAGGAAGTCATCTGATGTCGTCCAACTTTTACAAGGTTTGAACTGTGGCAATTTCAACGGGTTTTCAATTGACATAGAAGATCTCTACTACTCTGTGCCGCATAAGGAATTGTTCGTGGCTATTCGCGAGAGGATCGATGATCATGGTGAGCTCGCGTTTTCAAGTGCCACTGGTGTTAATTGTGAACAATTTTTAACATTGTTGGAACTGTATTTGGGTTCTACCGTGGTCGTGTTCAACAACGAATTCTACGTACAGAAACAAGGAATCTGTATAGGTTCGGCGGTCGCTCCAGTCTTGTGCGATATTTTTCTGTCCGTTGTTGGAAGCCGCATGCAAGCAAAGTTGCAAGACCCGCGCATTGTAAGCATCTATAGGTATGTTGACGATTTTTTGGTCCTTTTGAAAGATGTTTCTGACCTTGATGCAGTGATTAGTAATGTTGTCAGTGTATTCCAGAATGAAGGGCAAGGTCTTAAGTTTACTTTCGAAAGGCCTGTAAACAATGAGCTTCAGTTTTTGGATGTTAGGTTGCGTTTTTCTGTTAATCATATCTGTTGGTTATACAACCCAAGATCGAAAAAAGCCTTACTACCGCACAGTAGCGCTCACTCGAAGCTTGTCAAGCGTGGTATCGCAAAGAACTGCTTGAACTCGGCCCTCAATAAGACTTGCAGTCATGCTCTTTCCGAAAGTTTCTGTGCCCAAGTTCCTGAGCCTAAAGCGTGCGGGTTACCCCCCAGAACTTATCACTGCCGTTTGTGAGTCCCTCCTGCAAAATATTAAACGTTCGAAAGCAAACGACAAGCCTAACAAAGCGGACATGCCGGTTAAGGTCATCCCATATATACACCAAGTGTCGCACAATATTAAACGAATAGCAAGGAAACACAACGTCCAGGTTGTTTTTTCCGCTCCATGCAAACTCTCAAAGTTGTGTGCCTTGACTAACAGTAAGAAGCGACGTGTTTGCGTCACGCAACACCGGAACAAGTTTACAAGTGTGCGTTTTTAATGTCGTCTACAGCATTCCCCTGAGTTGTGGTCGCCGCTACATCGGTCAGACCGGCCGATGTTTTAACGAGAGAGCTAGGGAGCATAATTTGAACGTGCGCAATCAAACTGGAGGATTCCTGGGTGAGCACTGCAAACGCTGTGGTTGTACCCCTGATTTTCATCGTACACAGTTCCTCAAGAAAGCGAAAGATAAAACTGAGCGCGAAATCATGGAAGCCTTTTTCATACATAAGGCAGGTGACAACTGCGTTAGCAGGCCTTCAATCGTTTTGTCTGACGCTGAGATTGATTATCTCAAAGGTTTTATTTAGCGTGGTTCTCACTTGCACTTCCCTTTTGTTGTCATGTGATCTTTCATCGTTTTATGCTTTTACACGCGAAGCGTCCGCCAGTTGTTATTTTACTATGTCGTTGTTATTGTTTGGTTTTTTTCTCTCTCTTGCACGCATGCTCCATGTGAAATTCCTCTGCTATAGTTAAACAGATTGTTAAGATTGTTGTTTATCGCTGCTTGTTAGTTCTGGGCAACGTGGCTGTCACAACGAGCGATTATGGCACATATAAATGCACTGGCAAAGGCAATAAAGTTCAGTTGTAAGTCAGCGCCCGTGGCGTCTACTATGTGTCTTTGTCCGTGTGTTCTTTAGCGCTGCCCCAAACAAGTCCACCTTTACATCAGCATGTTTAGCGATCTTTTTAACATTATGGGACACGCGATGCACATAGGGAATCACGGCTAGCTTTACATTGTCCTGAGGAGGTTCTTTGTTCAGATGGCAGTTTTGCGGCTTCTTCAGGGTCTTTTCTCCTACAGACGCCAGAATGGCTTGTGGGTAGCCTGCTTCCTCTAGACTGTCAACCTACTTGAGGAAACTAACCGTTGCTCTATGTGGGCAGGACTTCTTACAAGCATTCAACAAGCACATATTGGCGATGCTACGTGTGACGAGCTTAGAGTGGGACGAGCTAAAAGGTAGCAGTGCTTTGTTTGCACGAGGCTCGTACTGCCAACATACATGGTGAGCTGTAAACAAAGCACTGTGCCTGCTCTGTTGTCGCGTGAAGCCACGATAAATGGGTAAGATTAATGATTGAGGCCAAGACAACCATCGAAGCAGGCAATAAGTGTTTTAGCGGGGCTTCAATTTCACTATCACCAAAAGAGTTGTTTTACTTGAATGCAACTGCACATTGATGATTTGTGAGAGCACGTGCTGTATATATACCGTGTGCTCATTTCGTAATAAACATTTGCTGGAAGTGACGCTCCGTGTGTGTGTGTACCCTCCCCTTTGTCCGTTGTCGTCAACGCACCTTACATTTCCAACATTGCAAGCAGTGCCAAAATAGCTGACGCCGTTTTGCACTCACTTTCATTATCATTCACAATGGAACTTCTTGAGAACTAGTGAGACAGGAAATTGCTTCCTTATGCCTCAACTCAAATGAACCTAACCATGCACACAAAAGATCAATGATAGTTTCAACCTAGAGGTTTTACAACCTACAGCCTAGGGATTCCCTTCAAGTTTGCTTGTTGCTGTGGGATGAACCCTTACAAGCCCAGTGTAATGCCTATGACCCACTGTAATGCCTGTGTAGGTTCTGTGTGCACTTTGGTAAATAAATAAATTGCGAACAGCAACAGCTAGCTCAGCATACATAGACTCTGAAAACAAGCTTAGCCATAGGGGTCCAGGATGGCCAGGACTGAGGGCCCAACCTCCCCGGCAGGCATGAGCCAGATATGATGGTTGCAGCTGATGTTCTTTTTTATTTAATTCTATTTGTCATGTTAACAATGTCTCTGTGATAACAGGAATTATGAACATGTTATTTTGTGTACTGTACTTGCAGAGTGTTAGGCGAGATGTAATATTGGACAGTTTGTGTTCTTCAATAGACAACTGGTGGATAATTGTTTATGCAACTACCTGACTCACTACTACAAGACAGCAGCCCTAGCCTTTGACACCTCAGCACAACTTTATGCTGCATTCAGTAAAACTTCGACATGGGCTGCCTCTCATGATAAGTGACTGTGGTCACCAATTTCCAGCTGATGTTGTGGAAGTATTGCCTTGTTTCTGTGGTTCAACTTCCAGCACTCAATGCCTTATCATCCACAAAGCAGTGGGCTGATCGACCGCATAAACCAAACATTGATCAACATGTTATAAAACGGCACTTCATATCGCGACAAGAGTTGGGATAAAGCATCGTTTAGTGTGATGTACACTTTCAACACTGAAAATCACAAAACAACAGGCTATAGCTTTTTCTTTCTCCTTTTAGTTCACCCACCTCATTGGATACCATCTTTTACCAACCATGACAATTCGTCTTTAGCGGAGACTTCGCGTCATGCAGAGGATGTCCTCTGAATTGCTCATGCTTATGTATGTGGGCTTCATGAGAAAGCTCCAAAACATGCCATGATAATTAGTTCAAATACCAGACTGCTGTTCATCCCTGATCGTCTAAGCTAACTACGAATTTGCACTCCTTACTTCAAGTGGCCAGTGCCCATCAAAGACTGAGGTGATGCATGTTGCCTGTCTGAAGCCCTTCACACGAAGGCATCAAGAGTGACTCACCAGGAGGGCTTCGTGTGGGAGAGTAGAAATATTAAAGCGTGTTCATCACAATATAAAACAAAAAAGTGCTGAGACAGGAGGAAGGTGACGGCATTGTTCCCATGATTGGTATTCTGTGTTTTAAGACTTGCTTACTTATTCTAAACACCTGAACCTCTCAGAAACATGTAACAATACACATAACGCTGTATATTCAGAAATTACTAATGCTTACTTTATTTGTGTGCTTTGAATTTTCTACTCCCTTCTGCGATGCCCTCGAGCCGTGGAGGTAATACGAATAAAACATTTGGCATAAATATACTCTTGCAGATATTTACTGTGACTAAAGTCACCCTTAACAGCATTTAGTCTTCTTTTTTTTTGTACCATCTGCTTGTGATATAATGTTTATTTTATTGATCATTCTTGTCACCTCACAAGTGTGCCAAAACTAAGGTTGCTGTATATGCAAGAGACTCTATAGTACTCATAGTCTTTATCACAACAACCCAGCCTGTGTGTGGCCCTATATATATATATATATATGTGTGTGTGTGTGTGTGTGTGTGTGTGTGTGTGTGGTGTGTGTGTGTGTGTGTGTGTGTGTGTGGTGTGTGTGTGTGTGTGTGTGTGTGTGTGTGTGTTAGTATCTAGTGTTTTCTCTTCGGTGTTTAGTCTGTTTGGTGCTACAGTGCCTGCAAACAAACTGAGTGATTGTTTTTTTTTTGTCTCCCATGGTGCAACAGAAACTTTTGTTAACATTATCAGCCGCTAGGTTGGTGGCTGATAATCTCTGCTCATCACGAACAAGACTGCTTTTCATGCACTCTTCAGCTGTCATATAATCTTAATCATGGTCCATCAGTGAGTTCTCACTTTATGTTCGACATAATTTCGTATCTGATGCTGTATCGTCACACCGTATTTAGTTGAAAGCCACTGTGTTCACAGCAGAGTACCATCACTTCAGTGATGCAGCTGTGTGAAAAGAGCCACCCACATGTTATCCTCTGTGTCTCGTATGTTGTCAAAACTAGCTTTTTTTCCGTGGCACAATTACCTAATTTCTCTCTGATTTTGCTTATGTTACCACGGTCACCTGCAAGTTATACAATCGCAGTGTTACGTAGAATGATCGCTTCACAAAGTTAGCAAAACTACGGGAGATGTCACGAACGGTCACAGCAATGCCAAGTTGCAAGGCAGTTTATTTTAAAACATGAAATACGCAGTGATTGAACAACGTTGTACGTTTTTGGACCGGTCTCGCTGCAGGTAAAAAGCTGATTTGGTGCTCCAATGAGCACTTAATCGTTAAAATTATCAGGTGCAATCGTTATGCATCGAACGCGGAGCCGTCGGTAGCCTCGAAACTGCTCAAAACATACAAACTGCTCAAAACGTATGGCCATACCTGCAACAGGTAAATAAGCCGAACGGGCAAAAACTTGGCATGCTTTAAACACGCGTGACGTACATGCTGCGGAGGTTACGGGAAAAGGCAAGCTTTGATATTAGCGAAGCTGTGGAACCCTATGCGGCATATACATAGAGGCAAACAAACGTTCGGCCTCCGGCGTACGTCTCGCTCCAACGCGCAAGTCTTGGACGTCTACTACTCGTCGTTACGCGATGCGTGCGCAGCTGCCGTCTATCTACGCAGTAAGCCTGACACTGTTTACTTACGGCTTCAGTAGTTTGGAAACAACCCAAACGCAATCTGATCACCGGCGTATTCACAAAACACCACACAACAGCGGCTCTCAGTTGCTCGTCAACCACCGTCGGCATGCCCGCCGCCTCGGCTGCTGGCAAAGCGGAAATGGCGTTCGCGGCACCGGCAGCCACCGGCAGCCAACAAACGCCAGAGCAGACGACATGGGCGTCTCCCTCGGTCTCCCCCTCTCTCTCCTGTGTTGGGTAGCATACGGTTGTCAAACACGCGGCCCGGCCCAGTCACATGAACGGAATCAACAATAGGCGCTTCTCTTTGGCCATGCCATAAAACTGAGGGGCGCGCACGGCGCCTCGCCTCCACAGTGACCGCTGCCCAAGGACGCTGCCACCCGATCCTGGTGTTCGCGCTGGGCCCCGCGAGGACCATTGACAGAAGCTTTCAAGAACCCCGCTGCGGAATGCAGTCTTCGTCGTCTCCGTCGGGAAGGGGAGGGGGTCTTCTTTTCTTCGAGGCGTCGATTAAGACAATGAGTGCAAGCACTTTATAAGTTGGACGTCACAGCAAAAAGAAAAAAAAAAGTTGCCCGGGAATATAGAAGGCTAGACGAATTTCGGGAAGAAGGGGGCGGGCGCTCCGCCCCCCTCCCCCCTGCCTACATGCCTGACGACAATGCTATATTTTATTTTCACTACCACTTGCCTAATAAGGTAGGCAAAATACATGCATCTTTGCAGTTAGAGACTTTTGACGCACAACTAAAAGAATGCAAATTGAGTGGCGATCTAAACAGATCAAGGAACCATTACTGTTTCACGAGGAAGTAGCTTCACACTCAGGTGCCTCGTGAAACAGTATGCTGTGCCAAGACGCTCAGTCGAACAAGGTGGTGACCCGTGGTTTCAGGAGGCGTTGCCCGTGTTGTTCAGTGTCTCAGGGAATTGCATTAGCAGTACGGCGATACCTGTTTTCTTCTGTTTTGCTGACACCCCGTCAACCAAACATTCGCGAATATAAATCATTATTTGGAAAATTGCAGAGTATAATTTTCCCGCACAATGCACTACTGCCAAAAAAATTCACCGCCATATCCACGAAGTGAATGATGTTAGAGGAGCTTGCTCGGACATGATCGGGTAATCCACGAATGCTCCGTGCACATTCCTCTACCATCATATATAGATGTGACAGCGTTGTTATACATACATTTCATCCACAATGTTTACTAATGTAAGGCTGGATGCACTATATACATTTTGATGAAGTATATATACATTTCGATGAACTATAAACATTATATATACACAAGAGATGTTGTTTTACCAAGTTCAAGAAGGGCGTCCCTCGATGAGTTCGCGGACTGGTTTCCCTTTAAAGATGATTGCTTTATGATGGATGAACTATATGCATTACATATACACAAGAGATGTTCTTTTACAAAGTACAAGAAGGGCGTCCCTCGATGAGCTTGGGGACTCGTTTCCCTTTAAAGATGATTGGTTTGTGATCAGTAAAGTATGTTGCCAAGGGGTCATCGATGATGGGACGCAATGGAAAGTTCGAGAAGGCAACATCGATACAAGTGCCCCTGATGGTGGTGGGACGTTTGCAGTCGTACGATACGCATCGGAGAGCGTAACGTGACATCATGTGTTGGCTGGTTATTGGCAAGGCGAGATATTCCCGAGCTGCTGCTGCGTTGCGAGCCCGTCGCGCTGCTGCCGTTCATGCTGCGGAGCGGCAACGAAGTAGAGAAAGGAAGACAGCGAAACGAGCGGTGCGGCCAGCGAACAGTCACCTAACTAGCGCTTGCGCCGAGCGTGGTGTGTGCCGCCTTGAGCGACGGCGCCATCTAGTGAGCATTCTTGAAATCACCGGAGAGAGCGCAGCTGCGCCGAGCGTGGTGTGTGCCGCCGCGCCGACGGTCACAGAGGTGAGGACAAGGCGCAA